>NC_138373.1:140001858-140192453 GCF_054177405.1 Leptonychotes weddellii | reverse complement strand
CGCTCCTGCGCTGCTCCTCCCGGGGGAGAAAGGGGAGTCTCCCCAGATCTGCCACTTGTTGGGTCCCTGCTGGAGGAGCAGAGCCCTGACTGTGCCGCAGATCATGGTTTATGGCAACTCTGAGCTGAGAGCCCGCACCACAGCTCCGTCTCTGCAGCTGGCTTCCCTGCTCCGATACCTGGGAGCTCTGCCACACTCAGGCATCCCCAGTCTTTCTGTGATCCCGAGGGTCCTGAGACCACACTGTCGCACAAGGGTTCCACCCCCCGCTTAGCCACTGGAGCAACGTCCCTCAGCGGAGTAGACTTCTAAAAGTTCCGATTTTGTGTTCCGCTGCTCTATCACTTGCCAGAAACGGCCAACGGAGGCCCCCTCCCCCGCTGTCTACCCTCCCAAATATCACCTCGGATTCACTTCTCTGCATGTCCTACCTTCCAGAAAGTGGTCGCTTTTCTGTTCAGAGAGTTGTTGCTATTCTTTTCCTCGATCTCCTGTTGAGTTTGTAGGTGTTCAGAATGGTTTGATCCCTATCCAGCTGAACTCCTGAGACCAGACAAAATCCAGGTCTCCTACTCCTCTGCCATCTTGCTCCGCCCCTATTCCATGTATTCTAAGCATAGACATAGTTAGAACAGTAAGCACATTAATTCCTCTCTTCCACTCATAATTTCCCTCTGTCTTTTGTAATGCTTGACCTTTAGTAGCAAAGCTCAATTATCCATTTTCACCCAGTCTCCACTTTCCTCACCAAACCCAGCTCAGTCTTTTTTAGGTCTAAAAGTTTCCCAGAACTTCTGAAGATCAAATTTTACCCTTTTCTCTTTTTAAGAAAGGAAACATACCAAAAGTTTCATGAGAAGGTGGCTTGTTTTTTACTCCCCTAGAAACTGTAAGCATATTGGGCTTTTTCTGTCCCCTAGACTTGGGGAAATAATCTGATTACTTATTTGCAACACATAATTTACCTTTTTCCAGGTAAAAATTCCATATGACCAAGTATTTGGATAATCCTCTAAAATCCTTTTTAAAAGGCATAATGTCTTTTGTCTTTTGACAATATGATACTTGGAAGTCAGAAATTCAGAGCATTTTCATTTTAAAGGTTTGTAAGACTTGGGTCAAAACCCGTGTGTCTTCTCTCTTAATCTCTCTCACCCTGAAGATATTTCGGCACACCAGCAAATTTTACGTCACATGCTCACTTCTTTTTCAATATTTTCTTTCCAAATAATTTTTTTTTTTATCTTTGGAATTTTTGAGTAGTGGTTTATACTCACTATCCCCTTTACTCTGCTCCTACTGATCCTTCAGCCTACTTGGGTCTAACTAGTTCCTGTGTTATACCACCCCACACAACCAGTGCTAAGGTTATCAGTAACCAGGAGGGAAGAAAGTCCATATGCCCCTTTCCACCTTCACCCCACTTCAGCTTTAGTAGGTTCCTATACTCATGTCAACTGTCAGTATTATCTTATTTTGGCCTCCTCATTACCTGGCTATCTTCCTACCTCTCTGATGCTCTCTCTCCTCCCCTGCTGATTTTCCTCAGTTAAATGTTGGAGTTCTCTAAAACTCAAACTCAACAATATTTGATGTCCAGTAAGTGTTGTTATCACAGGACTCTTGATCATAGTACAGTTTCTGGTGTTCATAGTTTTACTCATCATTGCTAGCCTACTTCTGCTTTACTGCATAATGAACATTTACATTTCAGCTGCTCATTATTTCTAAGTTCAATTCAATTTAACCAGTATTCGTTGGGCTACATACTTTCAATTATTTTTTTCACTGAATGACACTGAACACCTCTGGTTGGATTAAATCATCCCCTTTCTTATCTTCAGTTTGAGATTTTGGTAAAACAAAAAACAAACAAAATGAAATAAAACAGAGTTATCTGTTATTCCAATAGAAAAACAAGATTCTGTGTTAGCTACCTATTGTTATATAGCAAATTACCCTAAACCTTAGTGGCATATAAAAACAACATTTATCGTCTCATAGTTTCTGTGGGCCAAGAATCCAGGAGCAGCTTAGCTGGGTCCTTGGTTCTAGGTCTCTGGCAGGGCTACAGTCATCTCAAGACCCAAGTGGAAAGAACCCACTGCCTCGCTCACTCACGTGGTTGTTTGTAGGAAGGATTCTGTTCCTCAGAGGTTTTTGGACTGAGGCCTCAGTGCTCCATAAGCTGTTGGCTGAAGGCTTTCTTTAATTCCTTGTCATGTGGACCTCACCATAAAGTATCTCACAACAGGCATCTGGCTTCAACAGCACAGCAAGTGAGAGGACAAGAAAGGGCTAGGGAGATGGAAGTCACAGTCTTTGGTAACATGCCCTCCTTTTGCCATATTCTATTCATGAGAATCAAGTCACTAGATTAAGATCACATACAAGAGGAGGTGTTTACAGATGCAGTAAATAGCTGGAGGTGGGATCACTGGGGGATCACCTCGGAAGTCTGCTCACTGCAAATACACTTTATAATGGTCCACTTTAGAGTCTAGTTTCCAGGTCCACATTTGTGGTTAAAGTGGAATAACCTATCAGCAATAACAACAAAAAGGGCTTCTTTTATTCAATGGGCCATCTTCATGGGACTATGATATTCACAATTAAATGACTTAGAAGCCACATTTGCAATCGCCACTCAAAAAAGAGGTACATGTCTCTGGTCTGAAGAGTTAGGTATGAAATAGCATGATATGATACAATGATACACAAATTAGAGACCCCAGAGATGTGCCAGTTACACATAAAGACTTCATGATCTAAACGCCACTGATGTAAGTGATACACACAAATCAGCAATCCCATAAAACATTATAAATTTTTAAAACATGTTCAGAACAAATAGATAAAAGCAACAGTTGACCAAAAAAAAAAGCTTGTGAGCAGGGATGTAGAGAGAAACTGACAGGGATTGAGAACTCAAATACTATTAAAGACAAGACAATATGGAGTGGTGGAAACTGGCAAACTGAAGAATACAAACCCTGTCCCTCCAAAAATACTAGTTTTGTTTCCAAACACTTTATTAATAAAACAAATCACAGAGGACCAGAGTTAGTTATAGCTATTACAATGGGATCATGGATTATTTCAGAGCTCAAAAGGAGTACTATGGAAGTGCCATTACCCCAATTTGGCTTCCTGTCTAAAACCATGCTCTTAAAGATGCTAGTTCTTTCAAGTTCCTTAAAGTTCAGATGTGTGTTAATTCTCGTCTTGATGATTGATGAAGATGCATATAAGCTTTAGGGAAAAAGTGTTTAACCAATGTAATTTCTTTAAAGTCTAGAAAGGAAGGTTCAGTCTTACTTCCCTATCACTTAGAAAAATGATAGAAGCTCATTCCTGTTTCTTCTGCTATGTTTCAGAAGAGCAATGACAAAATGTAGGCTGCAGGCACAGAAGCTCTCAAGATACATTTGACAGGGTAACTCATCATTCCCCTATGCCGTCACTCACTCTCCATCTACCCTCATTCTTTTACTTACATTTCTTTGTTTTTGCCAGCTGATGTCTTAAACTTTGTGCCACCCAATGTTGGCCTACCACCCTATGAACATCCAGTTAAAGATAGACTCTTAAACAAAATCCCACACACATACATGCACCATTAGCATTAGGGGCCCTGTCTTAAAGTTAATAGACGATTGGACCCACAGTCTAACCCAAAGCATAGGGTATTCTATTTCCTTTAGGTCTGGTCCTTGGTGAGACAAACTGTGGTGTCTGAGAGTCCTTTCAAGTTCCATTCAGTTCTGCAAGTGTTTTATGATTCTGTGACAAGCAGATATGCTCACTTAGATCAGTCAGGTCAGTGTAAAAGCTTACTTATTTCTCAGGAGAAATTCTTATCTCCAACAGTTGGTGCTGTTGGAGAATAGGGAAGGCGGACAGACTAACTGACCTTAAAGTGAAAAACTTAGGCAATTTGTAGTATATAAATCTTAAAGTGACAGCAAATCATTCAGATCTTTTCTATTATTTCTTAGCCTAGCAACCCTGATGGCCTGCATTTTCCTAGAGTGACCTCTTCCCCCTATGCCTCATGCTTTCTGTTTACACGTGGAGACCAATAACTAGTCTGTTGTTCAGGAGTACATTGGGAGAAGGAATGGCTGGTGTTTATAAAGTTCTCTGGGCCCTCTGAAATGACAGAGCCCAGTACATACAGAGTACGAAATAGTTATAGCTGATTGGGCTGCATAGATATCCCAAGAACTGCTGGGTGTGAGAGGAGTGCAGACCTAGCATACTTACTGATGCTCTGTTCCAAGATTTTTCTGCAGTTTCAGAAAGCAAGATGACTGCTATGTTCCTCCTAAGCTAAAGGGGGAAGGTCTTTTAATGTTTTCTTTTAAATGAATTTATCTTGGAAGAGTTTATTATGTAGACCAGAGAGCTGAAATATCATTTTTACTTGTAATCCCCCCTGATATTTACAGAGAAATAGAGGAGGAATTCTGCAAATAAATAGGTTTTGATTTATTGCCATCCCCAGCAGCTGTCATTCTTCAGTTTTGAGGAGTTCACCCCAATTTAATAAAGAACAATGGCTCCCTTGGAGTGAGACTGCAATCAGTAGTAATAGTAGAGGAACTTTGATATCTGGGCACTTTCCCTTCCTTACATAATTCTTCCAAGAAGATCACAATTTAGAGCTGCAAAAGACCTTAAAACATCCAGCTCAATATCTCTCCTGAGTCTTTCACAGGTGAGGAAACCAAGTCTAGGTCATATTAAATGACTTGCCCTGAGGCAGATTGTTTCTTAGCGACAGAAGTGAAACTAAATCCCAAGTGGCTGTGCTCATGACAAATGCCTCCCAGGAGAATACTGTGCTATATCAGAGACCCAAGGCTCTGAGGACGCCGGTGTATTTGTGAGACAAACTGTAAAAAGGACAGGAAAGGACAAAATGACTAAACATAAGAAAAAGAATTGTTTATACTATTGGGCCTTTTTTTAAGTTTCAGGCTTAAAAGGTGGTTTTTGCAACCTCCATACATCACTAAACTCGCCTTTCAAGGCTGGAAGGGAAGGATTGTGCCAGGGATCCAGAAGTTCTAGAAAAGTAGGAAGGAGACAGGGAAAAGAAGAAAGGCAGACATAGACCATGTCAGTTGTCCAATGGCCCACTGGGAGTCAAACCACTTGTTTACCCTCGAAGGTGGCCTTAGAAAAGCTTTACTAACAGTAGCCATTGCTGTTTCAAAGAAGGAAAAGCATAATGGAATAAAATAAAATAATTGAAATAATCTTATTTATTTTCCTCTTTAATCTGGGTAGAGAGGAAGGAAAGGTGGGCAAGAGAGAAGGGCACTCTCTAGGAGAGAATGAAGACACATCTTTCAAGCATTAAGCTCCATGGAGATGACATTTTTAGAAGAATCAGCTAGGGAGCAGCATGGTATAATGGTTGGGAACATGGCCAGATTCCCTGAGTCTGATTTTACCTACTTCATAGGGGTGTTGTGAGACTTAAATGAGTCAATTTTTGTAAAGTACTTAAAATGGAGCCTGGCATATCCTATGTACTATATTTATGTTTACTAAATAAATTTTTTAAAAAATTGAAGGTGAACCAAGGCAAAAGTGAGGTTCCCTCATCCCATTAAAAATTACTACTCTAGGCATACACAATAAGCAAAGTAAACCTCCTTTTATACATTCGATAGATCTATTATGAAATACCTACTGCATGCCAGGTCCTCTTCTAGGTGTTGAGGATTTGATGTTAGGAAACAAAACCTACAAAGTCACCGTCCTCTTACAGCTTACATCCTACAGGGGCGTGCAGACCAAAAGAAGTAAACATATGTAATTTCAAGTAATGATAAGTGTTATAGAAAAATTAATTAAACAGGGAGTAGACAGAGTGAAAAGGATGTATAAATGCATTTCAATTTTAGGTGGGCAAACTAGGATTCACACTCAGGCAGTTAACCTGAGATTCTTTACCACCTCTCTGTGTTGTCTAAACACTACATTTCAAAGCACACTAAGGGTACTAAGGGGATATTGAGATGACTAAGCTAAATACTCCAAGTAAGGCACCTTCAAAGAACTTGGATTTTGGCAAAAATGAACTCTTGTGAGCTGTTAAATTAACCTAATTTAATCCTCGTTTAGCCACCTACCACTTGCGTCACTTGGGCAAGTTGTTAAATTCTGTAGTCCTCAGTTTCCTCATCAATGAGGAGATGGTAGTAGAACCTACCGTGTTAGGTTATGGTGAGTTCTAAGTTTAAAAATCCCTAGGAAGTGCCTGGCATTTAGAAGCACTAAATTAATAGTAGGAATGACCACTTGTAATTGTTCAGTAATGCTCATTAAATTAGCAAAACTCAGTGAATTTTTGCTATTGCTCTTGCCTGGAGCCACACAGTAACAAAAATGGACTTACTTCCTAATATAAGTCTCTGGCTAAAAATGCATTGTACGGTGAGCTTTCCATTCTTACTTGTGGATTTCTCACAGAACAAATTATTCATTCTCTAGATAAAGAAGAGGGCAAAACTGTTGAATCTGATTGTCATCCACTAAATTAATCATTTTTTTTTACTACATTTAGGATTATTGTTGAACCCATTAGGAGCTAGAAGAAAAGGTGTTTAAAATCATAACTAGGGCCTTCCTATCTAAGAAATTAAATGAATAAACATAATACTGAGAGGGCATCCTGCCTGCATCTCTTAGGGGGTAATGTAATCAGTTCCATACACTAAGTGGCAAGTGGCAGAGGAATGGATACAGAGTGTACTTTGAACAGCAAGGGCTCAATAAAGATATGCGGCATAGGATGGCATAGAAGTGAACTGAGAAGCTGAGTGGGCAGGCCTTAACAGTGCAGTTCCAGTAAATTGCTAAAGGCATTGTGATTTCATAGAAAAGCAAAACTATGTAAATTTACAGAAGAGATCTAAAAGAACATACCTGGGGCGCCTGGGTGGCTCAGTCGGTGAGGCACCCAACTCTTGATTTTGACTGGGGTCGTGATCTGAGAGTCATGGAATAGAGCCCTGGTTGGGGCTCCACACTCAGTGCAGAGTCTGCTTGAGTTTCTCTCCCTCTACCCCTCCCTCTGCTCTGCTCTCTCTCTCTCTGTGTGTCTCTCAAGTAAATAAAACTTTAAAATAAATAAATAAAAGAACATATCCACCATTCTGAATGTGCCATCCCCCCCTTTACCATATAATTGAATTAAGTGCTAACTTAATAGTTGAATATAATTTGGCTGTATTTCTTATTTTTGATCAATAGCACTCAAGTGAGAAGTCTGTGTTCGATTATGTGTACAAATGCATTGAGCATCTACTTATGTTTCAGACACAATGCAAGGAGAAAAAAAGATGAAATTACACAGTATCTGCCTTCAAAGAGATTACAGTCTAGCAAAGGAGGTTGAATCAATATCCAAGTGATTTTAACACAAAGCAGAGCATGCACGAGCTATAATAAAAGTAAAAATACAAGCTCTGGATGTTAAATGTAAGGGAAGGTCTCTTATGTACAGGAAATCAGGAGAGGGTTCCTGGAGAAGGAGGCAGACGAATCAAAAAGCTTTTCCTTAGGGGTGGGGGTGGGCGGATGGGTTAGCCCGGTGATGGGTATTAAGGAGGGCACATACTGAATGGAGCACTGGGTGTTATATGCAAACAGTGAATCATGGAACACTACATCAAAAATTAGTGATATAATGTATGGTGATTAACATAACAATAAAAAAGTAAAAAAAGCCCTAATGATGTAATGTATGGTGATTTGGTGATTAACATACATAATTTAAAAAAAAAAAGCTATTCCTATACACCTTAAAAACTTCTTTGCTGTGGGGAATTTTGAGATAGCTCATGATACTCTGAGCAGAAAGTGACCCAAAACATTTGCTTACTTGTTCACATGGATAGATATGCTGTTTGTTTCTCATTTGTAATAACCATCCTCTGAAATACAGCCCATGCCACTAATCCAGCTATGAATTTCATCCATCACTTTGCCTTTCAATCTATAGTAAGTCAAATACTTTGAACCCTAGCAAGATACCCATATTCAGCTTCAATGGAGCAGGCTAAACTAGCAACAGAGTTAATAGTCTCCTACCCTAAGCTAAGCACTTTTTCATTACCTGGTATTTTTTTCTGATAATTTTCTTTGTTGGTGATTAATGAGATTTCAGATTTCCATCTTTTGACTCTGGGTTCTAATCTGATGGTCTATCTGTAGACCCATAGTGAATACACTAGAACTACATAAGAATCCACATTGCCCAGGATGTTCCTGAGCATGCTCAGAAAGACACTGTAGGCAAACACCTGTGTTAACAGCCAACACTTAAACAGAAATTTTCTGCGTGCCAGGCACTTTTGTAGGTACTATTAGGCTAACTCCACAGTTACTCATTTAAATCTTAAAATTAATTAGTTCTCTCTCTTACAGATGAAGAAACTAAGGCACAGAAAAGTTAAGTAACATTCCTAAGGTCACACAGTTAGGAAGTGGCTGAGTCTGAATTGGAACGAGGCAGCCTGGCTCCAGGGTCTGTGCTCTCAGCTGCTTTCTACTGCCTCAATCACCAGAGCATCACATGTCTTTGCTCTGTGGATAGCCTGTCAACGCCTCCACCTTTAGACAAATGACTGGCTATTGTCTTCCACAGATCTAGCATCTTCTATTTTAATAAGAAGTTCAGCTTTTTTTTTTTTTTTAATTAGCAGATAACTACTGTGCTTATCAGAGAAAATGAGTACTCAGGAAACTGCCAGATTCCTTCCTTCTTGTCTTCCAGAGAAAATACATTTTAGCTTTACTTGTTATATGAATTTGTGATGGCATAGTGCTAAATAGATACCCTTTAGATGATCTTTAAGGTTATTATTTATGAACCCCAGAGTCCCAATAGGTTAAAAGCTTTTTCTTCAATGCATCGCCGGTTTTAACCCTCAGTTGCTTCTTTACTTAGAGACCACTGCTTGTTGGGAAAGGGTTGTGTTTACAGAGGGATTTCAGCAAGGTTTAGAATACACGGAGAATTGTATTACTTTTAGAATTGTATTACTCTTAATACTAAGAGGTAAATGTATTGTAGAAATTTTTGAATGTGAAATTTTCTCCACAAATGTACAAGAGATTATTGCGTAGATGTAGAGAAGATTGATTTCCCTGCCTTTCACCTCTGGGACTCAATTACATCATCATCTGTAAACATTGCTGGTGTCCACTTTTGACAGAGTACTTTTTTAAGTGCTACTGATGTAGACACAAAGTAACAATTGACCTGGCATCCCAAGACCTTAGCATCCGCGGTAGGATTGGAACCAGATGAAGGAATAGGGCAACTCCAGACACATAATGTCTGCAAACACCCACATGCCCAGAGTTCATCAGTGAATCTATGATTCGTACAACCATTCAATCAGACAGTCAGTTCGTTTTGGCCCTCTGCTAGCTTCAGAGATGAGGATGCAAAACTGGATAACATTTGGTCCCTGCCTCAAGGAGTTCTACCTACATTTTGGACACAAATATGTCAAAAACTAATCTACTATGTGGGGAAAAAAAAAACTTGCTACAGAGGAGGGAAAGGCTAAGTACATGAGGGTCAAGGAAGGTTTTCTGGATAGGTAGATGATGCTTGAGCTGAATCTCAAAGAATTAATAAGTATTTTTCGCTAAATAGAGCATTGAGGAAGTCACTCCAGACAGAGGACGCTTCCTGTGTTCCTGCTAGATCTAGAGACAGTAAGGAGAAATGGATGCCTATATTCATCCATTTTCTGTCTGTCTCTTGTGCATGCACACTCATTTTCACACACAGAGAGAGAGAGAGAGAGGAGAGATTCACTTCCTTTTCCATATATTAACCCCAAGAGAAACTATAGAAGAGGCTCTTCCCAAATTTCTCCAATCCACTCAAGTTTCTTTTCTTTTCTGGAGCTTATAAAAACATTGGCACTTAATTATTTCCTTATATTCAAATATATACCCAAGGAAATTACATGTTCCTGGAAGGAGGAAACCTTAGGCCCTTTTATATTTTGATAATGCCTAGGATGATGTGACATATATATTTTGTGCATTAAATTTATTGTTGAATTAAATAAATAATAACTACTAAAACTGTTGTTAAGAGCTCTCTACTGAGGATTCACATGAGTACAGCTGAAAATTTTAAGCCACTCCAATGTCTGGGTAATTAAAAACTCTGAACTGGGCGCCTGGGTGGCTCAGTTCTTTAAGTGACTGCTTTCGGCTCAGGTCATGATCCTGGAGTCCCTGGATCGAGTCCCGCATCGGGCTCGCCGCTCAGCAGGGAGCCTGCTTCTCCCTCTGACCCTCCCCACTCTCATGTGCTCTCTCTCATTCTCTCTGTCTCAAATAAATAAATAAAATCTTTAAAAAAAAAAACAAACAAACTCTGAACTGACCAAAAAAATCTAAGACTGTGAGGCTAGAAACATTTTCATAAGGGCCAAGATATTGTTTATTGTAAGTGCCAATGGTAGTGAAATAGTTCTTAGATTAGTCTCTCACTATAAAAACAAAAGGGTCCTCAGCAACTCCAGCCAGCGTTTCAAAATGGGGTTACAATTCTCTGTGTATTCTAAACCTTGCTGAAATCCCACCTAATGATTTGTTCTGGGTGTGTCACATCACACGTGCTCCATTAACCAGACCACTCACTGACCATGTGACATCTGCTCTTTTCTGCCTCTCTTGCTCTTGCTTATCATCAGAGCTTGAAGCAAGGCCACCAGGACTTACCAAAAGTGCTCTCAGTGCTGTAAGTACCTGCTGGGGGTGCCAAATCTGCTATTAACGACTGCCAAAGCCCGCTTCATAGCTGCAGGTGCCCAGCATGTCAAAGGTACCGATGCTCGTGCTGCTGGCTACAGTGCCCAGTATCTTCCCATCCAAAGCACCTTAACCAGTGCCAACAGAATGTTCTGCCAGTGCCACTGAAGCCTGCCAATGTGGGCACCATCACCAAGCGCTGGTGCCCAATGTTGAGGGCACCAGTGTCTAAAATATAGCATCATCTCTGCTGGCTGATGAAGTTGCCAGTGCCAATTATGCTGACTCCTTTTGTTCCCAATGTCCCAAAAATGTTTCATGAGGCAACTTTTTTATTGAGGCTCCTTCTTCTTAAGGCTGATCCATGGGAGCTGGGCCAGGGCCTAGTCAGAGCGCCCGATCCTGAAATCCACTCAGAATCGAACATTCCCTATGACACTTGTCTACTGTCCTTTGAATCAAATACATATGCATTGGCTGCCTTCTTTGAGCAGAAGAGTCTTTGGAGGACTCTGAATCCCTCATTGAAAACAGACCCATGCCAGACCAACCCTGCCAGTTAACCATACATTCCCACACATGATAGGTGAATATGGTTCTATGCAAGTTGAAATCCTTGCCACACAGCAATAGCCATCAAGCTGACAGATTCCCAGTCTGTGTTAGAGAACAAGGAACAGTTTATTTTGTGTTTCAGAAAATCATCCAGAACCTGACCCCTTCTCACCACCTCTACTACTCCAGCACCCTGTCCAACCCATTAGCCTCTTTCTCCTGGATTATTACTTCCGCGGCCTCTGCGCAGGTCTCCCTCCTCCTAACTCTTGCCTCCTCCCTAGGAGCTATTCTGCAGTGACGCCACCGCAACGTAAGCTAAACCGTGCCACGCTTCTGCTCAAATTCTCACACCAGCTCCCTGTTTCTCTCCAAATGAAAGCCAAAGCCTTCCAAGACCTTCAGAGCTTTACCTTCTCTGGCCCCTGACTACCTCTCTGACCTGCTCCCCACCCCTCTCTTCCTGCACATGCTGCTCTAACCCCTTTGGTTTCCTTGTTATTCCTTGAGGACACACCAGGGTCACTCCTTCCTGAGGGCCTTTGCCTCTCCTGGTCCTGCTACTTGGTTAGAATCTTCTCCCCCAGATTGCCAAGATTGCCAGCACAGCCACTTTACTGCCCGTAAGTCTCCGTTCAAATCTTGCCTTGTGAATGAAGCTTCCCCTAACCACCCTGTTTGCCCTGCACAGACCCAGCTACTCCACAGACATTCTCTAGCACGTCCACTTTCATGCTCTACTTTCTCCTTTTTTCACAACATATCACTTTCTGACATAATTTCCTTATTTACTATGTGTGTTAATTACTATCTGTCTCCCCCACTAGAAGGTAAGCTCCTTAAGGACTGGCACTTTTACATGTTTTTTGACTGATGCATCCAGAAGAGTACATAGAATACAGTAGGCATGCTGTAAGTATTTGAGTGAATAAATGAATGAGTAGATGTGTGGATGGATGGATGGAGGGATGGACGGATAGATGAATATGTGGTAGGTCTCCAATTTTGTAATTCCTATACTAATTTTTGGCCACCATCTGAATGATATCCTTTGTCCTTCCCTACCCAGGCAGAACGTAAGTTACTCATTTGTATACTGCTAACTTTGGTTTTATGGTACATTTATCTGTTTGAAGTACTTCAGTGGGTGATGTTGATTATGCACATGCCTGGAGGCTCTGAGAAAGGACATGGTTTTTAAATATCAAATAAATGGAATTGGCATTCAGAACATTCATTATTTTCTGAAGACTCAAGTTTGGGGAATTTTTTTGTTGGGACTAATAACATGCAAAAATTTTCCTGACTGATAGTAGCATTTAAAATGTCTGTTTTAAGTGTGCTACATAACCATTGAATGTCTACATGAATGTCAGCAGATAGGTACCATCAGTGGGAAAAAGAAAAGTGATTCTGTATCTTTTTCTAAGTATAATTCATATCACTGGTAGAGCTTGAAAATGTGAATGATGGTGAGCATTGTTCAGCACCTTATTCTACTTGCAGTAAATCCCCTTCATCTTTAATCTGAGCTCGTGTTTTGTGAAAGAGCTTTGCAGCAAGGAACCACATCAAAATAAATAGTGGTATTTAACAAAAGGATCTAGGGTCAACATTATCGCAACAAGGATTTTACAAGTGAAAAGATGGTAAAAACATGTCCTTTTACTGAATTAAAAGAAAAATGTTTCGCCAAAAACTTCAGAGTGAAGTACAACAAAACCATTCAATAATATCATTCGACTCCAGTGACCATGTTCACGTGTGTACTGAACAGTGGTTCCCTGATCTCTTTACTATGACCCCACAGGTCTTATCTGGCAGGTAACTGCCCGGTTCTCGGTGATGCCGTTAATGGCAGTCACTCTGTGTGTGCCTAAGAGGAAGCCGAAAAGACCCGGGTCTGACTGGTGGTCCACTCACACTGCTTGCAAAGCGATAAAGAGACGGCTGGGTCGTTGTTGCCATTGTTGTCATTTTTTTTTTTCCTACCATGATTTGTAGAGCTTGTCTGTTTTGGCAGCTTCACTCCTTTAACTTGTGGTCAGTCCAGTGCCTTTGATCAAAAGGGGTGCCCCCTAACCCTGATGGCTGGAGGCTGAACTAGTCTGGCTAGTGCTTCTACTTGGTTCACCAGCCTGCTCTTCTGTGCTCCTGGAAGGCAATCGCCCCTGTGTCTTGAAAACATTACTTATTTATGCACCCTTTGTTGTCCATTGCTTCACTTGCAGTTTACTCCATGGTTTAAGGCTTGTCAAAAGAAGGGAAACGTCAGGGCCTCTCTGGGCTAGACTTCAGTTTGTCTCTTTTATTCATGAAATAGGAATCACAGGGCATTAAGAGACGGTGCCCAGTCCAAAGCACTTTACCTTTATTCCCCCAAAATGTAGTACAGAGTAATATCCAGCTATGACTCCCTCCCTGTTCCTGCCCTATGCCTAAAGCTGGGAGTGTCTGAACACTCCTGCCCTATGCCTAAAGCTGTTCAGTGTCTGAACACTCAAGAGACCCCCTGTCGGCAAGGTTCAGTTGCTGGCGGGGAAAAAATACAGACGTTACCATTATCTGCAATTGTACGTCCATAATGACATCCAAACACAATTCACTTAGGAAGCTCTGAGGGTTTAAGTTTCTTCCTATTCTTTTATAGAAATTGTATCCATAACAGAGTATGATTGTAAACAAAGGGACTTCGAACAAGCGATCTGTACATGTGCATGTCTCCCTCCCCTGCCTCATATGTACAACCAGAGACCTATCACACCTCATTTCCTAACAATAGTCACAGTGTATCAATCCCTTCAGTTCCCACAGAAGGAATCTCATTACATGGGGTACCCAGAGTCTCAGGCTCTGTAAAGGGTATTTTCCCGAAGATCACCTAAAACCCCTCACAAATGAGATAATGCATGTGAGATCACTTTGGGATCTTCAAAGTCTCATGTGATTGTTAGGTGACATTCTTATCATTAATAGTCCTATCCTTTCTGTAGACGTGTCTCTCCCAGCCAAGTTGCGCTACAATAGCACTTAGATGGTGATGGATAGACTTTTTTCCGGGGCCCCATGGTCAGTGGATCTACCTTTCTCTTTCATGTTCAGTCAGTCTTTTAAGAGCCACTGATGAAACAGCACAGTGATGTCTAAGCCCAGGTCTCAAAGCCTATAGGAGATCTGATCCTCACACTACTCGATAGACCTGCATTTGGACTTGGCAGCAAACTGCCTGCCAGCACTGCTTGCCCTGGTTTATTTTCAGGGCTGCTGTTAGTCCGAGTCTTGGGTAGCAGCAGGACAGAGCAGAAGAGGCTAGAACAAGGAGCAGGAATAGAGGGAGGCACCTGATGATATCAGCTGTCTGTATTACAAAAGTCGTATCAGGGAGTCTGAGAGTACAAAGTACATCCAGTGGGAAGAGAGAAGCCACGGTCCATTGCAGGTTCATAGGCAAGTTTAAGTCTCTGAGCTCGGTGCATTAGGGCTGTTGCAATCAGTAGGTTTACATAAATGATAGTCAGGTTTGTGTGTTTGTACCCAGGGATAGCTGCCCTTGCCCACATGAGGACCGTCACCGGTACTTCACATACGAGGATCCAGCTCTCACTGAGTCCAAGGCAGGTAGCTTCTAGACCCTTACAACTGTCTTAACACAAAGATTATCAACCGCAAAGTTACTCCAACTATGCCTCTCATGCTATAATTTCCAAGAAAGGCCAGCAAAATCCCAACACAAAAGGCAAAACCCTCTACCTCATCTCAATCTCCATAGCACCCTTGGACTCTTTTATTTATTTATTTATTTATTTTGTTAAAGATCCTATTCATCCATTTGGCAGAAAGAGACACAGCGAGAGAGGAAACACAAGCAGGGGGAGTGGGAGAGGGAGAAGTAGGCTTCCCGAGGAGCAGGGAGCCAGATGTGGGGCTGAATCCCAGGACCCTGGGATTATGACCTGAGCCCAAGGCAGACACCCAATGACTGAGTGGTGCCCCACACCCTTGGACTCTTATTCCCTTATATTTCAGACCTTCCTCAGACCTGAGTCCTCAGTTCTCACTCCTCCCCATGCCTTTTCCTTATACTTTCTAAAACCTTCCATCTCCCTCCTCCTCTTCCCATGCAGACTCCTTAAAAGAATAGCTCTGATGGCAATTTCTGCTTTCTCATCTCTAACTTACACCTCAACCCAGGGCAGCCTTGCCTCCAGGCTCTTTTTCATAAAATCCTGGTGACCTGTCTGCCAGATCCCATGAACGCTTCTCCTTCCTCATCTTAGTAGACCTCTCTGCAACATTCCATCACTGCTAACTACACCCTCTTTGAAGATAAGTTTCCCCCACTTCCCTTCTTGTCTTGACTATTGCTTTTTTGGTCTCCCAGGTATGATTCTTATCTTTCACTTTGAAAGTGTTGGTTTGTCCTCACACCACTTCTCTTCCCGCGGTGCATAACCTCCGCAGTCTCATCCATGCATGATTTCAGCTCCCACTGACGATAAAAATAACTAAGATTTATTGAGTGCTTCTGTGTGCCAAGTACTATGCATTGTTTCACTGCGTGCCTACAGGTTCCCCCAGAGGTAGACATTCTTATCGCTCACATGACTAACCAGAAGATGGACGCTGAGGAAGACTGAGTAGCTTACTCAAGGTCATACAGCTGATAAGTGGAGGAGCCAAGACTCCCACCTGTCCTGCGAATGATGCCCAAGGTTACATGTCTCCTCGGATTTCTCCCCCAAATTTAAAGTGCAGTTCCACAGCATCTTTAATTTCTCATGTCTCAAAATTATTCGTGTCCTCTCAGTCTATTTTCTCTTCTTTCTCCACTAGTAACACCACCATGTACCTGGGTACAAGGACTCAAAGCCAGAAACTTGAGGTCTTCCCACGATTTCCCCCTCTTACATCTTGTGTAGTTACCACAAAGGGATGCTAGTGTGATTGACAGAAAGATGCCAACAAATGCAGTTAAAGGAAATGAGGTTTCTTTGAATGGCAAGGGCTATGAAAATTAATGACTTCACAAAACAAGAGACAATGTGACGTACTGTCAAGTGGAAGCATAGGCTTCCTTAAATGTTATGTATGAAATTACCTTATTTTCAATTCTGTTTGTATTAGAGGAAAGGCGAAGCTGCTAGAATAGAAACCTCCATAATGTAGTGGTTTAAAGAATAGAACATATACTTCTCCCACGTAACAGTCTTGAAGTACGCAGTCCAGGTTTACAAATTGGCTCTCCTCTCTGCGATTCTGGAAGGACCCGGGACCCTCCATCTGTCGCTCTGTCATCCTCTAACGCACTGCTACTCAAAGCATGGTCCACGGACTGACAGCATTAGCATTACCAGGAAGCTTGTTAGAAATGCAGAATCTCAAATTCTCCCTCCAGCCTATTGAATTAGAACCTGCATGTTAACTAGATTTCCCATGTGATTCTTTTGTACATTCAGGTTTGAGAAGCATTTCCCAAACTCTAGGTTATTATTTTGCCAGTGTAGTCAAAGCTGGGCTGCAGGCACTGATGTTCCAGCTCATGAGGATGAAAAAAAAAAACAAAACAAAACAGAATTGCTTCTAGAGCAAGGAACCTATCTTTTAGGTTGAAGGTGACCTGGAGGTTACATGCATCACTTTCACTAGCTTCCCACAGGCTCAAATATATTCTCATAGAAACAACCAGAAGCAAAGCTGGTGGGGTTTTTTTGTTTTTTTTTTTTTTGGATATTTATTTACTCATTTGGTGTATCTTGTCTGTAGTAAGCCTCGTTACTGTGGAAGAGGAGGGAACAGATTTTAGTGGACAACAAGGGATCTCTGTTTCAATTTGGTAACAATTTTCAGACATAAAAATATCTAATTTGTTATTGACTTCCGGGCTTCCTTATTCTCTTGATCTAATTACCATGCCAATATCATAATGCTGACTTAACAACTTATTGTATTCAGGACTATTTTTTTAGAGAGTGGGGAGGGGCAGTGGGAGTGGGAGAGAATCTTAAGCAGGCTCCATTCCCAGCACCGAGCCCAATGCAGGGCTTAATCTCACCACCCTGAGATCATGACCTGAGCCAACGAAATCAAGTCAGATGCTTAACTGAGCCATCTCAGCACCCCAGAAATTGTTATGTAATCCCAAATCTATTATAATACAATATCTTTCCCTCTTTTTATTTCCTTTTCCTATTTTTATTGCCTTCTTGCTACAGCTTTCATCCTGTGGCTCCACCAGTTTGTAAAATACTATCCTTGTCTGAACAGACAAAGCTGGTTTCAGGCAAAGAGGAGAAATCACAGGCAACACATATGTGTCCATAGAAATATGACAAATCCAGAATATTTCAAATAAAACTAAGAAATTAAGAGGAAATAGAACTGTAGTGGTGGTGTAATCTTACAAAAATCTTCTAAATCAATGGTTTTCAAACATTTCTTTTTAAAGCAGAGAGAGCTCTTCTTCCTCTTCTTACCTGTGTAAGACACTTAAAATATGGGTTACCCTGACAGAGGTAGACTAGGCAGTCCCAGAGCCTCACCTGTTCAGCTGACCCCTAACTGGCTCCCTTAACACCCCAGATTCCACAGAGCACACTGCCCTGGGTCAATAATCTCTGCACGCTAGGTAGCCTGTGATGTTATCAGTATGCCCTCTCTGAGGCCAGATTTGCTTTAAGAGGCTCCTAGAGGAAAGTCAGTGCAGAATAACATATGCATTTGGGCAGAATAACAAAACACCGAGAACAACAAGGAAGGTATTTAGTAAAACGTATCAACGTATCCCAATTTTTTTGAGACTAAAGCTTCTTTCACTGCTAACTCCAATTTCTGTCCCAGCTTGGGTTTTCCCCACACTTTGGGATTCAACAAGTTGAATCAGATCAACTTGTTGTGAAGCTCTGTTAGGAATGCCTAATGCCTGCCCACCGCTCTGCCTCTCAGACTACAGACTGTGCCTGACTCCCATTCATGCTCGGTGGTACTGCAGGCCTCACAGCCCCTGCTACTCTCTGTCTAGCTCTGTTCTGCAGGTGTTCCTACTGGAAAAGAGTCTCAGCGTTGGTAATTTGAGAAAGCAGTCGCAGTGCTCCTTGTGGATGCTGCTGACAACTCATGAAAGAAGTGTGGATGCCGTCTGAACTTCAGCCTAAATGTCCTTGTTGTCCTTTTTTTTTTTTTTTTTTTAAGTTTTGCCTTTGGGCTTCTTTTTTCTTTACTGGATAAGTAAATCTGACACTAATTTGATATTAACTTACAAAAGATAGAATTGCAAGATGTAGGAATTATGAAGCAACTTTGAGATCATTGGCCCAACACCATCATTTTACAGATGAGAACACTGAAGCTTGGAGAGGTGAGGTAACTTGCCCATCGTTACACAGCTTGTTAACAGTAGAGCCAAGATGCTGGTTTATAGAAACAAAGCCCGGTGCATTTCGTAACACAGCATACTACCTGGAATTGGTTCTTGGTATGTAATCATTTTAAATAGTTGTACAACATTAATATTAGATATAAAAATAGCCTTCATCTTCATAAGATGTAGCACAAAATACAAATGTCCTTTATAAGTGGACACCATGCCACTGAATTTGTCACTTTATCTTCATGTGTTCATTAAATCACTTAATTTAATAAACATTTGGCAAATGCCTGCAATGTATGGGATGCTTCACTGGGACCTAAGAGACAAAGATGGCTAAGACCTTGTTTCTTCACTAAAATGGTGAGAGTCTAATGAAGAAGACAGATACTCACATCTCTAGCTATAACAGAATTATATGCAAATTACCACAAAAATCTGGGAGAAGGTATGATTAATTTTGACTTGGGAGTAAGGGTAGCATTGGAGAAGGCTTCACAGAACAGGCAATATTTAAAAAGGGCCTTTTAAGAAAGGATAGAATTTCAACAAGAGAACAGAGGAAAAACAGTATTCTTGGCAGAGGGAATGGCAGGAGCAAAGGTACAGAGTTATACTAGTTATAAAATGGATATGCCCTCCAAAATTATACTTCTAAAATAAAGAATTACTTAGTTTAGGGTTAGCAAGGATGTAGGACATAGGTGTTTACTAGATAACAGCCAGAAAGCTTGGGAAGGATGTTGATGTTAGCTTAGCTCAGCATCCCTAGTCTTCCTCAGTCTCATGGAGATGACTTTGGACTCATAAAGAGTTTGGGCTATTTTATGTGTCAACCTGGCTAGGCCATAATACCCAGATATTCTGTCAAACTCCAGTCTAGGATGTCACCATGAAGGTATTTTTTTAGATGAAATTAACATTTAAATCAGCAACCTCTGAGTAAAGCAGACTGAGTAAAGCGGTAAAGCCCTCCATTATATGGATGGACTCCATCCAATCAGTTGAGGGCCTTATAAGAACAAGACTGAGGTCCTCCACGAATAAGAGGGAATTCTGCTTCCAGACCGCTCTCAGGCTTGAGCTGCAACATCAGCTTTTTCCTGCATCTCCAGCCAGCCAGCCTGCCCTGAAGATTTTGGACTTGCAAGATTTCAGACTTGTGTATGTGTGTATACACATCCCATTAGCTCTATTTCTCTGGAGAACCCTAACTAATATAAATACCAAGGGTTTTGAAATAAAGAGTGACTGTATTAGTCAGTTTTCCCCTATATGTCAAAATTTCAGTAGTTCATAGCAACAAAAAATATACATATTTATTCTTCTTACTCATGGGTTTGTGGGACAGCTGTAGTTCATCTAACTTAAGCTGGACTTGCCCAAATTCCACTGAGCCAGGGTAGACTCCAAGGTTTTACATTTAGGTTTGCTCCACAAGTCTTCATCTTTCTCCTGGGACCAGCAGTTGTGTGACGATTCAGCCACTTGTTATTCTTGTAATAGAGCATAAGAACACAAAGGATGAGTAGATCACAGGAGTGGAGAGGCCTCATCTATAAATTGCCACACTGACACTTCTACCTGTACCATAGGCCAAGCAAGTACATGGCCAACATCAATGGGATGGAGAAGTAACTCAATCACAGTGGCATACAATGCAGATCCCTTGGCAAAGAGCACAGAAGCATAATTCTAATACAGGAAGAAAGTGAAGAGTTGGAAACAATTCAATCTACTTGAGTGACCTTGTTAGATATATTTCTGAAAAGTAGCTGTCAGCTGGGGTGGGGGTGGTATAAATAAGTTAACAGACATAAACCCTTTTTAAAATAAGATGGAAAAGGAAGGAAGTGAGGGAAAGAGAAAGGGACGAGAGAGGAAAGAAGAATCTTGATTGGAAGTTGAAAAGATTAGCAGCCAAAGGACTCAATATTATGCAATTTCTAAATAAGCATGGGCAAAACAAACAAACAAACAAACAAATAAAAATAAATAAGCATGAGCCTAATTTAGAGCAGTGACGAGGGAAGAAAACTAAGAGTTATTAAAGACCTGTTATATTCAAAGTCTTGTGCTAGGCAATCATATAATGTGTACACTTGGGGTAGATACTATTGTCAGATTCCAAAGTTCACTTTGGAAGCAAGGAACTGAAAACAAATTTATGAGACTTGTTGGCCTAATTAAACATGACAGAAAAACAGAAAGAGGAAAGTAAGATGACTTATCAAGTAAGCATCTACTTGGGCAATAGTGGGACGCTTCCCCACTGACTGACATCGGAAACACAGAAGGAGGGCCAGTTTGTGAGCTGAAGGAGATAAAGTTTTGACTCGTGTTGTGTGATAGCTATATGGGCCATCTTTGTGAGGTATCCTACAAATGTTTGGAAATTTGTATCTTAAAGTTCAAGAAGAGAAGCTAATCCTGGAAAAACACTACAGAAATAAAGGCAAAAGCTTTAGAAGCATGGAAAATAATATGAGCAAAGATACAATAGTGTGTTGCACACACAATTCATGTTCATGGCATGGCTAGTAGCTTAACAGACTATTTAGACATGCACCTGTGTCTAATTGTATGTACTAGGGTACACATGGCAGAGTAGTAGAGGGTGAAGTTGGAAAGATAAGTTTATACCTGATCTCAATTGCCCTAGAATTCTCGAATAGGCCATTTTCATTTTTTTTTCACTTTTATCAAGAAGGAGTCACTATAGGGGCGCCTGGGTGGCTCAGTCGTTAAACATCTGCCTTCGGCTCAGGTCGTGATCCCAGGGTCCTGGGATCGAGCCCCACATCGGGCTCCCTGCTCAGCGGGAAGCCTGCTTCTCCCTCTCGCACTCCCCCTGCTTGTGTTCCGTCTCTCGCTGTGTCTCTCTCTGTCAAATAAATAAAATCTTTAAAAAAAAAAAAAAAGAAGAAGGAGTCACTATAGGTTTTTGTGCCAGTGTTGACTTAAAAGCCTGGCTTTTGGGAATACTGATGCAGCAGCATCATAGAAGCTGGACCAAAGGTGGGAGGCCAAGTGGAAGGCTATTGCATTAGTTTTCGTAAGCACTAACAAGAACCCGAAGAGGGCAGTGGCAGTAAGAACAGAAATGAAGGAACAGATGGAAGAATTGCTTCAAAAGAAATTATTGTGCAGCACAGTAACCATTCTGCATATCATTAAATACGTGTAAGTTAATTTTGTAACTTCATTTGGCTCTAACGCTTTCCTCTCCTCAGGTATGTAGAGCCTTCATAATTTATTGGTCATCTGTTTGCATAGTTTTTAATTAAGAGTTATAATTTCCTTGAGGAAGAGACTCAGACTGTTTTGTTCTGTACTGCTCCACAACATTCAGAACAGGCACTGACTAAATATTTATTGAGTGAGTGGCTGGATGAACCCTCCCCGGCACACGTCAGTGTGTTCATTTCCAGGTTCTCTCCACTCTTGCTGTCTACCTTGTCCCCATCTCTCATCCTCCCACCAAATATGTTCCTCCCTCTCACCTCCTCAAGGTTGCTCACGAAGAACTTGCCTCACAGGAGGAACCACATTACTGAGAGTCTGCATTCAGTCAGATACTGATGTGCCTTTTTTCCGATCCTGCCTTCAACCAAGCTCAACTGCTTCTCTCTTTAGTATTTTTAATGTCATTCAGACATAGCCAATAACTTTCCAGTCATGTAAAATATTGAAAACTCACTTCCAATCCATGTAAGCCTCTAATTTTATTCACTTCATCCCTCCCCCACCACCGCTCCCCAAGTTTAGGCTTCCCCCAAGGGACTGGCATCTCTCTTTTCTGATTCCAAATTTCCTGCCACTGGAGGAAGAAGAAGGGGTTGGAAGGAAAAACAAACTTTTTTCTACTAATTGGGTTTGCTTTGCAGAGTTCTGGTTGGTGTCCCCATCCCTGCTCATCACTGGCTAACTGGGACCATCAGCCAACATCTGTATGGCAGGTGGCCAGGGATTGCTCTGTGTGTGTGTGTGCATGTGCGCTTTGGTTGACCTCTGGGGACCCCAGTGCAGAGTTCTCTGGTAGGGGACATCTGACTCTACCCCAGATTGATTCAAGGCTCCCTAAGCTCATCCCCAGGATCTGCCACTGGGGTGGTCAGGTTCTGGAGGGCTAACAGTAAAACCTTGCCAAGCTGTTAATTTCAACTCCAGTGAGCTTCTCTTCCTTCCTTCTTGCCCTTTCTCCCATTATTTCTTTCTATCAGCTGAGGCAGTCAAGGAGTTTCCAGGGCTGCAGGGATTAGTCAGGATAGTAGCATTGGTTCAACCATCTCTTCATAAGTCCCGGAGAAAGTCCCTAGCCCCGATATTTTTATAACTCTATGGTATATGTAGGTACTTAGTACCTTTGTGCCTCTGCTTTGGATCCTAATCTCCAATTTTATGCAAACAACATTCAGTTATTTGCAACTGCCACTAAACTTCATTTTACAAACTCTGAGTTGTCGTTCACATTTGTAGCTATTGCAGAATAAATATTGTGTTAACTGTTACTGAACAAATGTTCAGTGAGTAGCTAAAATGGGTCAGTCCAAGTACAAGTGACATACAAAAGTTTGATGCTGTTCAGACTCTGATGCAAATGATGAATTATACTGTAACTCCCAATAGAAGACATTTAAACCTCAAAGTGTAAAATAGATTGGGGAGTGGAACAATAGGAAAGAGGAGAGGAGGAAAGGTAATTTAAAAATGAAGGAGTAAATATAATCCCAGAAGAAGAAAAGGGAGATAAAAGGGCAGAAGAAATACTTAAAAATATAATTGCCTTGGGCGCCTGGGTGGCTCAGTTGGTTAAGCGACTGCCTTCGGCTCAGGTCATGATCCTGGAGTCCCGGGATCGAGTCCCACATCGGGCTCCCTGCTCAGCAGGGGGTCTGCTTCTCCCTCTGCCCTCTTCCCTCTCGCGCTCTCTGTCTCTCATTCTCTCTCTCTCAAATAAATAAATAAAATCTTTAAAATATATATATATATATAAAATTGCCTTGATCTTTGATTAAGCCTGTCCAGGAGGGGAAAAAAAAAAAAACAGCTACAAATTCTATTTTGGGGACATGTGGGGAATTTACATATGGACTGTATATTAGGTAATATAATTGGATCAATGTTAGATTTATTGAGTGTGCTGTTTCTGTGGCTATGTAGGAGAATGTCGTTGCTCTTAGAAGATGCATGCTGAAACACCAAGGGGTGAAGTTTCATCATGTCTGCTAAAGGTTCAGGGGAAAAAACTGTCTTCCCAGTGGTTCACCTAAAATAAAACGTGTGTTGCATGCATGTGAATGAGGAAGTGGGTATAGAGAAAAAGGTAGAAACCCAATGTGGCCAAATGTTAACCTTGGGTGAATCTGGGTCCAGGGTCTTCTGGAACACATGGACATGCTCCTCCCAGCTCTCTCTTCAAGGAAGGAGAGTAGTCAGCAGACAGTCTCCAGCTGTCAGCACCTGCAGAATCTGCCTCCGCTGCGGGGGGCGGCCCCACTAGAGTCCTGCTTTTCCCATGGCAGCCGCATCCAGTGACGGAGAGCGTGGGGCACAAAGGGCCAGTCATGCTGCCAGCAGGGGACCTCTAGGAGCATGACCTGTGCTAGGGCTCCCCACTGGGTTCACAGAGGCTTCGTCAGGACCCATCACAGTCCGACTCCTCTTCTCTCTGACCCTCCTTCTCGTCCCTCCTTGCGTAGGTGTTGATCCCTAACGAACACCTCAAATCCAAAACAAACAAACAAACAAACAAATGCAAGAGTAAGAAGAACCTCCAAAATGAGAACGCTGCATAGTGACAGAAAGCCTACCATGTTTAGGATTAAAATCTGAATCCCTGACAGCCAGACTAATCTTTTCTCCGCACAAATCAGAGTCATCTAGATTTCCATTAATATTTATCTCCTTGAATCTGAAGGAAGAGGGAAACCTATGTATTTTGCCCAGTTTTGCTTTTCCCATCCTGAATTGCAACATCAGGTTGGTGAGGTGCCAGTTGTCCGTAACGACGGAAGTATTAGATCCACGGCGTGGCATGCAGAGCAACGCAAGTCCTCGAAGTGACTTACTTCAAAAGCCAAGAACCAGAAATTCAACCAAAACTTCAAATAAAAGCTAAAAAGACTGGAATAATCACACAAAATTTTAAACCCAGAAGTTTCTCTTGCTTAAATTACTTTCACACTCCAATTTAAACTCAGAAACGTTATGCCGCTGTCACACTTCTTTGTTCTCCCAAAGGAAAAAAAAATCTGTATATAGCTGACAAAAAATAGGAACCTGTCTGCCAGCAAGTTCTCTATTCATGTCTAACATACTGTAGAGTCTATGCAGAACACATGGTCTTTAAACACCAAAAAGCCTCTTCTTTTCCTGGCTTAACACTGCAGTATGTTTCTCCAGCATGTTTGCACTACCTACATGTCTTGCATAAGCATGCATTCCTTTGGATGTTTGAGTCATGCAGTATTTTCACATGCTTTGATGTTGCACATATGAGAATTATCATCTACATTTTGGAAGTACAGTTCCTTGTGCCTTCAGCATTGAATTTAATACTGCTCAACTGCCATGATTTTAAGTTTCATCCAACAGAATGTCAATAATGTCTATGAACAGAAGTTTGACATATTTCGTTTTCTCAAATATGGAGTTGGTGCAGCAGCTAAGTTAGAAATTTCTGGGTGCACTTTTGAAAACTAATTCAGCGTGAAAATTATTAGTGACTTAGAATTGTGCATAAAGTATTTTGGTTTTCCTTATTTTCTTATCCACAAAGATCTGTTGCTTCAAATCGGATAAGTTTCCAAGTGGCAAGATCCATCTTGTTTGTCGGAACTCAAAGTAATCCTCATCCTAATGTGGTGTTCTTTATTACAGATGAGACCCATTGGCCACGATGGCTATCATCCCACTTCTGTCGCTGAGTGGCTGGATTCCATTGAGCTAGGTGACTACACCAAAGCCTTTCTAATTAATGGCTACACATCGATGGACCTGTTGAAAAAAATCTGGGAGGTTGAACTTATTAACGTAAGTTGGTCTCTTAAAGATACCTTACCCGTTCAACCTTTGATAAATGAAATTCCGTTGTAGGTAGGTAATATTTTCTTTCTTTGTTACTATTTGGACATCCATCAGGAATTTACAGATATGCCTTCTGCTTTAAATATACGTCTGTCTTGTTTCCAGTCAAGCTCCACAGTCATTGTCTTTTAAAGTTTGGATGCGGGAAACTATGAGGACTCTCAGGGTGTTTTGCGTTACCGAGAAAAACTTCCCAAGCATTTTGAGGCTTTCCATTTTAGAAAATTTAGTCAGCTCAGGATATGGACATGATAACAAATAGGCTCCCATCCTGATCTTGCTCATATTCACTGTTAAAGATTAGAGTTCTCAGTTTTAGTTTCCTATCTCTATTATGCTTCCCTGTCTCTATTCCTTGGCTGCATATATAAATCCCATTCTTGAAGACACTGCATTTGTTTTATTAAGTAGGCTGCTATAATATCAAAATTTTATTATCCAGAGTTTATATCTAATCTTAAGTTGTCTCTGTTTTATTTATATACTTGGCATAGATTTTCTATAAAAACTGGCCAACTTATGTTGCCATGTATTCAGGCCCAAAGAGATCAACTAGATCTGCATAAATGGTATTAATACTGATACTTTACTTATTTCATTTTTACTGCTCATTTATGTCCAATGGCATCAAGGAATGAAAGAATGAAGAGGTAACATGTAATTATCATGCCTTCACCTTATATTTGGCATCCTGAACATTTCTTTTCCAAAATGAGTGAAAAATCATTTAATCTTCTAGAGAATTTCTTAGATTTGAATTTTATATTCTAAAACTTTAAGAAACACTCATAACCTGAAAGATAAAGCAAATAAATTTCTGCTGGTTCAAAAGAGATTCATTCTACTCTCTATGCCACTTTCTCTCCACAAGTCCAGTCGCTGCATATTGCATGCCATTAATTATTTTAAATTATTTTTATTAGTAGTAACTAATTATTCTTTGCTTTTAAAGGTCTGTCTTAAAAATAATATCTTTTCTAGAACATCTCATAAAAACTGTCCTTCGATCTAAAAATCACGGTAAATGGACTAATTCTTGGCCCCTTCTTCTAATTTGCTGGCCCCTTCTTCTAATTTGCTTTCTGTCCTTACTCCCTCACAAAAGCTATCATTATTTCAGCAGAAACTCACTGTCTGACTGAAAGCCTCTGATTAATTTTGTTCTTAGCCTGTGTGGCAACACAGCAGAACTCACAGAGAGTGTGTTGCATTCTGGTTGCATCCAGAGATTTCAGATCTCCACCAAGAATCCAGGACTCATCCGATGGCTACGGTTAGCCATTTGTTAAAGGGGGACCTTCCATAGATCAAACAAACATGTTTCCAATTAAGTGACATTCTAGTCAATTATACAACTTGACAAATATCTCTGCATAAAGTTTTCCAAATAATATTGTTCCCCACTGAAGAACAAATACTTAGACAGCATGAGTCACTCACTTAATGGGCATTAGCAGTAATCCCTCATTGAAAAAGAAGGGATGCCAATAGAACTCTATGATAAAATGTTTTCTTTGAAGCAAGGCTCATCAAAGCAGGACTAGAAGTCTCTCAAAATCCAAATGCTGGGGCTAACGTTGAAGGTGTAACCTTGGGCCCATACTCTTCCCAGTGCTGGGGGGACCAGCAGCCTAGGAATCCCTGTTCAGTCACTGTGTCCCTTGTGGATGACTGCATTGACTTCAGTTGGGGAGACTCTGAGGCCCCAGGTTTAATGCCAGGGCTCAGGGACTGATCTACCACCACCCACAGACCCACTAGGCTTGAGTTGGGACAGAAGAATAGCCTTTTCCACCCATACAGACTCGAAGCATTTTCCCTTTAGTTCCATGTGCTGTAATACAATCTGTCTTCAGTCCTGTGAGAAGTAGCTTGTCACAAGCATTGTTATCAGAACTAGAAAACACAGTCACTGTGTCTGAGATCTTGAGGCCAATTCCTCTGGGCGGAGTACATCTGCATCTAATATCAACCCAGTATATTTTCCTTAAGCTGATAGAATTTAAAGTTTGTGACATCTTTATGGGCAAGTTCACACTCTTGAGGAGGCTTTTCGAGTCATTTAATTCCATAGGTTTATTTATTATAAACAAAAATTGATCTGTACCCTTAGACTTGGAAATCAGAGAACAAAATTTTTATGCCCACCAGAACTCTGCTACAAGGGTGATGCCTTTGATGGTTCTGGGTTGTTGGGTTTTAAAATGAAAGAAAGGCACAAATGTGTGCCTTCTGGCTTACAAAGCTTTAGGCTAGTCTCAAATTCAAGGCTTTAATTCATCCCAACTAATGAGAGAAGACGTCCAAATATGAAATAATCTCATATATAATATATGGGCCCAGCAATTCTATATTAAGTACCCATAATTTGTTGTTTTCTGGCCTGAAGGGAATGTGCAGTCACTTTGATTTAGAGCAAAGCTTTTTAGAGAAATTCACATCCTGAATCTTTGTAATGAGTGGCTCATTTTAAGGAAGCCGTTTGGCTTCAGTAACTGTTGTTCTATGTAAAGTGAAGAGAAAAGTGCAAGGTGGGGGGCTGTCTTTGATACTGGGGGCTGCTGGTGGAGGGGAGGAGAGCAGAGGGTGAGGAGGCTGGCTGTTGCTGTAATTACAAATACGTTTAGCATCACTAAATAGTATTGAGTAAGCCTCTAATTTCACATGGTATTTTGCTTGATATTTGAAAATAGTAACACATTCTCATTGGGTATAAGTTTATTCAAAGTATTTTCATGAAGAAATGAAAACTATACAAAATTGTGATTTGAAAAGTACAAATACATCTGAAATTATAATCTTTCAAAAATACCTCAAAGATTTTTTTGTGTGTGTGTGAAGTGCATTATTACCTTTGAAAAACAAGGTTATTTGAATAACCTAATGAAGATTTTGGTCACAAAACTACCCAAAGTATAGTATAGGGATGAGGGAGATTAATAGAAATCTCATTTCTTAATATCAGCATTCTCAGCCGTGGAAATCAAGCAGAAAAGAAACTTTTAAGACATAGGTTTTACAGGCCCATGTGTGTCTAGACTTAAAGAATTTAGATGCCAATAATTGTTCCTTTTATTCCCTAATCCATGCTTCATATGCAGAAGCTCTTTTATTAATAGCTTTGTTTTGCCTGTGTCTGCTACTATCATTAATAACATCATTAATACTATTCTTACTTTTGTATTGATATTTTAGTGTTATGTGAATATATTGAGAGAGATTGTCGGGCAAATTGTTCCCTGTGCAGATGCTAGCTGGATAAACCTCTCACTTGAATTATAGTCCTCTCCAAAGGCTTGTTGAGAGAGCTAAAGACTAGTTAACAGTGCATTAGTACATGAATTTTCTTTACTCATAAGTTTACTCAGGCCTTGTACAAGGTATTACCAAGTTTACAGAGCAGTTCCTACTGCTATTGATAACCTCAAGCAAAAAAGTATGGCAATTAATAATTATTATTAATATTTAATAATTTATTTTACCACTGAGTACCTACCAAGGGGATTTTGGTTAGATGAGATAAATTTGAACACTGTCCAGTTTCTTAATGTGTAAATCTTAGTGCAGAATATGTCATAAATTTCTTCCCAGTGGCTTTACCATTATTTACTAAGGAAATAATTCTAGCCAATGCTTATGATATCCTACAATACTGATAATGATAAAAGTACCCACCAAGGTGTGCCTGGGTGGTGTAGTCAGTTAAGCGTCTGACTCTCGTTTCGGCTCAGATTGTGATCTCAGAGTTGTGAGATCTAGCCCCATGTAGGGCTCCATGATCAGTGCAGAATCTGCTTAAGACTCTCTCTCCCTCACCCTCTCTCTCTGCTCCTCCCCACCGCCACCCCACCCCCACCCCACCCACCCCACTCTCTCTCTCTCTCTAAAATAAATAAATCTTAAAAAAGAAAAGTACCCACCAAAAGAACAAAATAAAAATCAGTTTTAGTGCATTCTTAATTCTCTGTTCATAAGTGCAAGAATAGCTTTAAAAATCTAACTACAGTGATTGGCTGTGTTTTAAATACCTTCGGGTAGAAATAAAATAATTAAGGTAGCAATACCCATATGTGTCCCATGAAAATCATTTGACTTATTTTTTTTCTTTTTTTTATTATGTTATGTTAATCACCATACATTACATCATTAGTTTTTGATGTAGTGTTCCGTGATTCATTGTTTGCATGTAACACCCAGTGCTCCATTCAATACATGCCCTCTCTAATACCCATCACCCATTTGACTTATTTTTGCAGCAGAAAATTGATTAGAAGATCATTTGCTTCTTGCCTAACAGCTGCTGAAACTATACTTACATTACTCTTTCATCTAGGACTCTCAGATTTTTCTGGTTTCGGTTTTTTGGTTGGTTTGGGGGTTTTTTTCAATGTTGATTTAATTTCTACCTTTCCAGGGAAATTTTGTGATAATCTAATCACTTGGAGATGTACTAAGAAAATTTCAAATTTAACATTCTAATTTTATGTTAAATCTTTAATTATGCGACTTTATTTGCTTTAAATGCTATAGAAATACAGTCCCATCAGTATCAGGTTTAGACTCATTACTTGCTTTGATGTTTTATTTCATGATCAGCATTATAAACTCTCACTCCTTTCTACCGTACCCTTCCTGCTTATAACTGCAATTAAATTTACTCCCTAAAAGTCTTTTTTGCGTCGTGCATGTGAATATGTGTGTCCGCGTCTGTGTACACGCATCGGATAAAGGCAAATGGTAACTCATACTCCCAACCAAGAAGAATAACCAAATTCACAAATTGCAGGGGATGTAAGGGGAGGATGAATGTTATAATTCGATTTCCAAGCCAATTATTTTAAGTAAAAGGTTATGCCTTCACTATAGAACATTAATAAATGAGAAAAACATTCATATTTCCACATCAGGGAGGCTATATCGTTCAACACTTCAAATGTTAACAACTTTAATCAAAGCCAAAGGCTTTAACTAAATAACTGGATATGAGTATTCAAGTGTAGAACAAACTATAAATTCTCTGTGGATGTAAGCCTCCGCATACGGTACAGCCGGATCTACAGAAGACTTCGGGACCGCTAGGTACAGCCTCTGAGCTTCGGACTCACTCAGGTCTGTATCAAGCAAAGCCCCCGGACTCCATCCCCCTCACTCACTGCATCTGAACTGCAAGCTCTTGCAGGGATTCTCTGGAAGCTTCCCTCATTTGGCTCAAGTTGTGGGAAAACCACCCTTCTCCCTTCCTTACGTGAGATGAACAATCACCCCCAAACAAATACTCACTTTCCAGTGATTTTTAGCCCTTTCCTATCTGGCCTGGGGAGTGGTGATGGCTACCCTGGTGCTTTAGCTCCACTGTCTTTCAGCATATTTTGCATATCCGCACCTACCATGTTGCTTTCGACTTTGGAGCCTTGACCTACACTGAAATCGAATTATACTACCTAGAATACACTGAAACATGAGAACTTCACTGGAAGCAATATAGCTTTTCCTTTGCATCCAAAGTAAATTTGCATATTTGCAGTGCCTCAGGATCAGTATGATGGAATAGGCATTATTGAAGCGTTGATGCCAGAATTAGGACGCACATGCAAGCGCGTGCGCATACACACGCACACGCACACACTGAAACTAAACAAGGTATTTGGACTTTAAGAGAGCACTCAGCAACAAATGAATTTCATGAAGAACTAACACCCTCTGATTATAGCCATTTATGAACCACTTCTGTACAAAAAGGAAAATCAGGTTCTATCTAGAAATGTCTACCTTAAAAAAAGTAATTTGAGTGGACAACTGTTTGTTTTCTTCCCCGCCCCCACCAGATATCATTCACTCTTCTCCTGATTAAAAATCAAAGCATTCCTAATTTCCTCTGAAGGAGTCTCCTATAGTCTTCCATGCCTGAACATATGACCTAAGCCAAGCTCAGCATCCCAGCCTTCTCCCCCACTCTCATGGGCTGCACAGGAGTCTTCATTAGGACGATTCTTAATTCTTCATAATTGGAGGGTCCCATGGAAAATGAAAATAGGGGACCCTTTGTTCAAAAATTATTAAAAGATTTTAAAACAATGACAGCAGAGCATTAAGCCAAGCACAGATTCCTTCAAAGGGCAGGTCCTTGTGTAACCTCATAGGCCACACAACCCACGAAGCTATCCCTGCTCTTCATTCTTCCATGTGTAACTGTATTTCCATCTGCCGTCATTCTCCTGTACTAGCCCTTCCTTTAACATTTTTTAAAGTGTGGGCTACTGGTAAAAAGACTTTATTTTCCAAAGCTGTTTTTGCTAAGTATAGAATTCTGGTGTAACTATTTCAGAGATGTGGATCCACCATCCTCTCTCCTGTATTCTTTTCTTTATATATATATATATATATTATTTATTTATTTGAAAGAGAGAGAGACAGAACACAACCAGGGGGAGAGGCAGAGGGAGAGGGAGAAGCAGGCTTCCCACCGAGCAGAGAGCCCAACATGGGGCTCGATCCCAGAACCCTGGGATCATGGCCTGAGCCGAAGGCACTTAACCATCTGAGCCACCCAGGTGCCCCACTCCTGCATTATTTCTGAGGAGACATCTTCTGTTATCCTTTCTTTTTTTGGTTTTGTTGTTGTTGCTCTTCCTCTGTATATAACGTGTCTTTTTTTTTTTTTCCTCTAACTGCACATAAGAGCGTTCTTTTTATTACTGGTTTTGAACAATTTGATTATGATGAAACTTGATGTCGTTTTCCTCATGTTTCTTGTGTATAAATGATTTTTGAACTTCTAAGATATGAGGTCTATAGCTTTCATTAACTTTGGAAATTTTTTGGTCATTCTCTTTTTTATTTTTTTGGTTTCCCAGTAAATTCTTATATTTCTCCTTTTTCCTTCAACTTTCCAAAACTTTTTTTTATGGAAGTATACACACAAAAATCCATATAAATCAGAAGCATATTGCTTAATGAATTTTCACCAAAAAGTTACACACCTGTAACTAGAGCCCAGAACAAGAAATGGAAAATTGCCAGCACCAAAAGTCCCCTTCCACAGCCCCCTAAAGTAACTACCATCCTACTTTAACAGCAGAGTTCAGTGTGCTCGTTCGTTTGCATCACATTGCATGTAGTTTTAGGATGATGCATTGTCTCTTATTGCTGTGTGACATCCTGAACTTGTTTTAATGGTTTTATTGAGATATAATTCACAATTTGCTCACTTTTAGTGCACAATTTGGTCATTTTTAGTATAGTCACAGTTATGCAAGCATCACCACAATCATTTTTATTGTAGTCAAAAATACATAAAATTGGCCATGCGTTTTTAAGTGTAAGTACAGTGGTGTTTGTGCACACTGTTGTGCAACAGATCTCTAGAGCTATTCATCTTGCAAAACTGAATCTATGTCCATTGAACAATTCCCCTCTCTCCCCTCTCCCCACTCCTTGTAACCACCATTCTGTCTTCTGTTTCTAAGAGTTTGCTGCTCTAGATGCCTCACATAAGTAGTATTGTGCAGTATTTGTCTTTTTGTGATGAGCTTATTTCCCTTAGCATAATGTCCTCAAAGTTCATCCGTCTTATGGCATATGATAGTATTTCCTTCTTTTTAAGGCTGAATAATATCCATTGTATGTATATACCACATTTTCTTTATCCATTCATCTGTTGGTAGACATTTAGGTTGCTCCCACCTTTTGAATATTATGGACAATGCCACAGTGAACATCGGTGTGCAAATATCTCCTCGAGATACTGGTTCCAATTCTTTTGGATATATACCTAGAAGTTGGATTACTGGGCCATATGGTAATTCTGTTGTTAAATTTTGTAGAATATCCATACCGTTTTCAATAGTGGCTGCTCCATGAACATTTCTTAATATATTATTTTCTGTCCCACATTTCTCTCTCCTCTGCTTTGGAAACTCCAATCATATGTATATTAAGCTATTTGAAGTTGGGCCACAGCTCACCCACGTTCTGTTCATTTCTTTCAATATCTTTTCTCTCTGTGATTCATTTGGATGGTTCCTATTGTATGACTTCACGTTCACTAATCTTTTCTTCTTATAATATCTAATCTGCCATTATTAACACCCAGTGTATTTTTTATCTCAGTGATATAGTTTTAATCTTCAGAAGTTAGACATGAGTCTTTTTTATATTTTTTCATATCTCTATTTAACATGCTCAGTCTTTCCTCTAACTTATTGAATATATGGAGTGCAGTTATAATAACTGTTTTAATGCCCTCGTCTTCTAATTCCAATATCTGTGTCAGTTTTGGATTGGTTTCAGTTGATTGATTTTTCTCCTCATTGTTCTTGGCATGCCTGGTAATTTTTATTGCATGCCAGACATTATTAATTTTACTTTGTTGGGTGCTGGATATTTTTGGGTTCCTGTAAATACTCTTGGGCTTTGTTCTGGGACATAGAAAAGCTCCTTGTATATACTCTGATCCTTTCAGGTCTTGCTTTGAAGGCTTGTCAAGCGAGCCCAGAGCATCATTTAGTCTATGGCTAATACTTCCACTGCTGAGGCAAGATGCCTCTGAGTATTCCAACAACACCCTGTGAGTTTCCAGACTTCCCAGTCTGAATAGTGCAAACTATTACCAACCCCACTTGAACTCTGTGTCTTATTCCCACTAATCTTTTGAGGTAGTTGTTGTTGTTGTTGTTGTTTAATCTGGCCTCAGACAGTTTCCTCACCTGCCTGTGCTGATCAGTACTTTCTCCTCTCTACTACTCTGCCCAGAACACTGCCACCCCTTCAGTCTCCATCCTCTCAATTCAAAGAGTCTTCCAGGCTCCCTGGGCCCCACCTCCTGCACCATGGCCTAGGAGTTCTCTCAAGGTGGTCAACTGGGGTCAACTGGGGCAACTGTAGGCCTCAGTTTGTTTCTCATCTCTCAGGGATCCGTGTCCTTCATTGCTTCATTCCAATGCCTTAAAAATCAATGTTTCATATACTGTGTCGGGATTTTTAGTTGTTTCAGGTGAAAGCAGGGTGGGGATAGATCCAATCCCTGTTAATCCATCTTGGCCAGAAGCCCAAACCCCTGCTACTTTTGGTAATGCCCATCCACAGGCTAGGGCCCACAGCTAAACGACTGGCAATGGCATCTGGGCACGGGGCATTTCTTAAAAGTTCCCCAGGTGATCTTAATGTGCCACCTGGGTTGAAAACCACTGCTGTCCTCAGTGGGGAGCCATTTAAAGGATTTTAATCAGGAGAATGACATGATCAAAAGAGTAGGTAGGGGCCGGAAGGCAACACACTCAAGAAGGAAGAGCTGACTGGGAGGCAATGAGCTGAGTCAGCCAATTCTGCTATGCAGCTATTTGGAGCCACAAATGTTTTAGGCATGACAGCAATAAAACCCGTGGGTCACTGTAGAACCTGGGAGTATCCCTCAGTTGGAAGTACATGGATATAGAGTCGATTTTCATTGTTATATCCCTACCTATCAAGAAGAGGATAAATTATAGTCAGTACTCAAAGGAGGTTAGGACAAATATAATACATTTCAGAAATGCTTTTCAATAGTGGCTAAAACTTTTCAGTTTGACCCTAAGCCCTGGTTATGTAAAAAAAAAAAAAATGTACTTACTGTTTATAAAGTAAAGGTAGGACATTATGGTATGTGTCAGTGTTTCAAATGCGCCCTCTCTTCTTTCATCTGTACCTTGAAATCAGGTCACTGAACTTGGAATCCTATATCTGCCACTCAGTATGGGACCTTCCATCACTTAGACCTCTGGGCCTCAGTTTCTCATTGGTAAATAGAAGATAACAGTATCCACCCCACTGGCTTTATAGGTTTTCTGTGAGACTCAAAATCACATGAGAGCTTTTTCTTATCCAGCCCTTTCTCTTCCCTCTCTACTTTATTGTTCTTTTGCCTCTCTCCCTCTTTCTTTCTTCCCTCCCCAGCTTTGTCTCCTAGAGTTAGGCTGGGAGCTGGCCAGCTCCCTTGGAGCCTGCTCTCACAGCTTAGGTGCCTTTTGCTTCTCACTCTCAGGACTCAACTGCTGGAACCTAGAAAGCCCTGTTGAATGTGCAAAATCTGGTCTCTAGGAATCACTGCCCAGCCTCTCTCTTGCCCCCTTCCCAACTTCAACCCCTTTCTGCTATGCTGGCCTTTCAACCTCCCCTCTCCCATCAGGTATCAGCTTTCCCTACCAGCCCTGCCCAAACCCTCACTGCTTAGTGCTGCTCAAAATCTGCACTCCTGGAGTGGGCGAATGTCAGGTGGAATGACTCTCTCAGCTCCTGTAGCAACTGTCAGGATAAAGCTGCTGAGGATCTTCCCCCACCTTTTTTTTTCCTGACAACGCTTAGATACAGAACTGCTAGTTTCTTTTTTTTTTTATTCCCCCAGCTACACAGCACTGACCTTTGACTCTCAGCCACACACTCCTCTTTATTCTTGAAACAGAACACCTTAGGGCAGAGCAGGGGAGTGGCTCAGAGGTTAGGGATGTACTCATTCTCAATTTATCCTCCCTAATCTTATACCCTTAAACCCTGTTGCAGAGTTTCAGCTTGATGATCCGTAAGAGTGGGAACTTCTGACTGCTTTTTGAACTAGTTGATATTTTCTTTACATTGAAATTGCTTCTTTTAAATATATAGCATTATTAATTATAATGAAGTCAGTTAACTTTTTTTTTTTTAAAGATTTATTTATTTATTTGAGAGAGTGAGAATGAGAGAGAGTACATGAGAGGGGGGAGGGTCAGAGGGAGAAGCAGGCTCCTCGCTGAGCAGGGAGCCCGATGCGGGACTCGATCCCGGGACTCCAGGATCATGACCTGAGCCGAAGGCAGTTGCTTAACCAACTGAGCTACCCAGGCGCCCGAAGTCAGTTAACTTTTTATTCTGCATTTTGCTCAGATTTCTAACATGGTTTGAGGACTTTTGTTTCTTTAAGAACTCTTTGGAGATATTTAGGGCAGAGCCTGTTGCTAAGGAGATTCGTGTATGTTGCAGTTAAATAGATACAGTAAACTGGCTCTGCACTTCTAGGAGCTTTGAGAGGGGAAAAATTCTAATGGATTATTCCTGTAGTGCAGAAAATAAAAAGGTTGGGGCGCCTGGGTGGCTCAGTTGGTTAAGCGTCTGCCTTTGGCTCAGGTCATGATCTCAGGGTCCTAGGATCAAGTCCCATGTCGGGCTCCCTGCTTGGCAGGGAGCCTGCTTCTCCCTCTCCCTCTGCCTCCAGCTCCCCCTGCCTGTGCTCTCTCCCTCTCTCTCTCTCTGTCAAATAAATAAATAAAATCTTAAAAAAAAAAGAAAGAATATAAAAAGGACAAAATCCTCCATAAAATGCAAATATACTTTTCGTGCTATCCTGATGGAGAAATGCTTTGGGTCTTCCTTGGGAGGAGATCTGAGATCATACTGAAAAGATAGACCTCTGTCTTCTTAGAGGAAATGGAAGCCAAAGAGGTATTTTTGTTAAAAGAAAATTATTAGGAATTTTGAAACCTGACATATGAGCTATGATGGAAGAGATTGACAATAAATAAAGACTCAGAGTAAATCATAAAGATTAACATTTTTACTAAAGTATGTATATAAGATTAGTGTTAGAATCAGCCCACTATGAAAATAATTTAAAAAGCTGGGAAGGAGAGAGTTTAGGTGGGTGATTTTGTAGCTTGAGATTTATATCTGCTTTAAAGATGTTTAAGGTTGATTTAGAGTTTAAATCTAGCTGTTTTTCTAAAGAGATGTATTATGTTAAGTTGAATATCTGTGGTCTCAAATTGTTTTTGAACTCAAGCAAAAAGCTATTACCTTGAACCTCAGAAAGCATGTAAATTCTTTACTGTACAAACCTTATGCCTGTCACCCTGCCGCCACCTGGTGGCAGCATACCTAAAGTACATGGCAAGTGACTAAATCATAAAATAATTTCTTTTTTTTTAAAGATTTTATTTATTTATTTGAGAGAGAGAGAATGAGAGAGAGCACATGAGAGGGGGGAGGGTCAGAGGGAGAAGCAGACTCCCTGCCGAGCAGGGAGCCCAATGTGGGACTCGATCCAGGGACTCCAGGATCATGACCTGAGCCGAAAGCAGTCGCTTAACCAACTGAGCCACCCAGGCGCCCTCATAAAATAATTTCTTAAACGCAGAAACTAATTGCAAATTCAGTGCCAGTTTTATATCAATCTGTGTTTATAATATTAATATAATAAAACATGAAACAGGAGAATTTTAATTTTGTAGACATCAAGCACCAAATTCAAACACCATATGCCTAAAACGGTATAAATGGGAAAAACCCACTACTGTGCATTCCACCAATTAGATTAATTTGGGATAACAGTGCCCTTTTAAATATGTGTGTGTGTGCATGTGTTTAACATATAAATACATATAAATTCTCTAGGAGAGTCTTACTTTGGTATAAACTGCTTTTGGGGGATAATTAGATTTCCTAAAACTTAAATAGGATCATTACTTTTTTAAAAATTCTATTTCATGGTAGCTGTGGGAGAAAGTACAGTAAGTATTTTATAGACTTTACCCTCAGAAGAGCTTCCAGACTAATAGGGAAGATGGCCATTTACACTAGATATAAGAAAGAAAGTAGTATTAAGGGGTACCTGGCGGCTCAGTTGTTAAGCGTCTGCCTTCAGCTCGGGTCATTATCCCAGGGTCCTGGGATCGAGCCCCACATCGGGCTTCCTGCTCCGCTCCCCCTGCTTGTGTTCCCTTTCACACTGTTTCACTCTCTGTCAAATAAATAAATAAAATCTTTTAAAAAAAAAAAGTAGTATTAAGGGGAACTAAATATAAAAGTGGTCTCTGCATCCCAAACTGGAACACAGGGTCTTCCTCTGAAGGGGGTGGAGGTGGGCAGGAGAAAAGGTGAGATGGGGGACCAAGAGAGTAAGCAGTAAGCATCAATAGTAAAAGCACAGAGGCTCTAAAAGCAGTCTTCCTCGGTTTAGCTGCCCATTTTATTTCTGATCATTTAGCTACCTTGCACAAGTCACTTAACCTTCTCTAAGCTTACCTCTAAAATATCCTTGCCTCTAAAATTTAAATAATAATAGTATCTATCTTCTAGGTAATCTTGTTTTCAGGATAAACTAAAATAACCTAGTAGAGCATTTTGCGCAATGCTTTGCAAATAGGAAGCACTTGATCTTAGTTTCATGGCAGCCAAATGGAGGGGCAGCTTCCAAGTTCCCCAGATTTATGGGACACATTATCAGTTTTTCATTGCCACAGCAATGCTATGCAACAATCTGTCTGAAAAGGCAGGGGCTTAAAGCGATAAGCATTTGTTTAGTCTGTGGGTCAGTAATTTAGGCTGGACTTGGCTCAAAATTTCTTCTTTTTTTTTTAAATTTTATTATGTTATGTTAATCACCATACATTACATCATTAGTTTTTGATGTAGTGTTCCATGATTCATTGTTTGCGTATAACACCCAGTGCTCCATTCAATATGTGCCCTCTTTAATACCCATCACCAGGCTAACCCATCCGCCACCCCCTTCCCCTCTAGAACCCTCAGTTTGTTTCTCAGAGTCCATAGTCTCTCATGATTCGGATCTCACATCTGGCAGTTGGCTCTGGTCTGCTGATCTGGGTGGTGTCAACTGAGACAATAGGGGCAACCTGGCTCTACTCCAGGTGCCCCATCCTCTAACACGCTCTCCTAGGCATGTCCTAGGGCAAAGACAGAAAGAAACAAAAATGTGCAAGCCCATTTTCAAGCCTCTGCTTACATCATATCTGCTCATGTTTGGCCAAAGGTAGTTACATGACCAACTCAGAATTAAGTTGAGAGGGGAGGCTAGAGTTCACCTCTTGATAAGATGAGCTGAAAATGCATAGTAAATGGCTTGGATACAGGTCAGAATGAAAAATTGAGACTATTAGTGCAGTCAATCCACCACAAAGAGAAGTTTTGATTAGAGAAAAGAGAGAATTTTAGAAGTATGGATGCTCTTATCATTGTTTCTAAGCCTCCAATCAGAATACATGAAATCAAAACAATCTCAGAAAATCTAAAATGATTAGTGGTGCTAAAGTGTGGGGGCCCACAGGAAAAAAAAATGGATAGGGTACTATACTAATGGACACAGGGCTTAAATGTATGGAAAAGTTGGGGACAGGACCCCTCCCCAACATTTAACAAGTAGAGGATAGTAACATGGATGGTAAATATGCTGTATAATAGTGGATTTGCTAATCTATAAAAAGATGAAAAATTGGTGAATTAATTGGCCATGAAACTAAATTATTTTAGAAAATTAAATCCTAAACTGTTTGCCTAATGGAAAATCATTCTCATGCCTTGCTCAAGTATTTGTTGCATACCAACTCTTTGCTCAGAGTTGAGTATGCAACCAATATTTTGGAGGAGGGAGAAAATTATATATTTAATTTTAAAAAGTGCCTCCAGAATGTATAAAGAACTGTCGAATTCAATAATAAAAGATAGCCAAATAAAATAATTAATTTATGAACACACCCTAGAGTGGTTCCTAATAAGTCGTATCCTTGTCTAATCACCTCCCTTTGAGTGCAGGTAGAACTTACGACTTACGTTTAACCAATAGAATATGCAAAGGTGATGGGCTGTCAGTTCTGTGATTACCTTAACAACAAATTTTTTTAATTGAATATAGTTCCTTTAGTTGCCTCCTCTAGACACAAGAGTAATAGCAATAATAACAATTATACAGTAAGAGGAGTTTCAGTACCTTGTCCTCCATCTTCCCCTTTATTAAATGTCACTCTTGCTCAAGATTTTGTCCTCAGATCTCCTCTCTTCAATGCTAAGCTCTTGGATAATATCACCTATGGAAAGACTTCAACTGGCACCTTCAAGTTGATGGCTGCCAAGCACACATCTATGGCTTTATTCCTGATGTCCAGTCTCTCAGTTCACACAACATCTCAAGTTTCTTATTCACCTTCTCTCTCAGTGAATAAGAGGTGCTATGGAGTCACAGAGGAGACAGTGGGCTCTGGTGCTAGACTCGACAGCAAGATCTTCATCCTGGCTCTGCCTTATTGTTAACCACCACGAGCTCCATCAGATTGTAGATGTATTTTGTTTACTCCTGTAACCCCAGCTCTTAGAACAGGGCCTAGCACACTGTAGGTGACAAATAAATATTTGCCGACTGACCCAAGGATGCTTATGTATGAAGCAAGGTTCTAACCACTGACATATGCTGACACATTTCATCCCACCTTAATCCTATGAGATGCACACTGTTACCACTCCCATTTAATAGATTGCAGTGTACTGAATGTTTGCTTCCCCCTGCCCCCCACCAAATTTATATGTTGAGACCCTAATCCCAAAGTCATGGTATTTGGCAGTAGAGCCTTTGGGAGGTCATTAGGTCTGAGGGTGGAGCCCTCATGAATGGGATTAGTGCCCTTATAAGAAGAAACCAGGGAGCTAGCTCACTTTTTCCACCACGTAAGGATGCAATAGGAAGCTGGCAGTCTACAACCCAGAAGAGGGCCCTCACCAGAACCCCACCATGCTGCACTCTGATTTCAGCCTTCCAGCCTCCAGAACGGCAAGAAATAAATTTCTGTTGTTTATGCCATTCACTTTATGGTAATTTGTTATAACAGCCTCAGCTGATCCAGATGAAGTAAGGTGAAAGGAACTGTTTGAGTTTTAATGAGAAATGCCATTAGTCCTTTCTATTTTACATCCACAAATGTCTTGTACCCTGAAAGGTGCTGGACTATGCTGGTCTTGAAACAGAGACACATCTAACAACAGAGTAAATACCCACAATCTTTTCCCTCATGTTCTCAGCCTTACAGAGCAATTTTTCAACAATGTTAGCCTCGATGGCTGCCTGAGGGACTCCATTTCTTCTCCATGGCGGCCATTGCATTACACATGTCGCTCAAGATGAACACGGGTGCAATGTCTGAGGTACCATAAATGATCCCGTATCACCACCACACACACATGTGCACACACATACAGAGAGAGAGAGGGAGAGACTCTCTAAAACGCCTAACCTCCCAAATGCCAAAACTGAAATACCCACTGCCCTTCAGAAATCGTACTAAAGAAAATTCCATGCCCAACCTACTCCATGCATTGGTCCCTGAAAGCCTGGAGAGTTGGGACAAGATGGAAAGGCTCAAAGTAAATAAGCAGACCCCACGTATTACCCTTTCCTCCACAGTCTCCTCCAAAAGTAGGTAAAGAGACCATCCCTCACACACGTCTCCTTGAGACTGGCACAGCAGAGAAGAGCAAGCAAATAATGCCAATGCCACCTGAGAGAACTGAATCTATAGTCATCCTCACTTCCTGTGGACTAACCAGATAATCAGCTGACCTAGAACTTCGCCAAGAAGGGCAGGATTGAAGGGCTTTGGATTGAGAGAAAGGGAGGAGAGAGTTGTAGAGCAAATTTAGAAATGCGGAGAAGCACCAGAGGCAACGAAGACTTGGGTGGCAGGGTGAAAAAGAGGCTGGACTCAGAGTGATGTGGGCCAAATTCAAGTGCTCGTTCCTTACTTCCTCTGGGGCAAGACACTTAACCTTATAATAGCCCTTTTATTTATTTGGGTTCGTCCTTATCACCCCCACCCCTGCCAGACACCAAACTCTTTGAGGACCTGTAGGCTCAGCTGTATATCTACCCCCAATGCCCTTCACAAAACAGGTACTTAAAAATATTCATAGACCACATTGCTGCCAGGGGAGGATTGAGGAAAGGAAGAAGGAGCCACCGGAAGCAAAGTTGTGAGAGTCAAACGTCACCTACTTGATGGTGGAGGGCCCAGGAGAGGCAACCGTTTGTGGCACATACTATGAAGAAACATAAAAAGGGGTAAGAGGGACAGGAAGTGACTAGATCTCAAGGAGCCTAGTCAGAAATGACTTCTTCGAGGAGGTGTCATCTGGGCAGAGATCTGAATGAAATGTGGAAATAAGCCGTGCAAAAGATCAGCATTCCAGACTGAGGGAACAGCAACTGCCAGGACCCTGAGGCAGGACTACACTCAGCCCGTCTGAGGACCAGGGAGGGAGCCAGCATGGCTGTCATAGCGGAAGCACGGGGCAAGGCTGGCAGGAAATGATGTCAAAGACGCCCCAGTCATGTGGCTTATGGAGGGGGATTGAATTATATTTGAAGTGTGAGTGGAAGCCTTCATAGGGGTTCAGAGTAAGAGAGTGTGCCATGGTTTGGTTTATGTTTTAAAGGCTCATTTCACTGCTGTGGGAAGGACAGACCTGGGATGGGGGTGGGGGGGTGATGTCAGCGAAGGGAGAGTGAAAATCTGGCTCAGAGACTCTCTCAGTAGCTGAGGCAAGAGATGATGGTGCCTAGCACTGAAGTTGTGGTGAAGACAGTGAATCAAAATGGACATTGGAGACAGAGCTGGTGAATTAGACATTGACTAGAAATGAGAGGAATTGAGGAGAAGCCAAAGGTCCTTGGCCTGAGCTATTTCCTGAGATTGGGAGTATTTAGGAGGAAAAATTGGGGAGGAGACAGCAAGAGTTCTGTCCAACATGGTTAAGTTTGAACTACCTACCGCACCTTCCAAGTAGAAATGTCTAGAAGCCATTTTACAGTTATATAAAATATATTTAAATACATAAGTTATACATTTATTTCTTTATTTGTAGGAGTATGTAACAGTTCTTCAGCTCTTCTTTGCATTTGAAATAAATATTTATGATCTATGCCTGAGAAAACCCGAAGTGTGGCTAAAACTCATTTCTGCGCTCTGTACCCTACACAGGGCCACACTCTCATGCAGAAGTTTTTCCTCCTGAGAACCTGCTAGTACAACAAACAGGAGGCCTGGGGTTCAGGGCTGAGAGGTGTGCAGTCCCTCCATACCACATGCCAGGTGGCACGTCCTCAGCTACTGACCTCCTATCCGTCAAGAAACTTGACTACCTCTTTAAGATGGTATCCTTGAGTAGGAATAAGGGAATGACTGTGGACTCAAAAAAAAAAAAAAAAATCAGCACTGACTTCACACTCAGTGATTGACAATCTGCCCACAGCAGGGCTGTGAATTGTTTCCTAGCTCTCCAGCTGACTCTCCTCCCAATCTGTCTTTTCACACTGATCTGAGAGCACCTTTCAGGAAAAAAAAAAAACCTCAAGGCCTTTAGCCCTGACTTTTCAAAATCAGACGTAAAAACAAAATGACCTTCTTAAATTGAATTTTATTTTTTAATTTTTTTTAAATGATGGCCTTAGCTAAGTTATCTTATTTTTCATTAAAGCTATTTACTTCACAGTCATCGGTCCATGCTCCATATCTATCCAAGCACTTAGATGGTTTTTTTTTTTTTTTAAGATTTTATTTATTTATTTGACAGAGACAGAGACAGCGAGAGCAGGAACACAAGCAGGGGGAGTGGGAGAGGGAGAAGCAGGCTTCCCACTGAGCAGGGAGCCTGATGTGGGACTCGATCCCAGGACTTTGGGATCATGACCTGAGCTGAAGGCAGCCGCTTAACGACTGAGCCACCCAGGCGCCCCACTTGGATGGTTTTGACTAAATTCAGTTCACTAACCAAGGTGAGCAAGTTGCCCTGAGAATGTTTTGCTCAGTCTACCATAGGCTTGAGATGCAATGGTGAGTTACAAGTTTTCAAGCAGACACATCTTTGCTAACATGTAAATGGGCTGCAGAGACACTTTGAATGTAATGAGATAAATGGGATCTGGTGTTTGCACAGTACTCAACATCTCAAGATAAAAACATCTGCTCTGTTCTTTTTTTTTTTTTTTAAAGATTTTATTTATTTATTTGACAGAAAGAGAGATAGCGAGAGCAGGAACACAAGCGGGGGAATGGGAGAGGGAGAAGCAGGCTTCCTGCTGAGCAGGGAGCCCGATGTGGGACTCGATCCCAGGACTCTGGGATCATGACCTGAGCCGAAGGCAGACGCTTAACGACTGAGCCACCCAGGTGCCCCTGCTCTGTTCTAAATAATCTAAAATGCCACTTATTATGAGATACACGATTATTTTATGTATCCTTAAGAAAGAAAAATAATGCTGATAATCGAACTAAGACACGGTGCCTTATGGTGATTCCGTCCAACACATAACCCCCCCGGCAACAGCCTTGTACAGCTTTGACATTTCGTTCATTTAGAGGGTTTTGTCAGTTTCTCCTGACTGTTGAGTTCCCTGGCACGTAATAGGTCATTTTCTTCAGGTAGCGCAATAACAAAGCAAAACACGACTCCGTGTGTTTATAGATATCTTCCTTTCTTCAGCTCCATAATGCACATGGTTACTGCTTTTAAAGAAAATATGTAATTGCTTCTTCTCTAGTGAAGATATTTGCTTCACAAATATCAAATTACCCTCTTTCTTCTCTATTAGTACCTTTCTAAGTACCAAATAACTGTTCTATTAATCCCAAAATATAGCATGATTTTTTTTTTAAAGATTTTATTTATTTATTTGACAGAGAGAGACATAGCGAGGGAGGGAACACAAGCAGGGGGAGCGGGGAGGGGAAGCAGGCTTCCCGCCGAGCAGGGAGCCCGACGCGGGGCTCGATCCCAGGACCCTGGGATCATGACCTGAGCCGAAGGCGGACACTCAACGACTGAGCCACCCAGGCGCCCCAAGTGTGATCTTTTTAAACACAGCTTAAATGCTCATTACTCTCACCGTGTTTCGCTATAACAATGCAAGTGGACTCAGTGGACAATATGAAGAGTATGACCAAGCATGCATGCACACGTGATGGCAGTCATACCACAGCAATTATGAGGCACCCCTGATTGTAAGATGCTTTACCAGTTCAGAGATGGCAAAATGAGGGACACTTGTGTGTCTTAAAAATTAGTGAAGTACGGTATAAGCAAGGCATTGTGGGAAGAGTGCATAAAAAGAAAAAGTGTGAGGTCTTAACTTAATATTTTTCTTTGCTTAGGAAAAGCTCCCATTCTTTTCCATTTCCATAGATATAGGATGATATTGTGTTCATCTACCAAGAAAGACCTCAGATTCTGTCAGGATGTGGCAGTGTAAATGAAGTCACTTCGGGAATCTTTTTTGGTCATGATATTTGTCAGGGATTGACATCACTGACTTATGCCGCTGCCTTTCCTCATGTATCACCAGCTTTAAAATCACTGTGCACGTAGTGAAACTATCCAGACCACCCTTAGGGAGTGGAGGCGCAGGCCTTGTGTGACTAGAATCCTCAAAGCAAGGCAAGTGCAAAGCCAACGCGGTCCCTCATTACAGCCGGGAGGATAGGATTGCTGCTGTCAGAGCTGACAGGCTGTCTGTATCAGGACAGCCCTGAGCAGCTTACCCAGAGGGACCTCAGTCCCTTTCAGACCAGAACGGAAAGACCTGCAGCCTGATCTTTCCAGAAGCCCAGCTACTCCCTCATCATCAAACCCAGTTGCTTTTTCTTCTTCTTCCTGACATGCCCTTGCTCTGATTCCAGACTGGATATCATCTGATTCTTCGCGAACTCCAAATGTGTTCTGACCTCATGGCTATTACTGTTGCCAATCCCTCTGCCTGGACCCTTTATGTACATCTTCTTCCTCCTTCTGCATTATCTCAGCTCAATGTCACCTCCTAGGGTCAACGCCTTCTTTGACCACTCAAACTCGTGTCTCCCCACCCTCCATCAGTTTCCTTAACAATATCCAAAATGTTTGTTTGTTTTTAGAGTCCTGAATCTCTTCATTTTTCTATTTGCTAATGGCCCAGTTCCATTACTGGAACATATGTTCACCTCTGCATCCCCAACACCTGGAACACGTAGAAAATGCTCAATAAATATTTGATTAATGTACAGTTGAATAAACTCAACTTGAATAAACTCAGTTGAATAAACTCAACTCATCGATAGTTGGGTTTTTTTGGGGGGGTATTTGCCTTAATATCTTGCTCTCCTCCAGGTGCACCCCTTCTTCCTATATTTCATTGACAAGACCTCACACTTACGTGCCACTGTGACTCCTTGGATTACACTGTCTAATTCTTTCCTGAAAGCTGACCCACAGCCGTAGGCTCCAGATCTACTCTGGTCTCTGCCCTCACCTTCTTATGTTCAGGGCCTTCCTGACAAACATCTTCTCTCTTCCTCTTGCTGCTTTGTGTGACTGCACAGCTCGGGTGGCCTGTTGTTACTGAGGTGTCTGTGAGTGTCTACATGAGCAGCAGCAGCAGCAGAGTCTAACATGCGTTCCAACAAAGCAGTTGCAAACGGGCTGCCAGATCCTGCCCCCATCGCCCACCGCCATTCCTTTTCATGCCCACCAGCAGGGACTTAGCACCCCAAGGTTCTTCCCAAGTACCTGGAGGCTGGAGGCATTTCCAGTCCTTAGCACTTCCCTAGGGCATACACAGCTATACAACTGAAGCTTTTCCTACTAATAGGAATCACTACTAGTACTGATTTTTTCAAGTTTATATGATGTCTACTCTGTGGAAGGGGAATCAAAGATACATTAAAAGCTCCTGACTTTATAGAGGTTATAGCTGATGACAGTCAAGCATTGGAGGCTTTTCTTGCTCTGTTACTAGCAGCCTGTGTATGTGCAGGGGAGTTAAAGCAATTAGGATACAAGTGACTTTTTTTAAGGGATTTGCATTTTGTAGAGTGATCAGGAAATACATTTTCTACAGACATTTGGCCCCTATACCGTGGAGTATAAATGGCACATTACACTTAAAATAGCACACACCATGACTACTTAACTATAAACCTGCAGATAAGAAGCATGTCTTATATATCCTTGTATTTTCCACAAAGACTTAACGCATTCGAAAGTGCATGATTACTTGATTGAATAAATGAATAGTGTTGAAGAAGGCCGGCCATTAGCAAGAATCTAGGTCAGTTTTTAATCTTCCCTATGCATAAGAACCACTTTGGGGGCTCTTTAAAACTATGGATGTCCAGGCCCATCCACAGATATTTGTATTCAACTGGTTGAAGTGGGACCTACATATACATTTTTTAAAGGTCCCTGAATGATTATGATGTATAAGCAGGGTTAAAATACACTGATCTAGGTATAAAGCAATTCATGCCCTAAAAATAATAATGGTAATCCAGTCTTTGTTAAAGATTGTGGTTAATAAATCACAGATGTTTTGCCTGGGTGATATTAAATCTGGTAAATACTTTACTGCCATGATGTACTTACCTATCTCAAGCCATCTATTTTTTACTTTAATGTGAGAAATAAAGCCTAGGATGTAACAATACAATTCTTTACTTTAAAAATATGAAATTCAACACATATTTTGAGAACAACCTTAAATTCTAATCCAAGATTTAAAACATAAACATTTTTTCTCATGAGTTAGAAAAATGAGGCCCAACAAAGAAAAACAAGACAAATGGAATAATATTTCTAGAGTAGGAAGGAAGATAATTATAGTGTGTTGAGTGGTGGCTCCCCAAAAGATATGTCCACCCGGAACCTGTGAGTGTGACCATATGTGGAAAAAAGACTCTTTGTGGATACAATTAAGGTAAAGACTCAAGATAGTCCTGGATTATCTGAGTGGGTTCTAATCACATAAGTGTCCTCATAAGAAGTAAAGACAGAGACAGAAAAGAAGAAACAGAGGAGAAAAACCATGTGCAGATGAGACAAAGATGCCGCCACAAGTCAAGGAACACCCAGAGACACCAAAAGCTGGAAGAGGAAAAGAAAGATTCTCCCCCTACAGCCTTCCAGGGAGCATGGCCCTGCTGACACCTTGATTTCTGGCTCCTGACCTCCAGAACTGAGAGATAATAAATTTCTGTTTTAAGCCACCCAGTTTGTGGTCATTTGTATAGCAGACGTAGGAAGTGAATACAATAATGTTCTTGAAACAGTAGCTAGAGTATCAGTTTTAAATGTTACAACCCAGAATTTGCTAAAGGAACTGCAAGTTCCAGTAGAGCATATGTTAAAGGGAGACTGTCCTCAGTCAACTGAAATCGTGATCCCTGTGACAGATGGTACATGACCTCTCCCCCTCCACCATATTGCTAGGTTGAAGTACAAATGTGGGCTTCAAAGGAATTGGAGCCAGATGCAGAGAAGGGCATACCTGATTGTGAGAAATATTTAAGATTAAATTTGGTAACTAGGTCTGCTTTTGAATGATACCATAGGAAACCAAGCTCAGTTTCATTAGTAGGACAATGTTCTTATTTGTGGTTTGAATCAGTTAGGAATGTTTTTAGCTTCAAGTAACTGAAACCTGACCAGTAGTGGTTTAAATAATTCTAACATGTATTGTGCCAGTCAGTAAGAGGCCTGGAAGTGGGCACTTGCCAAGTCCTTCCTGTCTGTCTTTTTGCTCTACTTTCCTTAGTGTGATGGTGCTTTGTCCCCATGCTTTCCTGTTTTTCACCTCGTGGTTGCAAGGTGGCTACAGCAGCTCCAGGCATTACACCTGCACACACAGATGGATAAAGAGGAAAGGGAGCAATGATAGACATATGTGTTCCTTTTATAAGAAAATCAGAAGCTTTTCCAGAAACTTCCCAGCAGACTCAGGTTTATACCTCGATGGCCAGACTGTGTCTGTGTCACTGCCCAAATTTAAAGAAACTGAGAAAGTATTTCCAGCCTCTGTAAGGGAAAGCAGGCAAGGGAGAGAAAATTGAAATGGATTTTGTCCAGCATCTGCCACAGAGCTAAAGAAACCACTCTCAGAAAACAGTGGGTACTCTGGAAAAGTCTAATAAGATTTATCAGTAGTATTGAATGAAAAATTCTCAAATCCTGAATTCCTGAGTAAATGATGTAGAACTAAAGAAGAAAAACAAATTTATTTAATTAGTTTGACTTGGACTATTTCTAAAAGGCATGAAATGATTTCCAAACTTATCCTATATCCCCATCAAACTTTTATAACTATCCAAATCTTTTCTCCATGTACACTTTTAGGCATTTTAGATTAAGAGCACCAGAAAAAGAGTAAAATCTTGCAATTCCTTTTGAAAGCCAAAACAGAAGAGAAATGAAAAAACAAAGAAGGAATACTTTAATTTCTGATTGATTTTGTGCCACTTTCATCCTACTGATTTTATTCTCTTCTTGGTCCTTCTTGTAGACACATGGGTGATCTAGGGTAGAGGGATACAGAAAGAGACAAGCCAGAAAGCTGGAGAGAGATGTTTGTCTTGCTTACATTGTGGCCTCAACACAAATGCCCCTTCTTTGCATGCATATGTCTGTTAAGTCAATGAGAGTCGGCAGAGGAGAGAGGGTCTGATAAGTCCACTTCATAGTCTTTTACCATTAAGCATGATGCTGAGTGCTGGAGAGACACTGGTGAGTAAGCCTCACTCCCAAGGTCTTCCCTTTGAAGAGTTCACATGGTGGTGAGATGAGAAAGTACAACACTATACAGAAAGTGCCATGTTCAAGGTCTGCATAGGAAACACATGTAATATGGATGTAAAAACAAGCCGAGGGCAGGACAGAGGTCAGGAATGTTTTCCTGGAGGAGGCATACAGTATTAGAAGGCAGAAAGGAGGTTTCCGCTCAGTTGGGAAGAAGCTGCAGCTGGGTTGGATGCTGAGATAGGAATTTAATTTCCTCGTCTGAAGACAGGGGAGGGAAAGGAGCTGGGAGAAGACCCCAGGGTAGACAGGGGAGAAAGGGAGGCCAGTGGGTTGTTGACCTGATGCACCAGAAGGACCCAGAAATGGAGCATCAGAAGTAGGATGTGTGGAAGCCCCAGATGCCCCACCATCACCATGACGAGAGCAGCATGGGGTAACACAAGGTTGCACCAGCTTCTCCTGGACCCTGCCTTCCTGATGACTGCAGCCATAGAGATGACATGGTATCTTTGGAGTGTGCCCAGGCTGACAGCCACAGTCACCCAACACCCAACCTCAAAAACAGGAGTGAGCCAATCATTGTGAGACCCAGAGAAAAGCCCCTGCAGTTGAGCCTGAGGGAAGAAAACGTAAGAACTGGGAACAACTTTCAGTTCCTTGACTGTTCCCTGAGGCAGGAAGTGAGGATAGATCCCTGTTACTTTCCAGAAACATTTTAATAGTGCTTTATAGCTGACAAAGCTTTCACACATTTCAGATGGCTGTTTCCTCATAACAGTCCAGTGAGGTAGACATTTTACTTCAGAGGAAGGGGAGGTGCAGGGGACACCAAGGAGCATTCACACGTTTAGAAAGTGGTAGAGCTAGAATCAAGCTGGGCCCGTCTGCGGCCAAGTCTCTTTCCATAAAGGACCCAGGGTCCCTATAGTTAATCTTCTTTTCAACTTAACTGCATCATGTTCAAAGCTGCCTTCTCCCAGAACTTCTGTTAGACATAAGTACACCTCACGTTTCTGGGTTTCTTGCCAAAGAATTCAAAGAATATCCTTCTTATGCATTGTTAGTTTTCTGTTGAAAAGCCTTCCTCTGCTCCATGTTTTCTTATTCTACCTGCTGTAGGCAGTAATCGCCTTCCCCGCCACTTACCCTGGCATGTGCTTCGCTGTGGATTGTGTTGTTGAAGGAGTGCATGGGGAGAAAGGAAATGGAGTGCAAAGCATGAGCAATTTACCTTATTGCCTAGGTAACCAGTCCTGGCCACTTGCTCTGCATGATCACCACCTCCCCCTTCTCCCAGCGATCAAGTGGGTGGTAATACCCTTCCCCAGTGGAAACAAAGTTGAGGACTTAATTTAATATAAAGATGGCTCAAGATGGGAACAAATGAAAAAGTGGTTTTATGGGTTATTTCCCATGTCAACAGTGGATTTCTGTCTTGTACTCTCTGTACCTTGCTAGGAAAATGGGGGTTTTATCTTTCAATTTGGATAATCCCACCTCAGAATAGAAGTGGCATGAGTCAGTATACAGCCTACTTTAATGTAATTTTTAGTATAATTACCTACCATTGGTTAAGCCTAGCAAAATGCTTAATTTCTTTTTTATTAAAAAGTAATTATGCATATTTGCAAGTAGACTTGATTTACAGAGCACAGACAATAATTATAACTCCCAGTTTAGATTTTCTCTGATTTCTTTATATTGTTTTTTCCTGTCTGCTGCATGAAAATTTTTATTTTAATGAACTTGGTTGCAATCACAGGTACCCAGAATCCCTTTTAAAGATAAAATATCATTTAGTGCTTCTTAAAGGAGTTATAAAAATCCCAAAGCTGCACCTCTTCTAATTGTTCTTTCTTTTATTTTTTGTTATATTTTATTTTTTATTTTTTATTTTATTTTATTATGTTATGTTAGTCACCATACAATACATCATTAGTTTCTGATGTAGTGATCCACAATTCATTGTTTTCGTATAACACCCAGTGCTCCATGCAGTTCTTCCGTTTAAAAACAATTGAGGTTCATATTGAAACACCTGTATAACATACAAGAGTTGCTGTCCTGACCATGAACAGGGATCTATTTACCCACTTCCGAGCTGCCCTGCAAAATAAGCAGTTTGCAGAATATAGGTAAATTTTTGTGCATGATTTAAATTGTTTTCCTTTTGTACAGATACGGTTACTGTCTTCCTCATCCAATGATTCTTTTTATTGAAGTAAAATAACCTTCATAGGTGACCATATTCTGAAATCCAAGAAGGAAATAGCTCAGTAGGAGAAGGCTTATAATTTTCAATTTAATGACAAAATTTTCTCTCTAACCTTTGGTCTCATCATCTCCCTGACCTCTGGATCCATAAACAGAATAACGGCCACAGGATGTCTCAGGCTTTTTATAATAGAAGCTAAATGAGAATAAATGCATAATACATATGTACATTTAAAAAAACACATTGTCTTTTGAAGCTATAGCAGTTGTTATAAACAATGCTTGACAAATACATTTACTCCCTAAAGCAATACCCTGTTCTTCCCAGTGAGCAAAAACAATGCTTATCTTTGTTATTTCAAACAATAGAGAATGAAATTCAGAGTCTAGAAAATTACATTCAACTTTCACAATTGAGGGGAGAATAAAAAATTATGAGGATATAAATAACAAGAATGACAAACGTTTATCAAACTTTTTTATTATGTGCAAATCATAAAAAAAACACTTTTTTAATTGTAGACACACAACGTTACATTAGTTTCAGATGTACAACATAGTGATTTCGACAGCTCTATATGTTATGCTAGCTCAAGTGTAGCTGCCATCTGTCACCATACAGCACTATTACAGTACCATTGACTAGATTCCCTATGCTGCACCTTTCATCCCCACTACACTCATTTCATAACCGTAAGCCTATTCCTCCCACTCCCCTTCACCCGTTTTGCCGCTCTCCCCACCTGGTCCCCTCTGGCAACCACCAATTTGTTCTCTGTATTTATGGGTCTGTTTCATTTATTGAAAAAACTTTTTAAAAATAAGTGTTGTGTCTAGATTTTTCATCATTGCTTCTGAAAAGGTGATTAACAACCTATCCCTTGATTATTCTGCAAAAATATTTGTGAAGTCCATAAATCTTTTGATCTGTGCATATTGTAGAGTGGCTATAGCAATAATTATAACAACTGGCATATTAAAAGCACCTTGAGGGTGCCTGGGTGGCTCAGTTGGTTAAGCGACTGCCTTCGGCTCAGGTCATGATCCTGGAGTCCTGGGATCGAGTCCCGCATTGGGCTCCCTGCTCGGCAGGGAGTCTGCTTCTCCCTCTGACCCTCCTCCCTCTCGTGCTCTCTGTCTCTCATTCTCTCTCTCGCAAATAAATAAAATCTAAAAAAAAAAAAGCACCTTGAAGATTATACAGTAAAGTACATCTCTTATATAATCATATTCATTTCTAACAATACCCTTTCAGGAAGACAAGATGAGTATTAGTTTTCTGCTTTGCATATGGAAAACTCTAATACTATTTATCAATAGTATTGAATGAAAAATTCTCAAACCCTGAATTCCTGAGTAAATGATGTAGAACTAAAGAAGAAAAACAAATTTCTTTAATTAGTTTGACTTGGACTATTTCTAAAAGGTATGAAATGATTTCCAAACTGTGGCTCAGGGGAAGTTAAAGAAATTGCCTACGGTCACTGCAAGCAGTGCAGACACAAGCCTATCTGATTCCATGTCTCTATGCTCTGCATCATGCTACAACTCAGCCTACCATCCTATAGGGGTGAGTCATGGTTCTTCGGCATAAATTTTTCATCCATGGAGTTGTAAACCTCTTTAATTTAGTGGAATATTTATACTCCATTGAAGAAAGCAATGAAATATGCTGAAAAGAGTCCTGGACCTGAAGTCCCTAAGCAGCCATGAAACCTCACTAGGTTGCTCATCTGGAAAATGAAGGGTTTGGATGCATGACATCTAAGGACTTCTGACTGATCAGCATATAGAAGCCCTCAGATAATTCTATAGTAGATTCCACTGTGTTATTTCTGACTTCTTTCTTACTGCCACCTTGGCTACTAATAATAAAGCTGAAGAAAGAGGGAATTGAAGCTGGAGAGATGTCCAAGCAGGTGTTGAAGGTCAAATAGGAGTCTCCAAGATGAACAAGGAAGAGAAGAGTAATCCAGGTAGAGTGAACAATTAGCAGTACAGAAGTATAAAACAGTGTGGGGCATTGAGGGAACACTAAGCTTTTAATTTTGCTAAAATGTAAAGTACAAAGGAGCTGGTGCTAAGTCCTGAGAGTGAAGGAAAGAGAGGAGATCCCATCTACATTCACCTCCCATGACTAGAGGCTCCTCCTTGCAAGGCTCCAAGATGGAAAGAGGAGAAGTCTCAACTTTAAATCAAGATCGGGGTTCTTTTTTGTTACATGAGATGAATATTCATGATTATTAAACTGAAATTGTGTTTTCCTATCTAAAGTAACCACAGTATAGTTTCTTAACCTAAGAGCAAATAAGACTGCCCAAGTTTTTATCCAGCAGCAGGTAACAACTAGCCCCACTGAAAAAAGTGTTAAGTAATAGTTGGGGAGAAAAGTTGCCTTGTGATTACAACCATGAATCCTATCTGTTCACTGTACTTGTTTTATATCCATATATATGAGTCAACCACATAATAAGTAGACTGAAAATCAACCACATAATAAGTAGACTAACACCGAATTAAATCTTTTTTTATCTATAATGGATGGAATGGTAGTACCTCAAGGTCACTGTTCTATTTGCCTAGCATTGTAAGTGCAGGAGTTTGGGATATATGAAGCCTCACTTCAGAGCATTTTCAAAAGCAGATTTTAGAATAAATGTCTGAGGTCAACTTTTAAAATGACTTTTCCTCTTTTTTAAAAAAGAATTTGCTTCTGTAACCCAGTCCTTTATTCCCCTTCCCCAATGCCAGTTCGTTGAGAGTTCTGATTAAATGGGTTTGAGTAATTGAGGTTTGACTCTATTAGTGATTCTTAACTCTGGCTACACATTAGAAACCCAATGCAAGGCTGTACCCCAGAATAATTAAATCAAAATCTCTGCAGCAGGATTCAGGCACCAATATTTTTTGAAAGCTCCCCTGGTGATTCCAAAGTACAGCCAAGCCTGAGAACCAAGAGATCTATTTTTTTAAATATTTATTTATTCATTTTTAGAGAGAGAGAGACCACAAGCAGGGGGAGGGGCAGAGGGAGAGGGAGAGTGAGAACCTCAAGCAGACTCCCCACTGAGCATGGAGTCCAACGGAGGCTAGATCTCACGACCCTGAGATCATGACCTGAGCCAAAATCGAGAGTTGGACGCTTAACTGACTGAGCCACCCAGGAGCCCCTCAGAGCTATATTTTTTTAACCAGGCAAGCATTAGTATAAAATTAGCTGCCTGTTTTCCCTAGAACTTGTATGCTATCCTATTAAATATATAAATAAATATATATCCTATTAAATAAATATATAAATATATATAAAAAAGAGAGAAATCATGCACAAGCTGGGGTGGGGGGTGGTGTGGGGAAAGGCAGAGGGAGAGGAAGAGAGAGAATCTTAAGTAGGCTCCACACCCAGTGCGGAGCCTAACATGGGGCTCGATCTCACCACCCTGAGATCATGACTTGAGCCAAAATCAATAGTCAGATGCATAACCAACTGAGTCACCCAGGCACCCCAGCCCTATTAAAATATTTAATGATGTATCAAACTAAAACTCTGAAGACAATGAGATGAGCTCTGCAATCATCATATTCAATTTAGATGAAAGTGGAAAATTATTTCATTTTTTTCAGTGTTTATAGTACTGGTTTTCCAGTAAATAGTGAAGGAAATCCATGTACACACAACCTAGTAACATTTAGTACTCACGATTATTAATTCAATAAATAATGTTGAACACAGTGAATTAGCAATTATGTTACTGGTCAAGACATTTTTTACTGTGTGTTTAAATTATATCAAGAGAAATCAATCATGTGGGAAATATGTCTTCAACATATTTCGAATAGCAAAACCCATGGGAAATTATTTAGAAGTATACATATTAAACATTTGAAGTAACTTATGATTCCATTCTTTAAATATGCAGGTTGTTTTGATCATTTGATGTTAATATAGAAAAAACATGCTCAGGAGAGTTGAACCTGAACTTGCTATATAAATGATTTTTTTGAGTTCTCTATTATTAAAGCCAAAGGAGAAAATCCAGATACACAATGACCCAAACTTACAAACTTATAGAGAGTGATCATTTACCTTACAAAAAGGATTTTTGCTTTACAAAAGAATTTATCTTAGCATTTCTTTAACCACAAGCCAGATAGCTTTATGCAATACACATTCTCCTAAATGCTCTAAATATACTGTGAGATCCTAGCTATTTTAAATAGTCTTGAGCGAATCCTTTTGTTATGTAAATAAATCCCCTTATCGATCTGTTTGTAGATTTATAATTTTTCTCCTGTAAATATGAATTTGCTTAAAACATCCTTTACTTGTAAAAAAGCTCTTCTGCATTTAAATTTTTGGTTACAAAACAAAAGATTTCCTATTCATGGGACATGGCAGAATAGTTAGCCTGAAAATGTCTATTAAAAAAACATATTTTAAAAATCTAGATAAAATAAAATAAATATATATGTATTTTTTAATACACTGCAGAGGCCAGAGACTAGGAGAGAACTGAAACTGAGAGCAGTAAAGCCCAGATCTGACCCTGCCCTCTAGGTACTCTAGAGGCTTGCACTGAGGGTGAGGAGACAAGGCCAGCTGGTCCCTTTGAGGTAGGGAGTTGGAACTGAGAGTACCCACATAGTCTGGACCCTAGAAGAGCTCCACTCTTAATAAAAATATAAATATGGATCAAAAACAATCTGCTTGTTGGCATAGGGAGATAACAAGGTAGCTTGAAGTCTTCTCAACCTGGGTTCAGAGTAGGGGAATGGAGTCTTCCTTGAGAACCCAGAACCATGGACAAGTACTCATTTTAAATTTGAATTATTGATCTAGAAAGATCTAAGCTGAAAAAAAGTACATAAAAATTGGTCCCAGGCCAGAGATGCTAAGAGACATAAACAAACCATCTCTGAAGTTTCATACATTCAACTAAAGTAGCATAGTATTAGTGGATTTATACCAAGTCAACCTAGGTAAGTTGGAACTACATTTCTCAGAATTCCTTTCCTATTATGTTTTTGGGTTGGAGTCAACCACAAAGAAAATGAGCTTGAGAAATAAAAGGCACAAATGAAGGAGCAGCCATTACACTCTGAAAGTCAGTATAAGACACCAAGCATTGGCAATTTGCACATGTTGTTGCTAATATGTTATCTCACCTTATTGGTGTTGAGGACCACCTGGGCCCAGAGTTCTTCAGTTCCCACTGGATTTCCTTCTTTGGCTTTCCTGAGTCTGGGTTGAGTGTGGGCAACTCTATGGTGAAGGGTGCAGGCTTTTGCAAGTCACTAGCATCATTGAAGTTGCAGATGGTGAGAGATAGTGTCAAGTTCCAATTTGTCCTCATGGGTTCTAATCTGACCTTGTGGATTCCAGTTTGTCCTTGCTCTATTCTACTTCAAATATAAGTTCTCCTTCCTGATTGCCTGCCTAGCTGACATACAAAGGCAATAGCCTTTCAAAGACTTTTTAACCAGCTCCCTCATTGCACAAGGCATAATATTACTTATAAATCCATTACTCAATTTCATTTATAATGATCTGTTCCCAGATCAACTCCTGACTGATACACATGGGATGCCTTCAGATGAGCTCAAAACTAATTATTAACTCACAATCTAAAATTACAAAGCACACAAGGAATAAGTTCTGTCTTATCTTTTTTCAAAGGGTCATGGTATTCTCATTTGCTTTGCTTTGCTTCCTCATTCTCTCCATCTATTTTCCTCAATTAACCAATTTCCTTAATCATTTAGGTTTTTAAAATACTCTATTAGATGCAGATAAAGAGAATATATGAACTGAAAGATACATAAAATAAATTACCCCAAAGTTAGCAAAAGATATGAAATATAAGAGGGCAAGGCATAAGCATAGATATACCTAATGACCAGTCAATCCCATTCCTAGGTATATGTCCCAGAGAAATTCTCAAATGGATCTATAAAAATCTATAAAAACATGTAAAAATATGCTTATTTGAACATTGTAAAGTGGGAAGTTAGAATTTCCAAAACTGAAGAACAGATAAGTGAAATATACTGATGCATATTATTGATTAGGTTGTAGCAATTAGAAGCAGTGAACCAAAAACAACAACAACAACAATAAAAAGCAGTGAACCAGATGAACACACAGCAGTATATATATAGATCTTAAAAATAGAATGCTGAATATAAGAAGTGAGAAATAGAATAAGCTACAGCATAATAACAGTTATGTAAATTAAAATATATACACACAAAACTACATTATATATGAGAGATGGGTGGGGGGATGGGTGAAATAGCTGATGGGGATCAAGTACACTTGTCATGATGAGCACTAGGTGATGTGTGGAATTGTTGAATCATTATATTATACATCTGAAACTAATATAACACTGTATGTTAACTATACTGGAATTTAAAAAAAAAAACTACACTTCATATATTTTAAAGTACCTAACAAATGTATTAGAGTAGATTCCTATGGGAGAAGAGAAATGTGAATGGGAAATGAGAAGTTAGGGAAATAATTAAACAAAAAACCAAGGGAAAAACTGTACATCCACTGATACAGATAGTGTGCCATGAACTAAGGAACATTATTACCTCAATTCTCAGCCCTTCAAATAAAAACTAAACAAACAAAAACTAAAAAAATATAGACACACATATACATCTATATGAATAAACACATTATATGTATATATGTATATATTATATGTGTGAATATAGTTATGTGGACATAGATATGTCAAAAAGAGAGACTTAGAGTTATAGAGTTAAGACAACCTATATCTAATAAGAGTTTCATAAAAAGAATATTAAAAGAACGGGGGGAAATATGTTTTAATAGGTAATAACTGGAAGACTTGATTAAAGGCAAGAATCCTAAGCAGGGTAAATCAGAAGAAACTCACAGCTAGACACATTACACAATATCTTTAGTGAAACAGAGTACCAAAGACAAAGAGAAGACCTAAAGAAGAACCAAAGATAAAGACATTACCAAGGAGGAGGAAGAGAAGGAGGAAGAGGAAGAGAAGAAAGAGATGGAGGAAGAGAAGGAGAAGAAGAAGAAAACAGATATCTCAGTAGAAATGTTACAGGATTTCTATCCCTCAGTGCCCACAGTTCTTGGTCATGCCACTTCAAAGAATGATGAGGTAGATGACGAAGAGTGGTGGACAACAAGGCAAAGTTTATTGAGCGATAGTACAAAGCTCCCGGAGAGGGGAGAGGACCTGAGAGGGTTGCTGTTTTGGGTTTAAATCTAGGGGTTCTTATGAGCTCTTTTGTGGAACTATCCTAAGCATCTTGAGTGTGGGCCCCTTGTAGATTGGCTGCTAAAGTGTGCCAATCAGGGCTTTGATCACACACCCATCTACTTTATTGGATTATTGTTCATATGCTGATGGTCTTTTGGGCTGACATTTGGAGACTAATTGCCTCAATATGTGATAGTGTCCAACGTTTTATGGTTAATTGTTTTGTCTCGGGATGTTTTGCAGAAGTACCTCTGCAGAAGCTCTAGACAGGATGCTATTGTGGTCTTGTCTAAGCTGAAAAACAGGATGCTAGTGCAGTTTTGTCTTAGCTGTCCTGCTCCCTGTTTTCTTGTTGGGGACCCTGGCCCCTGACTACCTAAGTGTTCAATTAACTCCTAACAGAAACAATATAAGCCAGAATAGAATACAATAACGTCAAAGAATTTTATAACCAGCTGTCTAAAATTCAAGAATACAAATGAAATAAAGACATTTCTTTATTGGATCTGTTACTAGCTGACACTTTTTAAAAATATTTTATTTATTTATTTGAGAGAGAGAGCAAGAAAGAGCAGACCGGTGGAGAGGGGTCAAGGGAGAAGCAGGCTCCCCATTGAGTAGGGAGCCCGACACAGGGTTTGATCCCAGAATCCTGGGATCATGACCTGAGCCGAAGGCAGAGGCTTAACTGACTGAGCCACCCAGGCACCCCTAGTTAACAATTTTTGAAAGAATTGTTGAAGGATGTAATTCATAAATAAGAAAATTGAAGTCAAAGGAAAAATGAGACAAAAAGGAGTCGTGAGTAAAGAAATTGGTACACATGTAAGTAAAACTAAATAAGTTTTGGCTATATAAATCAACAATAAAAATAATGACCAATTATGGTGGTATAAAAATATACCAAATATTGTTATATTGGCACACTCTTATGTAAAATACCAGACAACAATAATATGTAAAACAGGGGAGATTGATCAAAGGACTGTATGATGGTTTAACATTAGAAAAATCTATATGATTCATTATATTAATAGATCAAAGGTCAAAAAATATATCACTAGAAGCTGATGAACATTTGACAAATTTCAATACAGATTCAAAGAAAAGTACTCTGAATAAATTAGAAATTGAAGGACAATGTCTTAGCCTAATTAACTTTATCTATGAAAGACATACTTAATGGAAAACTTCAACATATCCTTGAAATTCACGAAGACAGGGATGGCCACTATCAAAATTATATTCAACATTGAACACAGAATTCTTAAGTGGCACAATAAGAAAATAAAAAGAAATAAACAGTATTAATGTAAAAGGAAGAATCAGAATAGCCATTATTCACAAATGATGTATTACTGTGTTTGTTAATGGTTACATGAGCTGCTGTGGCAGATAAACCGCAAATACTCACTGTTTTAACTCAGTAAGTTTCTCACTCAAATTACAGTCCGATGTGGGAGCTCCTCGTTGGGCACCCTTTCACGGGATTACTCAGGAACCCAGGGTCCTTTCCATTTTGTATCTGTGACCTCCTGTAGGACCTCAGGGTCCCCTCCAATCAGCTGGCAAATAGTAAAAGAAAATGAATATTGGTATGTGGGAAGTTTTGTGGACGAGTTATAGCACCATTTCTGTCCACATCACGTTTTCTAGAATTCAGTCACATGGCAAAACAACTGCAAAAGAGACAGGTTAACGTGGTACAGCTATGTGCCTGGGAAAAAAAGGAAATGAGTTTCCTCAGCATCTCTGTCTCTGCCATGCTTTCTCTGCAGAAAGTTCAAGAGAATCTGCACACAATCTTTCACATTTATTAGAAGACTTCAGCAAAATTGGATATTATAGAGGGAATATTTGCATAATGTATGAAATTTCAGTTCACAGAAGACTCAAATGATAAACATATGAAAAAGTGCTTAACGGTCGCGAGTCATTACAAACGGTAAATTAAAACAACAGTATGAGATGATTTCATACTCTTCAGATTATGAAAAATTTAAAAGGTTGATAATACCAAGTCAGAATGTGCCAAAACAGGAACTATCTATCATGATACCTTTGATTGACACATTATTTATTTTGATATATTCGTATGTGCAATCAAACTACAGCTATTTTGTCTCTTTAAAGAAACTTTTTATACTCCACTCTGCTCTATTTTGGTTGATTATAAAATATCACCCTCATTTTCTTAGTTTCAAAGTTCTTCTGGGGGCTGAGAGCAGTGATACCTTATTTTGACTCGTATGATTTGACTACCCCTATGTAGCATGCAGTACCTCCAGGTTGTTTTTCTTGTGAAAGAAGACCCTTACTTTACCAGAAGTTGCCAATGCTTGTAGGAAGCTTCTAAATAAGAAACAATCCTAGGTGTTTCTTACCATCACCTGAAAACCATCTTCCACAATGTGAAAATTGCTCGCAAGATTCCTGTTTTTCTGGAATTTAATTTTCTTACTTTTTATAAATATTTTGGACTCTGTTCTCAAAACAAATGCTTTGTAAACTTCTGGTGGCAATAAGATCAGCATATAAATTTTTTTGAGATTGTAGTTTTTTATTTTTTGATAAAAATTATATATTTAAGGCATACAACATGATTTGATATACATATACATATACTAGAGTTGAGCTAACCCTCACATAGTTACCATTTTTTGTGTGTAATGAAAGCATCATCTCTCTTAGCAAATTTCCAACATTCAATAAAGTATTATTAATATAGTCATCATTCTGTACATTAAAATTAAAACTCTAGACTTATTAATCCTCCATAAATGCAACATTGTACCTTTTGACCAACATCTGCCCATTTCTTTCAGATATTGTACTTTTAAGGCAAAAAAGATAAAAACATTCAGAGTCAGTACAATACATGCTAACAATTTGGCATAATGGAAAAAACATGAGCTGTGGAACATCTAGACTTGCAATTCTCTGATATTAGTTTTGCAACCTGGGCAAATTTCTTAACATCTCAGACCTTTAGTTTTGACACTGCAAAAAATGGAAATATTATATACTTGAAAGAGTTGTCATAAGGATTAAATGCAGGGCGCCTGGGTGGCTCTGTCAGGGGCAGTCCTGGAGTGGTAGGGGAAGAACACAGAATCGGGAGTCAGAAGACCTCAGTTCAATCTGACCTGACTACTTACTAGCTTTGTGTCTGTAGTTCCATTTCCTCTTGGTTACCTCCCAATTTCATGCTGTTGTTATAGGAGTCACATGAAATAATGGACATCCAATTCTACTATAACACTTGTTTCAAAGACAAGTTTTTCCAAAATGATATATTATTAGAGAACAATTAGCATAATATGAATTTCCGTTTGCTTATGCACTATTTAGTCCAGGAGAAACACAAGGTGAACACAGTTGCACCCAGCTGAACCCAGCCACATAGGAATACACAAAACAGGGTGCCTGGGTGGCTCAGTTGGTTAAGCGACTGCCTTCGGCTCAGGTCATGATCCCGGAGTCCTGGGATCGAGTCCCGCATCGGGCTCCCGGCTCAGCGGGGAGCCTGCTTCTCCCTCTGACCCTATCCCCTCTCATGCTGTTTCTCTCTCTCTCTCTAAAATAAATAAATAAAATCCTTTAAAAAAAATTTTAAAAAAAGGAATACACAAAACAGACCTGCACATACCTCAAACATTTTCTGTCTACCTCAGTTCACCACCTGTGTTATAAACCACACCCCTCCACACCTGGTGATACAACTTTCCCTTTGATTTCAGATCACTTTTCTTCCAGCACTTCACAAAAACTCACCATCCGCAGCCCTTCCAACATCCACATCCACAAGTAAACTTAAGGTCTTTTTCAAAGGAAACTGTCATAATGATTGCAGTATTCATATATTATGTGTGTGTGTGTCTGTATCTCTTAATCATTTGGTATGTGTAAAACTGTGCTATCCTTTTTCTTATCAGCTCATCTTTTTTTAATGTATCACTGACAAAGTTTTGAGTATCATGTCCCTAGCCCCAGCTTTCCCAGAACCTGTGATTTTTATTGCTTTATTTCTATAACACAGTAACTTTTTTGAAATATATATGTTGCATCATAACAGAAATATCTGCATGTGAAAGTGCTTTGTAATTTCTCATATGATCTTTTGACTATGATAGTACAATGAAAGTATCTATTATTTCAAGAGAAAGAAAAAAAATACCACTTTTTTAAATAGAGTTTCAGCTTTTCCTACACTTACAGGAACTGTTTTGACACCCTGCAATCAATTGTTATGTCCATAATCTTAGCACTCCTTCAACTAGTGAGTATTTGAGTAGTGGATCTCCAAATAGCTACTCTGAGATTATTTCAATCACACCTGATTTTTCATGTGAAACCCCAGATCTTCCATCTCAAATATACATTTATTCTTTCACTTATGCAACCAATTTTTAACAATTCAGGACTGTTTAATAATTATCTAATAATTCAGGATCTGACTACTTTGTGTTTTAGTTTTTCTTGTTGTGTAACAAATTGCTACAAATTTAGTATCTTAAAACAACATAAATTTATTTCTCAGTTTTTGTGGGTCCACGTCCTCTGTGAGTTTAGGCGCAACTTAGCTGGGTTCTCTGCTCAGGCTCGTAGGCTACAGTCAAGGCATCCGCTGGGGCTGAGATCTCACTGAGGCTCAGAGCCTTCTTCCAGGCTCAGATGGTTGTTGGGAGAATTCAGTTCCTTATGGTTATAAGGCAGAGGCCCTCAGCTCCCAGAGAGCCCTCTCCATAGATAGTTCACAACATAGATGTCTATTTCTTCTTCTAGACCTTTAGAATAATCTCTCTAATGCCTCATTTTCTTTAAAGGGTTCACCTGGTTAGGTCAGACCCACCCAAGATAATCTCCCTTTAAATTAACTCAAAGTCAACTGAATAAGGATCTTAATTACATCTGCAAATTCCTCTTTGTCGTGTAACCTAATCAAGAGAGACAGTCCCATCATAACCACAGATCCTGCCACACCCAAAGAGAAGTGGATTATGTAAGCAGTGTATACCAAGGGCAGGAATCTTAGAGGCTATCTTAGAATTCTGCCTACCACAGTAATTAAATTATCCAGGCTCTTTGTCTCTCCTCCAAATTTTTGTATATTTATTATTATTAGCATCCATGGCATGAAGGTACAGTGAGGAAACACTTTGAAACCCAATCATGTTGGTTTAAAACTCTGAACTCTTTTAAGCATTTAATTACTTTTGTAAACGAAATCTATGTGCTAGGGAGAGTGGTTTGATAAAGCAGCCTCACCTACTGGCTACTCACTGAATTTCTTCCAGTTAAATAATGGAGGGAAGTTGCCTCCTTGTGTGCATCCAGCTGGAAATTCAGCTCCAAACACACACGTCTCTTTTCACTATACGGTTTACATTTGTGATCATCTTTACATTTACACAATGGATAGGACTGCTTTCTTCCCTTTTGCTGTGTTTCATATAGTGTTCAGTTAATGTGTGTGTGTGTGTGTGTGTGTGCGCGCACACATGTATAAACATTCTGAACTAAAAGTCTGCTGTCTGCAGAGACATTACACTATAGTGAGGGAAGGAGGAATGTGAGCACTGAGTCAGGAAGATGAGGGTTAGGGGTATACTGTAAGATTTAGTGCCAGATTGTTTTCATCTGTCTATACCATTTGCGTACATTATTATTTCCAAAGAGAACTGTGTAAATTGTGACATGGGATACCATAGCCAACTTTATCAGTTTTTTAGCTCTATGACCTTGGGCCAGAGTCTCACCCTCTCTGAGACTCAATTTTCTCACCTGCAAAGTAGGGGCAATATCTACTTCATAAACATGTGAGGCTTAAATGAAATATTTTATATACAGTATCTGAAGCATGGATACTCGGGATATAGTGGTCCTTACTCCTGCCCTGGTGGCTCCTAGGAGTACCTTTAAGTACCTTTGTGAGACAGAAAAATACTAAGAACAGCTAACATTTACCCTATGCCATGTACTATTCTAAATACTTCATATGTGTTAACTCATTTAATCCTTACAACAACCTTATGATGCAGGGACCAATATTATCCTTGTTTTATACATGAAAAAAACTGGGTCACAGAGGGATTATACCTACCTACCTTGAGGTTCCCAAGGTAGGATGGGGCAGAGCCAAGTTGTAGCCTTTATGAATCCAGCAGGCTAGCTGTAAAGCCCATGCTCTTAATCGTTTTACTGCTCTCCCTCTCACAAGAATAACCGTGAACACCAAATAATGGGCCAGGACCCCAGTGAGCTTCTAAATAGGTAAAGATTGCTGTTGGGGTTCTCCTGCCTCTCTTTAGTTCCTTCCCCTATTCCTGGCCCCTGCTTACTGTCTCTTCTGCTCTTACCTCCAGCACCTTATTTCTCCTACACACATTCCCAGAGAGCTTTACTGTAATTGAAAAGGCGCACTATTATTGCTCTTGAGGCAGTAGCTAATAAAGATTTCTGGCTTTAGTTCACGCAGTATTTCCTTTGCATAGATGACTCAACTATTAAACAAAAAAGTGATATAATCCTTTAAGAATCAGGGGGCTAATTATCTAAGGGTAGAATAACATGAGGGAGGAAATTTTGACAGGAGTTTCCCCAGCACCATCCAATTGTCTTCACTTATTTCAAGTTCTGCCTAGCATCCCTGACTTTCTGAATGCAAGGCCCACCGTGCCCTATGAAGAGCTAGAGTTCTGCAAGGTTAGAAGCTAGAGAAAGGATTACTAATGCCTGACCACAGGAGACACTGAACTGGAGAGCTACATACAATAGATAATATGCTTGCCCTCTCCAGAAGAGGGGATTCAATGGATAAGGGAGAATCACAGTGGGTGCTGAGTCTGGGAGGGACCAAAACCAAAAAAGGAAGTTTGGGGGACATAGAACCAGGAGTTCAGAATCAGTTCCCCATCCTGACCCTCTTCTTTTGAACTCTTTCTTATGTCTAGTCACTTTGCTCTGTTTGCTCATCCATACAGAGATTCCAGGATTTGCAATAGATTCTACTAGGATGTTTTGTTCAAAACTCTTAGGTCCAAATAAAAGAAGACATTTAGATTTACTTTAATTTTTCTCTTTTGAGTGATCTAGATGCCTATATGAAAGAGGTAACTGCACACTGAGGCAGCTGAACAAGTTGTCTCAAACAGATTATTTTCTTTGCATTTCATGGCAGCCTGAAGTAAGCTCAATAACTCCTCAGTAAGGAATGGCCGTTAGCATCAATTTTGACCATGTCCTCCACCATTTCTTGATGCACCATCCTTGACAAATGTAAACCACAACTGAACTAACAGTATTTCCCAATCCAGGCTAGCTCCAACATTCTGTGTAATACTTGGGAGTCCAATTGGTATAAATATTTTTCACTGCCATCTTCCCTGAAGCTAACGCTCATCTTCAACCCTGCCACCCTGAGCTTAAGAGCACTGGTGGTTTTCCCATGCAGTCTCTCTTTTCTCAATGATGAGATGATGATAGGGCAAGCTGGCCCTGGCTTCACACCATCTCCTCTAGCATGAAATCTTGCAAGAATTCTTTGATGTTTCTAGCATGTGAACAACACCCTTCCCTAGTTTCTATAAATTTTTCTTTTATATTTTTGGAGCATTTCAATAGCAGTTTGTAAGGAGGAGGATGTGAGTTCAGCATGTCTATTCCAATTACACTCCTGGACCAGTAATCAAGCGTTCGGAACTGGAAGGCTCAGATCCAGATACAAGCAGGTTGAGCTCAGAGGGTGATAAAGCCCTAGTGGCTGACCTCAATGTCAGCTGGGTTGTAGGAGGCTTCCCAGGCATGGAAAAATACAGTCCCAGATTGGGGCAGGTAGAAATGTTACCGAAATTCTCAGGAAACTAAAATTGTTTCCTATCTTCTAATATTCCAAATTCCTCTGCTCTGTTAAAGTTCTGTCATTGACATAAAGATGATAATGATTTCCTAGGCTTTTCTGTCCCTCATATTTTAGTTTATATGGTTGTTGTTTGGAGGAAGGAGGGAAAGGAGGGAGGGAAGGAGGGGAGGTGGGGAGAAGGGAAGGTAGGAGAAGGGAAGATGGGAAGGAAAGGAAGAGGGGAAAAAGGGAAAGGAAGAGGGAAGGAGGGAGAGGAGAGAAATTTCTTGATGCTTTTTTATCCCAAGGCTTTGATCAAAGTTTATTATTATAATAGGATATAAAAGAGAATTTTCCTTTTGTCTGAGAATTGGTGCCTAGGGCCCAAAACTAGAGAAAGGGCACTAAGTAGTTCACATTACAGAGTGCCTACCAGATACCTTCTTCAGGGATCACTAAGAAGTAGCAAAACTCTTCCTATAATAACAATGCTTCTCCTCCTACTAGCCAACCCACATGCCAGTAAGATGCCCACCAGGCAGGAAAACGCAGGCCGTGCAGTGATAGCTGATGGTGGCTGAGGTAGCTGACGGGGGCTGGACAGGTTTGAGCCAGAGCCATATCTCTCATGTGAGGGACCCCAAAGAACCCACATACGTCCAATGCTGACACCTAGACTCATGCCCCACAGAGAGTCTCAACAGTCACTGATGTAATCCAGAGAAGCAACAAAAACCGTGGGGGGGAGCAAAGAGCTGTTAACCCATCCCATTCTCTCTCCCAGTCTCCAAAAGGAAAGGAATTGGGTCTTGCAGGAGGAGGAGGGGGGAGGTATCCTAGAACCAAAGAAGGCCCATGCCGTGAAAAAATCATCCCGAGCACCCCCACAGCAGCCCCTTGAGTCACAAGTCTAACCATCGATGGAGTAGTGGGACATCTTGACCTGGATATGAGGTTGGAATATCCAACTGGACTGGATAGAACTTTCAGTGACTAGGTGCCTTCCCAACATGTCAGTAAGTGGTGCTCATCGAGAAGAGGTGGGAGATTCAAGACAGCAATTAGGAACAGGGACTAGAGAGAAGAACGTGCCTCTAGCTCTCCCCTCATCATGGTCAGACTCCCCCAATAAACAGGCTGTACAGGTGTAAAAAAAACAAATCTGCTCCTGTCTTCATGAAAAGTCTAAGGGGCCTAGTATTCGCTGAATCTTTGCATCTGTTTCCATAGAGACATCCCTCCTGCCTACATATTTTCTAACTCACCAGGTCTATGATTTCTCAACTACTTTGGTGCCAGATGAAATAATAGGATTCTTTCATAACCGGTTCCTGATCATCTTCCTTTGAAAACAGCTGGTGGGTAGACAGCTCCTACATCACATCCTTAGGGTGACTAGGGATTAAAGAATGGGGCTTATTTGGAAAAAAACAAAAAGAGTGAAGCAAAAGCAAGAGAAAATCCCTAACTTATTTTTATGCCTTATTATACCACCTCAATGTTTTGGATTTTAATTGCAGAATATATCTGTTTCATATAGTTTTTGGCAGAATGATTGAGAAGTGGAATAGCTTACTAGTTAAGAATTTATGTGGCCTCTGGGGTTCACTTGCCTTATAGATGAGCAGTTAAAGTTGAGTGGTTTTAACTCAGTGCCTCGGTTTCCTCATCTGAACGATGGGGGTACTAGTAGTGTTTCTACTAAGTGACAGAGGAACGAATGAAATAAGACATTTAAAGTGCTTAGAACCGTTCCTGGCCCATAAGAACACAATATTAGCTTTTCATGTTAACTGATATCACTATCATCATGGTTATCAAAATCAACAAGCAGATTTCAAAGCATATTTGAGATTCTTAGTCTCCACTCATTTCTGGGATTTCAGAAGGAGTTTGGTGCTGAGCCTACAAACAGCAGGAGTCGCAGCAAAACGGAGGGGGCCTGTTTCTGGTCCTGAGTCCTTGGTTTATTGAATCAGACTGTCACCGTTTAACTTGCTTTGCCTCATGGCTTTGCACCAGCATAGTCCACATACAGATGGGCCCCCGGGAAATGCTTGCAGGAATGAGGAGGGGGGAGTAAACCTCTTGTACATGCCCACCTGTGGGGCTCTACTGCTCTTCTAAGAAGGAGTCAAATCTGAATTGTTCTGGTTACCACGAATCCCTCATGGGCAGGGACTGTATCCCTTTTGTTCGTGTTAGGCACTCAGTAAATATCTGAGGAATGAATGAGCCAGTAAACTTCTCAAAGCTCTGGTGCTATAGGAAGGAGTAAGCTACAGCTGGGGGAAACCAGGCATCAGTAGACAGTCTTACGACAAGTTAAGGAGATAAGGCTTTTGTTAAACCTCTATGGTTCTGAAGGTTTGTGCTTTCCCTCCACAGCCCCAGGTAATCTGTCTTAAAGTGTTTCTGAGTTGTTATACAACCCAAGTTATGGGGTCTGACCTAGAAGACCATGTGATGCTCTAATTTAGAAGACCCTAGTTTCATAGGGCTCAATCACAGAGCTTTGTTTGGAGAGGGTAGAAGAGATGCTGGTTTCTTTCTATGTCTTCAGTCATTGGAAGAAGGCCTGCAGCATCGTGGTTCATCCCGGCTCTGTTTATTCCCATGAAGAGTTACTATGCCAAACCCTCCAGCTGCACGAGTAGGCTCACTGTGCGGAATGCCAGCAGCAAGTCGAGTTCATCAGCATGTGTTTTTGACTCACATCTTCTTTGAGTGGTGTGGTGTGTGTGTGCGCGGGCGCGGGCGTGCGTGTGTGTATGTCCCATCTGTATTAGGGTTTTACTTTATGAGTCTCGTCCTTATAGACCCCAAGGGCAAATACACATCCCTAAACTGAAAGCACGTCCATTCACTATTCAAATGGGATCTTGCTTTCTGTTCGCTTACCACATTCAGAACTGCACGCAAAACTCAAGCCCAAGTCCTCCGGAGGGAGAAGGAGAGATGAAAATAGAGGATGGGTCGGGGGGGGCGGGGGGAGGCTAGATTTGAGGCATTCACGTCAAGTTGTGATGCAAATAGTGCTCAGAAACATGGCCATCAAAGTTAATCCTTCCTGTGGAGGCGTCCACTTTAAAATCCCATGACTAAGCCTTTTATACGTTTCAGATTCCCACTGCTTTCCGCACATGTATCCAGGAAGGATTAGAAGGGCACTGAGCCTCCTCGGAGCAGGCCCCGGTGAATGTAGATGCCGAGGAGCTGTTGGTACAGGCTGATTCTAACAAGCGGCCTGGCTGTCCCACGAGACCGCAGCGAGGACACCGGGCTCTGACGGTCGGAGCCGCTCACAGCCACGCTCTCGCGTTTGTTCCTTGCTTAACGGACAGCCGGCTCCTCGTGGGAAACTTTCGAGATATGTGCCTATTAGGAGGTATCTGCTTCTCTTCTGTAGGCTCTCCTCTTCATTTTCTCATTTGTTACAGCAAGGGGCTTTTTATGACAACAGAATACTTTAATCTGTGGGAAATCTGTTCCTTCTGCTTCTGCTTCTGCCCCCACCGGATGTTCTTATCTGCTCCTTGCGAGGGCACAGGCAATTATAGAGCAATACATCTTCACCCACATAATTTCAGGCAAATATTGTAAAAGGCGTGCAGATGGCACTGGAGAAAAACCTTCTGTCGCTTCTCTCTCTTCAGTTTAAAGGAAGAGATAGCAATTTCTTTTTTAGTGAACACCCTAACAGTTCATTCATTTATTCAGTGAGCCAACAAATGTTTATTCAATGTATACTTGATGCTGGTATGCGTGGGCCTTGCATCTGATACTTAGCACCAACACACCAACCACCCGCCATGGGAGATGTTTCATGCCATCTCACACCCACACAGCACCCACCTGGCTTCTCTTTGGCTCTCCCTCATTTGCCCCCTCCCTTTCCCCCTGTTCTTATTTTTCTCAAGCAGAAAAAAAAAAAAAAAATGAGTCATCATATTGCTTCTTGGGTTCAAGCCATAACCCCTTGGGTCTGACCTTCTATTCTACTCATGCACTCATTTGACCAAGATTTATTGAGAACCCATCATCAAGCTGGTAATAAAAATAACAATTTACCCTTACGTGGTACTTACTTTGTATATATTATTATATATATTATTTCATTTATGTGTTATTTCATTTAATCTTTATGACAATCCTATTAGGAAGGTATTGCTATAATCCCTTTTTGCAAATGAGGATATTGAAACAGAGTAAAGTAACTTGCTCCAAGTCACACAACCATTATAACAGGCATGCTTTTGTGTAAGAGTAACAGAAAGCCCAACTCACAGTGATTGAAACAACTAGACATTATTTTTCTCATATCATGATAATCTGGGAGGTCATTTGCTCCCACTATTGGTTCTGTGGCCCACAGATGTCAGGTCTAGCATCTCCGAGAACTGCCTGACCTTTCCCCTCACGAGCACACATGGCTGCCCTGTATACAAGAACCGCATCCACATTTATGTGAAGAAGAGAGAAAGGCAGTGCCATCAGCCCTTGTCCCTTTCAGCAGGAAGTCAGAGCCTTTCCAGAATCCCTAATCACTTTCTCCTCACTTCTCAGTGGTCCGGTCTTGTCTTTGGCCACCCCCAGCAGCAAGAGACCTGGGAAAATAAATTTCAAGTTTTCTTTCTTTCTTTTTTTTTTTTTTCCAAACTTCTAGAATAGAAGACAGCAAGGCAAACAGGATCTTAGGATGTTTGTTAGGTCAGCCAATTGGCAGGATATATGCCGTAGGGAGTGAGGGTTGAAGCAGTGTGACAGCCCAGGAAGTCTGTGCCCCAGAGCACACAGCTCTGACCAGCAGACTCTCCTGCATAATAATGGTGCTGGTTATTCCACAGATGGTCCTGCCTTTCTGGACCCATGAAACAAGAAGCACACAGGTAAACTTGACAATTACAAATTCCTGTAAGTGCTAAGAGATAGGATAACAGGCTTTTCAGCATATTAAAAACAGCTAGTAATCTAATTATTATCCTCATGGACCCTGCAAAGCCCAGGAGCCTGTCTTGGGAAATGAAGCTCTTTATGTTGAAGCCCTTCACTTTGACTTCTCTGAAATCCTATCTTCCCCTCTCTCTACACTCCATTCTGTCTATTATTGTTGGTATTATAATTATTCATGTACATCATCTTTTTCTGCCCTGCCTGTTTTTTCTTCATCTTTTACTCTCTTCTGTCTTCCTCTTCTTTTCTCTTCTTCTCACACATTTCTTAACATGTTATTAGGTAGTCCAACAAGAAAAGAAATTGGGCTTTATTCTTGTGAACTGAAATTGTTCCTACCTTAGCTTCTAAAGTGTTAGGAAGAGATCATCACTCTTGTAAAAAACCACAGTCTGAAATTTCAATCCTCAGGGAGTGTCCACCTAGCCTCCTTCACACTGTAAGGGAGAAGAGAATCAAATGGGGATTGTTAGTAGACTAGAAGAGCAGCAGTTTCAGCCACTGCCAATGTCTTCTGCCCGCAGCCAGCCCCAGCCATGAAGCCTTGGGAGAGCCCAGCCCATCCACGTGCCCTTCACATGTGGTGCCTGCCTGAAAAGCACCCCCTCATAGCCTGAAGCCTGCCATCTGCTGAACAGTCAAACTACCCACTCACAGGTTAAAATTGCATTGAATTTCCCATTCCCCTTACATCCTGCTGTGCTTCTTTTCCTTTTGATGCATAATAAATTATGACATTTGATTAACCTTTGACTCAGCATCAGAATTTACTAAAATTTGACATTTGATAACCCTTTGCATTTCACCAAAGTATCTTTTCCCAGAATATTTGTTATTTCTCTGACCTATCATCCCAAATTCCAGTATGAAATATGAAACATCTGTCACCACCACCAAGATGCAGAGGCCCAGCGGGCTCTGTCATGGGATACAGAATGGTCAGATCACACTGTAACTGTATGTGCTACTTTGCTCCAGAAACAAAACTGATTATAAACTCCAGCTTGTGTATCCACAAATTTATATAAAGGTCAAGCTGCTAGTGTAACTTCTTGGCTATGCCCTGTAGGTATCCCTACTCTTATTTGTCAAAAAGATGACTCTACCATGAATGCAGACGATTTTCCACAGGTTACCCTGCTCATCAGTTTTCACAGAATATGTAAAGATCCAGGTGCACTTTGTATCTCAGCAGCCAAATGCTTAACTCTGACGGTGCTTCTAAATACAGCAGTAGGCTAGTTGGTGAGCATTTGGTGGGCAGGGACTTCTCTTCAACTATTCAGGGACAGCTTTTATATAGAAGATTAACAATTACTATTCCTATTAGAAGCCACAAAGAGACCATAACCACTGATTTCACTTTAGGGCTTATCTCAGCAATTACAGTTTAGCAATTCTAAAGCATAAGGATTGTGCGCTAAATGAAAAATCCACTAGGTGGTTCTGGTGTTCTTCTAACCAGAAGCGAAGGATCTTTCTCCAGCGCTTTATATTCCAAAAGTAAAGCAAAATATGAAAGTGAAAATGTTTTGTTGTTGTTATTTTACATTCGTTCTAGATTATATGTGAATGGATTAGTATTTGTGGTGCTTGATCAGAGACTAAGCCTCTAGTGTTCAAGGTTTTTGTCTCTTTTTTACATAGACACATGGAGGCTACATTTTAATCTTTTAACTTTATTTTTATGGTTAATAAAACATATTAATTTACCCACCTATGCTCTTATGACATAGATACCACCATTTTCTCACCACTCACTTGGCAATGTCTCTCATATAAAGACACGATACAATGTATTGATATTTGCTTCCAAAGGATACAATGTATTGATATTCATATATGCAGCTTTCCTTCAACTCATTTTCATTCTTGTTTTTAACATTCGTTTTTTACATTTTGGTGACTGTTTTCATTATTATTTTCAGTGACCTTATCTAAGCATGATCCAGGTTTACAAGTTCCTCTTAGAATCCTTATTAGAAAATCTTCTCTTATGTTTTAGAATATAATAATAAATAGAGCTAACTTAAAATATGCTTAAATCAGCCTGGCTCCAAAAATCATCTCAAATTCTTAATTCTCTGTCAGATTTCCCTTTAACTCTTCCAGTTCCTTCTTTCCAGTGTCTTTCTAATTTCCAGTTATGATTATCATGAAATGTCACCTGTCTTCCCCCAAAGCAGCCGAGGTAAATTCCCACAGTGCCAGGCTCTCTGCTGAATCCCCAGGGCAGATGACCGCTGTTCTTTCCTCCAGCACACTGGAAAAATGGCACAAGGACAAGTTTCACACAGAACAGCAGACAGCTATCCATTCACCTTCGAGAAGGTTCCAAACCGGAGGAAGGCCAAGGCGCTATGCATGAACGTTATCAGTGGTAGTTAAAATAATAGATATTTCTTTCACTTTAAGAGAAAAGAAATGTGGCCAAATCTAAAATGAATGCAAATTCCAAAGAACTTTGAAATGAACCTTTTTAACAAAAGAAATTAGGGAAATTTCAGTAATAATTTTATGAATTCATTGAAAGGCATTTAAATATCAAAAGATAGAATGTAGTTTTCTGAGATGGTTAAACACTAAGCATACACTAAGCATTTTCTAAGTGTTTTTTGGCTACTTACTATGCCACTTATATGTTTAAAAAATGTGACCAAGGGACGCCTGGGTGGCTCAGTATCTGTTAAGCGTCTGCCTTTGGCTCGGGTCATGGTCCCAGGGTCCTGGAATCGAGTCCCACATCGGGCTCCTTGCTCAGCGGGGAGCTTGCTTCTCCCTCTCCCTCTGTCTCTCCCCCTGCTTGTACTCTCACTCACTCTCACCCTCTAGCAAATAAATAAAATCTTTAAAAAATAAAAAAAAATTTTTTTAATGTGACCAATAAGGAGATTATGATTTTTAATATTTGGTGTCATTTTCAATGACAAAAGTAATAATTTTTACCTCAATTAATTTAAACAACACAGAAATGTATGAAATACAAAGTAAAAAGATCTTCTTGCCATTTTTTAGTCCCTCTATCTGCCCAATCCCAGTCCCCAGAGAAAGAGGGTAACATCTGTTAAAAATAGTTTGGTATATCACCTTCTAGTAATTTAAAATGGCAATTAGCATACAATGATGTGTGGTAAATTTAAAATATATTAATGGTTATATTTTTAGGTATGTTTTTAGCATATTTTTGGTATGTTTCTTTTTAAAAAATAATTGAAATATACTATGTATATTGTTCTAGTCCTTATATTTACACACTTTTTAATCAAAGAGTATGCCATTATTGCATTAATTATCTCCAATATACATTCCTTTTCAAAAATTGTTTTTGGCTTTAAAAAGCTATAAATTAATGTATAAAACTTGATGAGTTCAGAGATAAAGTCTACACTCATGAAACTATCACCACAATCTATGCCATAAACCTAAACGTCATCTCTAAAAGTTCCCTCCCACCCTCATGTTTATTATTATTGTTATTATTTTGCAATAAGAACATGCTATATAAGATCTACCCTCTTACCAAATTTTTAAGTATAGAATCCAGGACTGTTAAGGATACACACTGTGCTGTACAGTAGATCTCTAGGACTTACTCTTCTAGTGTAACTGAAACTTTGTACCCTTTTATTAGTAAAAGTACCTCCCTGTTTCCTCCTCCACCAAGCCTTGGTGACTACCATTCCATTCTGCTTCTATGAGTTTATTTTAGATTCATCATGTAAGTAATATCATGTAGTATCTGTCCTTTTGTGTCTGGCTTATTTCACTTAGAATCACATCCTCCAGGTTATCCGTACTGTCACAAATGGCAAGGTTTCCTTCTTTTTGAGTCTGAATAATATTCCATTGTATTTATATACCATATTTTCCTTATCCATTCATCTGTGGATGAACATTTAGGTTTCTTCCATGTCTTGGCTATTATGAGTAATGAACACAGGTGTCTAGATATCATTTTGGGATCCTACTTTCAATTCCTTTGAATATATACCCAGGAGTAGGATTGCTGGATCCAATGATAGTTCTATTTTTAATTTTCTGAGGAACCTGCAAATAATTGTGGCTTCACCAATTTATAATCTTACAAATAAGATCATGTCATTTGCAAACAGATAATTTTATTTCTTCCTTTCCAATCCGGATGCCTTTTATTTCTTTTTCTTGCCCCATTACTCATACTGTGTTGACTAGAAGTGGCAAGAGTGAGCATCCTTGCCTTGTTCCAGATCTTAGAGGAAAAGCTTTCAGTTTTTCACCATTGAGTATGATGTTAGCTGTAGGCTTTTCATATATGGCCTTTATTGTGTTGAGGTAAGTCCCTTATATACCTAATTTGTTGAGAGTTTTTATCATGAAAGGGTGTTGAATTTTGTCAGATGTTTTTTATGCATCTATTGAGATGATCATGTGATTTTTAGTCTTCATTCTGTTAATGTGGTGTATCACAATGATTCGTGGGTATTGAACCATTCTTAAAGCCTAAGGATAAATCCCACTTGGTCATGGTGTATGATCCTTTTAATTTGCTGTTGAATTTGGTTTGCTAATATTTTGTTGAAGGTTTTTTGCATCTATGTTCACTAGGAATATTGGCCTGTAGTGTTCTTTTCTTGTGGTGTCTTTAGCTTTGGGTGATGCTGACCTCCTAAAATAAGTTTGGAAGGGATCTCTCTTCTATTTTCTGGAAGACTTGAAGGATTGCTATCAATTCTTTAAATGTTTGGTAGAATTTAAATTCTTAATTTTTAATAAACATCTGTCCATTTAGTAAATCTATAACCTTAAAGTTATGACCAATGTAGCCCAACCTTAAAGTGGTGTGGTAAGTAAATAAATACTACATAGCAACCAAACTGTAATTCCAAAATATCTCAAGATCTTTACTTCAGTTATCAAACACTTTGAAGAGCGTACATCATTCACACAGTATTTCTTAACATCCCCTTTCTGAACCAATCTGGTTCACTTGAAGATGTGGGGCTGGGAAGAAACTAAGTTGGCAGTCTCTTCAGTGTGTCTAATGAGGGGAAAGGCTGGGGGCACTTAGACCCTAATATTTTTAGTCCTGCCACATGTATCAGATTGGAAATTTTAATTCTGTACACTAAAAGTAAATCCCTTTATATTACCATGATCACCGAAAGTCCTTGCATAGCCTCTGATTAAGATCCAGAGTTCCTTCATGAAGATGACAATAAATCGTAAATGTTTCTTCTCTTCTCTGTGATCTTCAATTTCCTAAAGTTTTCTTACCTCATCCCCATTCTATAGGGTTGAAAAAAATCAGGTTCTAATGTCTATTTTTTACCTTTAAAAAGCTGCTCCTTATGTTAATTTTGAAATAACAGTCATAATACTGAATTTTTCTATATGAAAACATCATCCTGTATTTACAGTAGATGAAACCTTTAAAATTTGCTACACAGCAAAATTCTGACCACTTCTGGTAAAGTTTCACACTTCTTATATTTAAAGATCCTTTCAGAGATGAATCTTAGTCTAATAAAATGGCTCTTGAACTCTAGCACATGTCAGCATCATAGGGAGGGCTTGTTAAAACACATATTCCTGGGCTCCACCCCCAAATTTTCTGATTTAGTGAATGTTGGGTGAATCCCAAGAATCTGAATTTCTAACAAATTCCTAAGTGATGTTCATGTTACTGATATGGAGAATTCCATACTTTGAGCTTTTTGGATCTGTAGACTTAGAGTTTTCAGCAGATTTGGAAATTTTTTGGCCACTATTTCTCCAAATATTTTTTTTCTGTTCCCACCTCTCTGTCATCTCCCTCAAGTTACACACATATTAGGCCATATGAAATTGTTCCACAGCTCATTAGTGTTCTTTTCATTTTTTTTAGTCTTTGATTTCACTGTTTCATTTCAGTTTCTACTATTATGTCCTCAAGTTCATTAGTCTTTTCTTTGGAAATGCCTAATCTGCTATTGGTCCCACTCAGTGTAGTTTTCATCTCAAACACTGTACCTTCCTTCTTTAAATATTCAATTTGAGTTTTTTATATCTTCCATGTCTCTACTCAACATGGTCAGTCTTTACTCTAGCTTCTTGAACATATGGAATGCACAGTTACTATAACTGTATGTCCTTGACTATTGGTTCTATCAACTGCATCATTGCTGGATCAATTTCATTTGATTGTTTTTTATTCCTAATTATGGGTTATATTTTCCTGCATGCCTGAAAATTTTTTATTGGATGCTACATGTGGTGATTTTACCATTTTGAATGCTGGATAGTTTTGAATTCCTATAAATATTCTCAAATCTTGTTCTAGGATGCAGTTAAGTTACTTGGAAACAGTTTGGCCTTTTGGGGTCTTGCCTTTTTTTTAAGATTTTTTTTTAAAGTAATCTCTGCACCTAACATGGGGTTCAAACTCACAACCCCTAGATCAAGAGTCACACACTCCACCGACTGAGGCAGCCAGGCACCCCTTGGGTCTTACTTCTAAAGTTTATAAAGTGAAACTACAGCAGCATTTAGTCCAAAGCTAGTTTTGCCTACCACTGACTCAAAGCCCTTCTGAATATTCTACCCAATGCCCCATGTTATACTTTTGGGAACAGGAACTATTCCCAGTCCCAAGAGAGTTCCAGCAATTGTTCCCTGTAGTCCTCTGGTGGATCTTTCCTCAGCCATAGGTATTTTCTTCACATGTATGCATGAATCAGTGTCCATTTGATGATTCAAGGGGACCATCTGCATGTCTGTGAAGTGTGTGCTGGCTCTTTCTCTCTCTCTCTCTCTCTCTCTCTCTCAGCAGCTCTCTTCTGTATTCTTCCTGCAAAGAGCAATTCTATACTCTTCCCTGCAAACTCTAATTGCATTGGTTTCCTTGGGCTCCCAGTTCTGTCTCCTAAGCTCCAAGAGACTGCAGGTTCCATGTAGGTACCCTTTTCCTGAACTTCAAACTGGGAACTCTCTCCAGATAGTAAGATGGGGCAATCATATGGTTCCTGACTCTCAGGGATCACTATCCTTCCTTGAGTGAAATCCAGTGTCTTACAATCCATTGTTTAATATATATAGATAAGCTAAGTTTTTTAGTTGTTCCAAATTGGGGAGTAAATCCGGTCCCTGTTACTCTATTTTGGCCAGAAACTGAGGACTACTCATTGACAACCACTGACCTACTGATTAAAAGCATGCATTCCAGAGCTTGGCCACCTGGGTTTCCTTCCAGTTCTACTATCTAATAGCTATATAACATTAGGCAAGTCATTTAGCTTCTATTTTAGTTATTTGCATTCAGTTTTCTCCCTTTTAAAATGAGAGTAATAATAGTATTCCATAGAGTTATTGTGATAAATTAATAGGAGATGTGCTTAGAACAGTCTGGCACCAATATATGTTAGGTATTGTTATTATTATAAAAATAATAAAGGTTATCAAGTTATTAAAAAATTAGATAAATAAGAAATTTTATTCAAGATACAAACCATATGTGGTGAGAAACAATTTTCTTGGCTAAAATAGCACTTACTATTTCAGATAACCTCTTTAATTTATTCCCTCAGAAAGTTTAAAACAAATTACATATTAAATACTGTTCTTTTTTGGGATGCCCGGTTTTCAGTCAGTTAAGTGTCTGCCTTCTGCTCGGGTCATGATCCCAGGGTCCTAGGATTGTGTCTCACATTGGGCTCCTTGCTCAGTGGGGAGCCTGCTTCTCCCTCTGCCTGCCATTCCCCCTGCTTGTGTTTTTTCTCTCTCTCTCTCTGACAAGTAAATAAATAAAACCGTTTTAAAAATTGAAAATAAAAATAAATAAATAAATAAATACTGTTCTTTTCATATTCTACACAAGTGTTATGAATTGAATTGTATCCCCCCCAAATTCAAATGTTGAATTCTTAACCCCCAGGACCTCAGAATATGACTGTATTTAAAGATAGGGTAGTTAAAGAGGTAATTAATTTAAAACGAGGTCCTTAAGGTGGGACCTAACCCATTACCACCAGAGTCCTTATAAGAAAAGGAAATTACTACACAGACATGTACAGAGGGAAGACCATGTGAACACAGAGTGAGAAGAGAACCATCTACAAGCCAGGGAGAGAGTCCTCAGAAGCAACCAGCCCTGCTGACACTTACTTCAGACATCTAATGTGAAGAAATGTGAAAAAATAAATTTCTGTTGTTTAAGCTACCCAGTCCATGATACTTTGCTATGGCAGCCCCAGGAAACTAATACAAGCATCCCTAGTAATTAAAACTTGATATTAATAAGGCCACAAACTGGGGTGCCTGGGTGGCTCAGTCAATTAAGTGTCTGCCTTCAGCTCAGGTCATGATCTCCAGATCCTGGGATTGAGCCCCACAGCAGGCTCCTTGCTCAGGGGGGGTCTGCTTATCCCTCTCCTTCTGCCTCTGAACCTCCCTCTCTCAAATAAATAAACAAAATCTTTTTTAAAAAGTAATAAGACCACAAATTATGATCTTCATGATCTCTACCATTGTGCTATAAGGCACATTTTTAAACCTCACTGATATAGATATATAGCTAATAAACATAGATATAAATTTATATAGATATAGATATATATCAGTGGGTAAATAATTTTATATATTATATATGTCAATTATATATACTCTTTAAAAACAGAAGCATGTGTAAAAGTAAGATATTATGGGTATTTATGATATTTAATAGATAGTTTTGTATAAAAAATTATTTAATAATTGAAAACCAATATTATTTCAATTATAATTTACTTTGACATTTCAAATAACATATCTACAAATAGGGCTAAAATGAACATGGTAGACCTCCAGTAAGAAGATTAAATATCATTTTACATGTAATTAGTAATGTATTTATTTCACAGGGCAAATTAATAAAGTAAAATTAATGTTAATCAGATTTTTAAACAGTTTAAAGTATTCTATAATTCACAGCTTTACCCTGCACAATATTCATCACTTTGCTCTTAGCACTTAACCAAAGAAATGACTCCTCTTTAATTACCAAAATATATCATAAATGAAGAATAAAATCTTTCCTGCAGCTCACTGTTTCCTTGAAGTATTTCAGCAATCCATCTGTGTTCATCTGTTCGTAAGAACCAAAGAATTCATCCAGTTAAGTTCCAAGCAGGAAGAAAAGCCTGTGATGGCTGATAAATATTTGGAAAGATGAGTGCAAAGGAAATGCCATCAGCATGACCTACAAAGTAGAGGGATATATCAAAAGAAACCAACTACAAAGAAGCAGCCTTTTCTATTACTCATTGATAACTCCCAAGGGTGATGACAAATCAAAAAACCTTCCGAACCACGTTTCTTCCATATTTTGAAGATGTGAGGGGAAGAAACAAACACTTAAAAATATCTTTTGTGCAGGGCACCTGGGTGGCTCAGTTGGTTAAGCCACTGCCTTCGGCTCAGGTCATGATCCTGGAGTCCCGAGATCGAGGCCCATATTGGGCTCCTTGCTCAGCAGGGGGTCTGCTTCTCCCTCTGACCCTCCCCCCTCTCATGTGCTCTCTCTCTCTCATTCTCTCTCTCAAATAAATAAATAAAATCTTTAAAAAAAATATATCTTTTGTGCAAATAAATTGGGCCAAGGATGTCAAAATAGGTCAAAGAGAGACATTCCCTCATAGCTCTACAAAGATTTTGTAGATGAAGAAGAAACTTCAGAAACTATTTGAGGGAAGGGGGGAAAAAAGACAAGTACAAGACAAACAAGATCCTTGTTTGTGGAGCTTTCATTCTGGTAAAAAACAATAAAAACAGGTAAATAAACAGACAAGATAATTTCAGATAGGGATATGTGTCAGGAATCAAATAAACAGTCTAGTGGACTGCAGCAAGGCTAGAACAGTATTTCAGGTTGGGTTGTTAGGGAAATTCTCTTTAAGGAGAGTGCATGTGATCTGAGTTCAGAATGCTAACAAAGAAGCCAGCCTTGCCCAAGAATTGGAGGAAGAGCACTCTGGGCAGAGGGCACAGCAATGTAAAATCCGTGAGATAGGAACAAACATGACATTTTGAATCACAAAAGGAAAATCAATGTAGCTAGAGTTTCGTGGATGTCAGGGACATAAGTACAGAGTAGTGGGTAGGAGCCAGGTTATAAAGTAGGTCTCATCCATCAGTTTGAGACCATCTGTCTTGTAACCTCCCCCTAGCCCATGCTCCATGACCTCTGTGGCTTGATTTGATTATGCCATTCATCTGTCCCTTCATATGTACCCTCTCCTATTGTTATCTTTTTACATGTAAATATTCTATTTTCCCAAACAAATTATAAGTTCTTTAAGAGCAAGACTGAATGTTCTTATCTATAGATCCCACAGTGCTTTGTTTATAAGTTTTGTTTATGTATGTGTGTGTGTGAGAGAGAGAGAGAGAGAATATATACTATGTACACAGAATTTACTAGCAGTTTAGAATTTAAGCTCTAAAACCAAACTGCCTAGAATCAACTGGATTTTATTACTTACTAGCTATGTGACTTCAACAAGTTAACTTCCCAGTGGTTTGGTTTTCTCATCAACAAATGGGAGAACTGTACCTCCCTCACACGGGGGTTGTGAGGATTACATAGGTTACTAGATTGTATAGCATGTAGAACATTTAAAGATGAAAGGTACAGTGATGAGATTAGAAACCAGCAACTGACTGAGAACCAGCAATTCAATACCTATGTATATAATCTGATTACATCTGGCACATATGCACCAGGAATTGTATAAGAATTTTCATGACAGTATAAAACTGAAATTCCATGGAGCGCCTGTGTGTCTCAGTCGATTAAGTGTCTGCCTTTGCCTCAGGTCATGATCCTGGGGTCCCGGGATCGAGTCCCGTGTCGGGCTCCCTGCTCAGCGGGGAGCCAGCTTCTCCCTCTGCCTCTCCCTCTGCCCCCTGCTCATTCTCTCTCTATCTCTCAAATAAATAAATAAATAAATAATCTTTAAAAAACAAAATAAAATGGAAATTCCAAAGTCCATCAACAGTAAGTAGATAAATTGTGAATAGCCATAAAAAAGAATTTTATACAGCAGTTTAAATGAACAAACTAAGGTAACACACACAATATGAACTAACCTCAGGAATATAATGTGGTGCAAAAAAATTGCAAAAGAATATATACAAATTATTCCATTTATATTAGTTTCTCACATTCAAAAATATACGAAACCTAACAATATATATTTAGAGAGACAAGCATATGTGATAGACTATCAAGAAAAACAAAAGGATAATAAAAACAAAACCAGGTGAGTAGTTACCTTGAAGAGAGAGGGAAGAATATGGGATCAGAGAAGGGCACACAGAAGACATCAGGGATAATGATAATGTCCTTTTTCTTACACCAGTGTTGGGTACACAAGTGATCACTGATTTATCAGTACTGCTTTTCAAAGGATAGTCTGCAGATCAGAGAACATTGGCATCACCTGGGATTTTTGTTAGCCCTGCAGAAACAGGTCCCACCCAGACTGCCTGAATCAGAATCTTCCTTTTAACAAGAACCCAGGTAATTTGCACATTAAAGTTTGAGAATCACTACTTTAAAATTTACATGAATTTTGTAAGTCTTTTTTTTGTATTTAATAATTATTTAATAAAAACTACTTTAAGTTATTGATTCATGTTTGATATCAAATTCTAGTTATCTCAGCATCTAGATCTTGGAAATATCCAATTTCTTCTTGTAATTAGCCCATACACTTCTTTATCAAAAATGAGTACAAGGATGACTGCAGCAAAGCACTGCTCTAGCCCAGTTCAGTACCTGTCACAAAACAACTATTTAATTAATGATTGATCACTGATGATTAACTGTTATTTTGTCTCAAATGTCCCTTCCTTTGGGGTACTCATTTCAATATCTCAGCAGATTGAAGTAGCCTCTGCAAACATATTATCAAAATCAACTTACTTAGATTATATTACATTCAACATTACCTGGATAAGAGTTTTCTTTAAGAATTATGACACAATCATTTCTACTCTCATGTTGTCTGTAGGAATTGTTTGGTCTACGAGTATCTAAAACAGACTTGGGACTTAATGTTTCTGACCATAATGGGGTATCCAGGTCTGGACAACCACCCATTATAAACTGGATAAAATATACGAAGCACCTGTGTTCAGATATTGGACTATAGGCAGTGTAGGACTATGATCTCTGAAAGCAAGGAAACATATGAAGTGACTTCTACAATTGCCCCAGATTTCTGCCTGGAGGCAGTTATGGACTATGAGGAGAGGGAAGGGTAACCCAAAAGAGCTTGGCTTCCTTGCTGACTCAGAAGCCAGAGATCAGTTTGGGGAAGCTGAGGCTAGAGGTTGCAGGACAGAGATATAGAAAGTAAAGGGCTGTACAGAAAAAAAAGAGCTTCAAAAATCTGCCTAGTACATGCTAAGTATTAGGCCTTACATGAGTAGAGTTAAATTCCACAAGCCAGACAAAGAAAAACCAGAGATCTGTAAGAAGAACAATTCCCAGAATTTGTATAGGGTGGGAAGACACTGGATCTCTGACCAGTCAGTCTGGAGAGTCCTCTAGATTACCTGGGGCATTAAGTGGAGACCCCAAAGGGCTCACACCTGAATAGCAAGGCTGACCCATACTAGAGAGAAAACTTCTCTCACCCCACTCTGGCAGAGCTTTAAAAGGGTTTTGAAGTAAAGTGATTAACAAATAATTTAGCTGCCTGCCAAGACAAAAAATAACGTTTTTAAAGGAAGTCAAAACCTAGGTAATGAGCACTGTAGCATTTTTAATCTTCGGCATTCTATCAAAAATTACTAGACAAGCCAAGAGGCAAGGAAATTTGTCAAATTACAACCAGGAGATACAGATCTGAGATTCAACAGTCTTGCACAATTCACAGCGCTTACCAGAGCACATACCCTCCCCAGTGTCTATCACCCAGTCACCCCATCCCTCCCACCCCACCTCCCACTCCAGCAACCCTCAGTTTGTTTCCTACAATTAAGAATTCCTCATATCAGTGAGATCATATGATACATGTCTTTCTCTGTTTGACTTATTTCACTCAACATAATACCCTCCAGTTCCATCCACGTCATTGCAAATGGCAAGATCTCATTCCTTTTGATGGCTGCATAATATTCCATCAGATCTGTACCTCTGAAACAAATAATGCAACATATGTTAAGGAAAAAAAAAGAAGAAGAAGAAGATAGCAGGAGGGGAAGAATGAAGGGGGGAAATCGGAGGGGGAGACGAACCATGAGAGATGATGGACTCTGAAAAACAAACTGGGGGTTCTAGAGGGGAGAGGGGTGGGGGAATGGGTTAGCCTGGTGATGGGTATTAAAGAGGGCACATTCTGCATGGAGCACTGGGTGTTATGCACAAACAATGAATCATGGAACACTTCATCTAAAACTAATGATGTAATGTATGGGGATTAACATAAGAATAAAAAAAAAAAATTACAACCAGGAGAAAAAAGTCATCCAATTGAAACAGACCCAGAAATGACAGAAATGGTGGAACTAGCATACAGGGATGTTAGAATACCTATTATCACTACATGCAAATATTTAAAGAAAAACATAACAGGAGAAGAAAAATAGAAGGTATTTTTTAAAAACCCAAATAGAATTTTAGAGATGAAAAAATACATCCAACATGAAAAATTCACCATATAGGATTAAGAGCAAATTAGATACTGCAAAAGAAAAAAGTCCATGTACTTGAAGACATAACAAGAGTTATCAAAAATCAAGAATATAGATAAAGAATGGTAAAAAAAAAAATAATAGGCTAGTGGAATAATATTAAGCAGTCTAATATATGTATAACATATATATGTATTTTTACAGTTATATATATGTTTTAGAATGAGGGTGAGATATTGAAGAAATACTGGCCATCAAATTTTCTAAATTTGATGAGAGCTATAAACCCATAAAACCCCAAACAGGATAAACACACACACACACACCACCACCACCACCACCACTAGGACAGCATAATCAAATCATTAAAAAAATTTAAAAGCATCCAGAGGAAAAAAAAAAACACATTTCAGGCACAGAAACAAAGATAAAAAATTCTGCAGTCTTCTTGTCATAAATCATACAAACCATGGGACAATGGAACAAATATCTTTAAAGTTCTGAGTGAATAAAACTGTAAATTTAGGTGCTATATCCAGTAAATAAACCCTTCAAAAATAAAAGTGAAATAAATTTTTTTAGGCAAACAAAATCTGAGATAATTCATTTCCAGCAGACTACACTGTTAGAAATGTTAAAGATGTTTCCATTCTGTTAGAAAGAAAATGATACCATAGATAATCAAACCTACACAAAACAATAAAAAATTTTTTCTCATTTTAAAAATTTACAAAAGAGATACTTGACTGTTTAAAGCAAAAATAATAACAATGTATCATAAGGTTTAACATACATAAAAGTAAAATATACGATAATAATAGCATGAAGGATGGGGGAATGGAATTATAACTATTGTAAAGATCATGTTATACTTCAAGTGGTATACAATTTGAAGATAAACTGTAATAAGCTAAAAATGTGTATTGTAAACCTCAGGGCAACAACTAAAAATAAATAAACCAAACAAAGTGGTTTAGTTAATACGTCAGTAGTGGAGATAAAATGGAATACTAAAACATATACTCCATTAATCCACCGTAAGGCAGAAACTGAGGGGGAAAGGAACAAGAATAGAATAAATAGAAAACAAATAGCAAGATAATAGATTTAAATTCAGCTCTACCTATGGACTCCGAGAAACAAACTGAAGGTTTTAGAGGGGAGGGGAGTGGGGGGATGGGTTAGCCCAGTGATGGGTATTAAGGAGGGCACGTATTGCATGGAGCACTGGGTGTTATACGAAAACAATGAATCATGGAACACTACATCAAAAACTAATGATGTATTGTATGGTGACTAACATAACATAATAAAATAAAATAACTAATAAATAACAAATAATAAAAAGGGAAAAATAAAAAGTAAAAAATAAAAAGAAATAATAAATTCAACTCTATCAATAAATACATTAAATGTAAATTAAAAGACAAAGACAGGATTAAAACATTTTTAAAAAACAAGACCCAACTCTATCCTGTCTATGAAAAAAAATCTAAGTATAAAGACATAGATAGAACAAAATAAATTGGACTATACTTTTCCTTGTATGGAAATTTAAGGAGATTTCTCTCCCACATATCATAATGTATCCTAATATGATAAACTCATCAATTATAAAATCTCAAATATTATTGAATCTACATCTATCAGTCTATCATCACTCACCAAGTTCTTTCTTAAGCTACCAATAATGTCTATTGACTACATGCACATGAAGTTTAAACTGTTATTTCTGATAATTGAATTTTAGAGTGACATAAAATATTTTATTCCTATACTTAGATTCTACAATCTCCACTGGCCTAGGATATCCATCAAGAATAATATATTACTTTCCTCAAAGCAGAAGAGATTTTGTTCTTCTATGACAACCATTTTTTTGGTATCAAATATGACTATCTCAGCCTCTTTTTTATTTGATTTCTAAATGTGAAATCAGATTGGTGATCACATTTCAGAGTTTCCATTATAATATGTGGCATTTAAACACACTGAAAGTGAAGCTTGCGTTTTCATGTTATACATGAATGGATAAATGCCTTCAGTTTTTTACAACTAAATTTAAACTTTCTGGAATCTTTGCCTTTAGAATGTGCTAATCATATACCACAAAATGGCTCTGACTTCTACAGAAAATAACTCCGCTAAAGATGCTATGTTCCATCTTTGCAGTGAAATGCAAATTTCTCAAAAGATTGAATAGTATTTTCTTAATAAAATATTTTTAAATTTTACACTTAGGGCACAGAAAGCATACTAAAAATATTCTCTGAGCTGCTGGAATTCTCAAATATTAGGACTGATAACTTTCATTCACCTTAAATCTCTGCCTCTCAGAATTTTGTTGTACAACAGTGAATACATTCTATGAATAGCCGACGATGTTCTTTTCCTTACATTATTTATTTTCATTGTATTATCACCAGCTAAAGATGCTCATAAATTTTGACACATTTTCATTGATTGCTTCTTTGAGAAATGTCGATATTTTCCTTTAACTTCTTTGTTCACTTCCTTTCCATCCAACCTTGTCTTGACTTTGAAGCCATTGTATACCTGACATGAAAAGAAAATACTTTAGCAGATCTAATAGCTATTACTTCAAAGCAAAACATAAAGTAAATAAATAAATAAATAGCCTTTAAATCCCAAACTACAAATGAACAATTTTTCCAACTGAGAAACTTTATTGGTTCAGACTCTGGTATTGTTCATCAAAATGAATATAATTTCATATGTGCCTTTATGTACTCCATTTTGATAAGTGTTTTCCTAAGCTGTGTGCATTTTTTAAAGTTTTCATTTAAATTCAATCCAGTTAGTTAACATACAGTGTAATATTAGTTTCAGGTGTACAGTATAGTGATTCCACATTTCCCCTCATCACCTGGTGCTCATCACAACAAATGCACTCCTTAATCCCCATCACCTATTCAACCCATCCCCCCGAACCACCTTCCTTCTGGTAACCATCGGTTGGTTCTCTATAGTTAAAAGTCTGTTTCTTGGTTTGCCTCTCTCTCTCTCTTTTCTTTTCCTTTGCTTGTTTGTTTTGTTTCTTAAATTCCACAAATGAATGAAATCATATTATTTCTTTCTCTGGCTGACTTATTTCATTTAGCATTATATTCTTTAGGTCCATCCATGTCATTGCAAATGTCAAGATTTCATTCTTTTTATGGCTGAGTAATATTCCATTACATATTTATATATAATTTTTATTATATATTTTATTTTATTTATATATATTAAATTTTATTATATATATTATATATATATGTATATATATATATATATATCACATCTTTTTATCCATTCATCAGCCAATGGACACTTGGGCTGTTTCCATAATTTGGCTCTTGTATATAATGCTGCTATAAATACTGGGGTGCATGTATCCCTTTGAATTAGTAATTTTGTATTCTTTGGTAAATTCCTAGTAGTCCAATTGCTGGATCATAGGGTAGTTGTATTTTTAACTTTTTTGAGGCACCCCCATACTGTTTTCCACAGTGCCTGCACCAGTTTGCATTCCCATCAAAGTGCAAGAAGCTTCCACTTTCTCCACATCATTGCCAACACCTATTGTTTCCTGTGCGGTTGGTTTTAGCCATTCTGACAGGTGTGAAGTGATAACTCATTGTAGTTTTCATTTGCCTTTCCCTGATGATAAGTGATGTTGAGCATCTTTTCATGTGTCTGTTGGCCATCTGGATGTCTTCTCTGGAAAAATTCATGTCTTCTGCCCATTTTTTCATTGGATTATTCATTTTTGGGGTGTTGAGTTTTATAAGTTCTTTATATATTTTGGATACTAACCCTTTATCAGATAGGTAATTTGCAAATATCTTCTCCCATTCCGTTGGTTGTCTTTTAGTTTTGTTGATTGTTTCCTTAGCTGTGCATATAAGTAGCTGTAGTCCCAATAGCTTATTTTTGCTTTTATTTCTCTTGCCTCAGGAGACATATCTAGAAAGAAGCTGCTACAGCTGATGTCAAAGAAGTTACTGCCTCTGTTCTCTTCTAAAATTTTTATAGTTTCAGATCTCACATTTAGGGCTTTGATCCATTTTGAATTTATTTTTGTGTATGGTATAAGGAAGTGGGCCAATTTCATTCTTTTGCATGTTGCTGTCCAGTTTTTCTAACACCATTTGTTGAAGAGACGGTCTTTTTCCCATTGGATATTCTTGCCTGCTTTGTTGAAGATTAACTGACCATATAATTGTGGGTTCATATCTGGCTTTTCTCTTTTGTTCTATTGATCTATAGGTCTATTTTTGTACTAGTACCATACTGTTTTGATTACTACAGCTTTGTAATATAACTTGAAGTCTGGAATTGCGACACCTCCAAAAGTTGTGTGTATTTTTTAACTAGTGAAATTTTGTGGCACTTACATGAAGTATGTTCTCCAATCTTTATTTAATAGAAATATGTCTGCTTGACTATGAGTTTCTTTATATAAGACTTTGTCACTGTGGCTTCTCCTCTCCTAACACCTACAATTTGGTGGATATATTCAATCAACATCTTTGTAATTACAAAAGAAAAATGGCACCTAGCCAGGCCCAATTTTAGTTTATTTCATATATGCTCTTCTTTGACTCAAAAACCCTTGCCTAGACAAGATCCTTAAGGTAATCTTTCACTAAAAGTGTTAACGTAGGCATCATCTCTTTGTTGCATCTTCTGAAATAATGTGAAAAAAATCAAGGAGACTCAAGTAACTCTTTTCCCAATGACCTCCAGAAGTATCAGGACTGGTCTCCGTATGCTTCTGGGAAGTGCCTGTCTGAATGCATTCCTGCCCTGCCACACCCTCACACCCCGCCCCCTCCCCATATCCCACAGGCTGCTGCTTTAGGAATAAGTTCCTCAGCTTGAGTTAAACAGCACCCAGTCGTGTAATATGTTTAACATGTTACTAACATGATATGAATATCAGGTATTTGGAGCATGTCAAACCTATTTCCTTCTTTTTTCTTGTAGAGCTTCAATTGTTTTTTCACTTTAGGCACATAGAAGCTGGCTAATATATATTCTTTTTTAAAGTATCTATCCTTCATTTATTTCTACAAAGAAGCAGTTGTCAGTGACATACTTTGGAAGTGGGGTAGACTACTTGCATGACCCCAAGTACACATAGTTGGTGGACTTCCCTATTGTTTGTGAAGCTTCCCTAGTTTACGCCATGCCTCAGTCTACAGGTAGTAGGTGATCTGACCCCTGTCTACACTCCCTGCTCTCTCTGCTCTAACTGTACGGACCTTCTTGCTATTCTGAAAATCACATTCGGCTTTCCCATGATAGGTTTGGGTTTGCTTCGCTTTCACCTCAGTCTGGAATATTCTTTCTCCAGGCAATGATTGTTGATTCTTTCACTTCATTCAGGCCTCTGCTCAAAGGCCACCTCCTCGGAGAGGCACTCCTGATCACCCTACCTGAAAAAAAATAGCACCCCTATGACTTTATACCCCCTCATAGCCCTTTTCACTATATTACATATGTGTGTTTTTGTTCATCATCCATCTCCCCCACCAGAAAGTAAGTTCCATGAGGATAGAGACTTCATTTTGTGCACATTATACCAGGCCTGGTACACACTAGTCACTCAGAAAACATCTGGTAAATGGAAAGCAGGAAAGAAAGCAGGCAGGAAGGCAAGGAGGGAGGGAGGAAGAGAGGGAGCAGGGAAGAAAATGTATTATCCTTGTTCAGGTTGGAATATTCTCTTTAGCTCCTAGCACAGTCTGCCAGGGTTGCTGCTGGCTTCCTGAGCTACTCCATTTGGAATCAGTTGGAAAATTCAGGTTCACCCTCATGAATTCCTAGGTGCTGAGTCTCTATGGAATTTACTCTGTCCGTTGTGTGCCGTCCCTTACCATCTCTACAGGGGGCTACTTCATGAAGCTCTTAACCACTCCCGAAGCTTCTATGGTGGGCTTGGGACTTGGGAGACAAGGTGAGAATAGTAACACTTAATACTTATTAAGTATTTATTATGGGGCAAGCACTGACTTAAGCACTTTGCAGTATTAACTCATTTAATTAATTCTATGAAGTACTATTATTTATATTGCAGTTGAATAAACAGATCGAGAGAGGTTGGGTAACTTTCCCCAATCATCCAGAATTTGACCATGGGTAGTGTAGCTCTAAGGCCCATGTTCTTAGCCATTATCCCTACTGATGTAACACCGTCAGCACTGAGCTGGGATTTAGAAGACATAGATGCTTGCCCTTCCTCTGTGACCTTACACTATATTCTTAATTTTTTTGAGTTAATAAAATCAGAGTTAAGGTATACTCTCCTCACCTATTAAATCAAAAGGTTGGACTACATTATCTATAAATGCCCTCCATCTCCAACATTTCATAACTGGTTTACAGTGAGTTTACAGAGAGTTGTTTCAACTAACAGGTAACTTTTGGGTACATTCTACACTGCTCTTATCACCTTCTGTGGCTCTTATCATCTATGTGGCAACATCATAAAATGAAAAAAACATGATCTAGGATCAACTCTTAGCTTTGCCACATCTCAACTGTGCAGCTTTCAGTATCTTATTTGATCTTCTGAATCTTTTTTTAATTTGTTTGCTTTTTGTTTTTTCTAAAATGAATCTAATATTACCCAACTTACAGGATTTTCTCAGGAATTTAAAAAGATAAAGTATGTAAACATGACTGGTAAACCTTAGGTAACCAATAAAAGTTCATTTCCCCCTCACTTTTGCTCTATACAAGTCTTGGGTGTTTTACACAGATGTCCATGTTATCAGACAAAAGAAATGAGTGTCAAGAAATGTTGAGATCTGTTTTAAACTTTTATTTGTGGCCAGATATTTGCTTTATAAAATAAAACAAGAAAATTCAGGTTCCCCGTAATTTTCAATTTTGCTCTGTTTACTGTAGATGCAGAAAATGACCTAAACTTCATTAGGATCACCAGAGCAGTTTACGAGAAGCACCTAGGTTGCATTTTAAGAGCAGATGATATTAAGAGACACTTGTATCGAGCTAAATACCAGCCTTCCTACTACATAGCATTAAAGGCATTTCTTGGCAAGTTCAGACTTCCATTTCTAATAATACTGTCTTTAATATTTGTTTTGATCTCCTTCTGCTGCCAGAATGCCATTTTTAAAATACCATTCTGTTACACTAATGCACAGCCTAGTAAAATGTAATAGAAAGTGGACTCAGAAGCCCTGGCTTTGCTTCTTAGCTTCACAATTTACCAACGATGTGCAGTTGGGCAATGTCCTCAACTTGGTAACTTCTCTGAGCCTCTGATTCTTTATTTGATAAATAAAAATCACGATACAGTCAACCTTACCACATTGTTATGAAGCTTAAATGAGATAATGTATGGGCCTGACACAGAGTAGTCACTTGATGAAAATCGCTCAAATCTGATTGAGGAACACAAATAGGATCATTCATTCTCCAGCCCAATTAAATAAACACATCTCAAAACCATAAAAGATTTTGAGAAAAAAAATCAAATGCAACGAATAAGATTACTATTGCAATGTAAGCAAAACTAATTCCTATCACTTGTCACTTAACAGTGTAATGCAATAAAACAGCTAATACCTGAGCCATAGATCTGTTCCTAACTACCATGAAATGACTCAAAAGAGCCAGGCAGTCCTTCTCTTTGTTGAGTCACAGAATCATTCCCCGTCTGGAAAAGGACAGCAGCTAGGTCTCCTGTGTTCCATGATGGCTTGTTCTTCAGCAATTGTTCAGGCAGAGGGACAACCATAATTAACATAGAACACTGTTTCCTGCTGGATCCTAGTGAAATGGGCGTCCTGTGTATCTAGGAGTAGATGATGCAGGAGTAGATTCTGTCAATAAAGTCCGGAGGACTCACAAGACCCTTCATTTGAATGTTAGGTAAGTCTAGTTATCCATTCCCTGTCAGAAGACTCACTGGAATCTCCTTTATCCATATTTATCCAAACTTACAACAGTTTATACCTTCTCTTTCCCCCAAATTTTGGAGTTTTTTATAATAACAATAACAAACATATTTTTAATTTAAACATTCCTTAATCAGACAAAGAGGAATTTCTAGGATGGCTTTTTCTTCTTGGTTGTTTGTCTTTTTTGTTTTTGCTTTAACGAATATTTCTTGAGTGCCCACTCTACACCAGGTACTTTCCCATGGATTATCTCATTTAATGACAACAGGACAGTAGTTGTCAAAAACATGGGCTTTAGAGAGAGAAAGATTTGGGTTCAAGTTCAGGTTCCACTGCTATGTCTAGAGATTTGTCATTATCATCCCCAAAAGAAATGGAAGCTAAGGCAGATTTTAAAACTTAATTGAGATCACCCAGCCAGCAAGGGGCAGAGCTGAAATTTCAACCCAAGTCGGCCTGACCAAAGTTTCTGTTTGTCAGGATTTCCTAGTTGTTTCTTCAGTGCAGAGACACTTGTCACACGCTGTGGTTCTGAAAATGTTGGATCACACTCTCCTTTGAGAATATTAAAAAATCTCTGGGCTTTCTCCCCAGAAACATAAAATATATGTTTATTATATGCACATATTACATAGCACCTATAATTTCAGGAGGTTAACAGACCTTTTGAAACCCAGCCCCTAGAGGTCTATGGAGTTTAAATTAACCCTTACTGTTAAGCTGTGACAGTTGTCATAGTGTCCAGAAGTGGTGTCTTTTCAGTAATGGGTAACCTTTCGGGAAGTGGTGACAGATCATGAGTCACACATAAAAGGTAACTCATTCTTAGTCATTCCATGTATATATTTATTGGGCACCCCCTCTGTGCCAGGCACTGTTAGAATCACTAAGCAAATAGCAGAGGATGAAACTGATGAAAACATCTGCTCCCCCAGAAGCTTATATCCTAACTGGTGATTTTTTATGTGCTCACTCCCCACCCATAAATGGAGTTCCCAAGTTTCGTACCCCTCATGTTAAAATCTGGGCACACCTACTCCCTACTGTAGTATATACACTCAGTTTTGTTCTACATGAACCAGATTTTTTTCAATCAGTATAGTTAAATTGAAGGAACTTACCTCAACACAATAAAGGTCATAGATGAAAAGCACACAGCTAGCATTTTTACTCAATGAAAAATAAAGGTTTTCCTCTAAGATCTGGAACAAGACCAGGATGCCCATTCTTGCCACTTCTATCCAACATAATACTGGAAGTTCTAGCCAGGACAGTTAAGCAAGGAAAGGAAATGAAAGGCATCCAAATCATAAAGGAAGAGGTAAAATTATCTGTGTTTGCAGATGACATGATTTTATATGTAGAAAACCCGAAAAATTCACACAAAAAATTATTAAATCAATAAATTCAACAAATTTGCAGGATACAAAATCAAGATATGAAAATCAGTTACATTTATTTTTTTTTAGATTTTGTTTATTTATTTATTCATTTATTTATTTTAGATAGAAAGCACAAGTAGGGGGATGAGCAGAGGGAGAGGGAGAGAGAGAACCTCAAGCAGACTCCATGCTGAGCGTGGAGCCCAACACGGGGCTCGATCCCACAACCCTGAGATCATGACCTGAGCTGAAATCAAGAGTCAGATGCTTAACTGACTGAGCCACGCAGGCACCCCTAAAAAGGGAAGTTTTTTAAAATCCCATTTACGGTGACATCAAAAAGAATAAAATACTTAAGAATAAACTTAATCAAAGAGGTGAAAGTTTTGTACACTGAAAACTATAAAACACTGTGTTTTGTGCCAGGCTCAACCTATTGATAGTTATGCCATTGGCTAGAAATGGCTGGGTGCATTCACCTAAGCTCCAGTGAGCTTCCCACAGACATCTCCCCTTTCTAAACCAATGTTACAAGTAGATCAACCCTTGTGGTCCTTTCTATGATTGCAAGATGCCCTTCAGCAATAACCATTAGGAAACTTTGAAGAAAAAAATTGATTGATTATTTACAAGCCCTGGAGCACACAAGGCACTCTGGAGGCACCAAATGAGATCTCCAATAGAGAGAGAGACACAGAGACAGAGAGCAGGGACCTGTGATTCTGCTTTTATTGGGATGGAGGGCGAGGGCCTAAGATTTCTTGAGCTCACTCTTTATTGGCCAATTCAAAACATAAAGCAGGAACTTGAAGTTCAGGAAGAGAAGAAAAAAAAAAACAAGTGGCCCAAATGGTCAGTTATCAAAATCAACTAAGATCTCTAAAACAGGGACCTCAGAGTGGGAAGGCAGCCTGGTTCTTTATCTACAGTGTGCCTGGCATGTGTTTATTCGAGATAGCCTTTGTTGAAGCAGAGACCCCTGTGAAGTGGATGCCTGGGCAATCAAGGCTTAAGTCAAGCACTTGCATTTCAAAAAGAAAAGCCAACTTTCAGGGCTTATCCTGCACATGGAGGAAAGAAATTAAATCGGATACAAAAAAATGGAAAGACATCTGTGTTCATGGATTGGAAGAATTAATATTGTTAAAATGTCCATACTACCCAAAGCAGTCTACAGAGTCAATCCATATCAAAATCCAAATGGCCTTTTTTTTTCACAGAAATTAAAAATATATATATTTCATATGGAACCACAGAAGGCACCAAATAGCCAAAGCAGTTGTGAGCAAGAATAACCAAGCTGGAGACCTCACACTTCCTGACTTCAAAATATAATACAAAGCTATAGAAATCAAAACAGCATTATATGGGCAGAAGAAGAGACATAGAAACAATGGAGCAGAATAGAGAGCTCAGAAATAAGTCCATGCAAATACAGTCAACTGATCTTCAGCAAAGGTGCCAAGAATACACGCTGGAGAAAAGATGGTCTCTTCAATAAATGGTATGGGGAACCCTGGATACCCCCATGCAAAAGAATGAAATAGGACTCATCTTATACCATACACAAAAATCAACTCTTGGATTAAAGACTTAAATAGAAGACCTGAAGCCGGGTGCCTGGGTGGCTCAGTTAGTTAAGCGACTGCCTTCGGCTCAGGTCATGATTCTGGAGTCCCAGGATCGAGTCCCACGTCGGGCTCCCTGCTTGGCGGGGAGTCTGCTTCTCCCTCTGACCTTCCTCCTTCTCATGCTCTCTGTCTCTCATTCTCTCTCTCGCAAATAAATAAAATCTTAAAAAAAAAAAAATTAAAAAAAAAAAAAAGAAGACCTGAAGCCATAAAGCTCCTAGATGAAAATACAGGGGGAACTTTTCATAACGTTCACCTTGGCAATAATTTCTTAGATATGACACCAAAAGCACAGGCGAAAAGAAACCTATAAAAATAGACATCAAACTAAAAAGTTTCTGCACAGCAAAGGAAGCAATTAACAAAATGAAAAGACAACTTACGGAATAGAAGAAAATACTTGCAAACCATATATCTGATAAAGGGTTAATCTCCAAAAAATATAAGGAACTCTTGCAACCTACTCACAAAAAACCAAATAACCCAATTTTTAAAATGAGCTAAGGACTTGAATAGACATTTCTAGTCTAGTAGACATACAGAAGACATATAAATGGCCAGAAGGTATACGGAAAAAAACTCAAAATCACTAATTATCAGGAAAATGAAAATGAAACCACAATGAGACATCACCTCACACCTGTCAGAATGGCTATTAGCAATTAAAAAAAAAAAAGGTCAAGTCACGGCAAGGATGTGGAGAAGTTGGAACATCTTATACACTATTGGTGGGAATGCAAATGGTGCAGCTTCTACAGAAAACAGTATGGAGTTTCCTCAAAATATTAAAAATAAAGCCTCCATATGATCCAGCAATACCACCTCTGGATATTTAGCCAAAAGTAATGAAATCAGGATCTTGAGAGATATTAGCACTCCCATGCCCATAGCACACCAATCACAATAGCCAAAATGTAGAAACAACCTATATATCCACCAACAGATGAACTAATGAAGAAAATGTGGTATATACATACAGTGGAATATTATACAGCCTTAAAAAGAAGGAAGTCCTGCCATTTGCAACAACACGGATGAACCTGGAGGACAATTATACCAAGTGAAATAAGCCAGACACAAAGAAAAAATACTGCATGATGCCACTTACATGATGACTCTAAAATAGTCAAACTCATAGAAGCGGAGATTAGAACAGTGGTTGCCTGGGGCTGCAGGGAGGGGGGACATAGGGAGGTACTAATTAAAGGATACAAAATTTTAATTATACAGGATGAGTAAGACCTATACATCTACCATACAGCATAGTGTCTCTAGTTAATACTATGTTGTATACCTAAAAATTTGCTAAGAGCCTGGATCTTTTGTTGTGTTTTTATCGCAAAAAAATAATACGAAGGTAGGAGGAAAGTTTGGGATGTTATGGCGCAGATTGTGGTGATGGTTTCACAGTGGGTACTTATCTCCACACTTGCCAAGTTGTATACATTAAATATGTACGGTTTTTTGGATGTCAGTCATACCTCAATAAAGTGGTTTAGCAAAAAAAGTTGACACACATTCGAAGGGATGGAATTACTAGTTTACAATTTTGCTTAAGCTTGTAGCAAAAAGGGGCGCCTGGGTGGCTCAGTTAGTTAAGCGACCTACTCTTGGTTTCAGCTCATTTCATGATCCCCGTGTCCTGAGATTGATCCCCGAGTCCGTCTCCACGCTTAGCGTGGAGTCTGCGTGAGATTCTCTCTCCCTCTCCCTCTGCCCCTCCTGCTCATGCTCTCTGTCTCTCAAATAAATAAATAAATCTTTTAAAAAAATGGTTGTAGCAAAAACGAAAACAAAAGGTGTCATTTCTATCTTCATTTATCCAGGCAGTCACTGAACAGATATGGATCGAGCGCCTCCCATGTGCCAAACCAGGCTGACATCAGCAAGTTTCCATGGCCCTTTGTATGCCACAGTTGTTTGTATAAATACAAAAGGAAGGTAGGAAATCTAAGAGCATTCTAAAGAATAACATTAAGGGTAGGAGAGGTGTCATGAAGGAAAACAAGGACCAGAGTAAAAACATGAAAATAAAACTAACAAAGAAAGAAAGTGATTAAAAGAAAAATATAGTGACAAAGAAAATGATGGAACTCATATGAGGAAATGAAAAAACTAAATATATATTGAAAAGAGTCGTCACCAGTCTTGAAAGCAAACCTCCGTTAGGGAAACACAGGACAGTAATTGAACATAGTGACTGGACTGAACAGAGCGATGAACAGAAGAGTACCTGGGAAGCTTTCAGAGGCTGGAATAAGACTGAACAAAGGAAGAGATGTAAAGATCAGATGGTCTGAATACCAATTTCAAATTGCTAGTTAGGTGCCTGTGTGAATGACTCATTGTTTCTCATTTTCTTTCCCCAAATCTCATCTTTTGTAAATCCAGAAAAGCTGGCTATATAATTAGATAAAATGAGCCTGGGTCATTGAAAAGCTTCAGTTTAATAACAGGTACAGTGAATAGGGTTCCATTTCTCTCTCCAAACCCAGTGAAGTCCATCTTATAAAGCACTGGAAGCATGTCTCTGCACAGTAATTCCCAGAAATGCATTTCACAGCCTTTAGTCGAATGAAATTAGTAGCTTATTTACATCCCCAGAAGGTTTACCAGGCACTTCCTCTTAAATGCAATTTGTGTTTAAAATAATGATCCCATGAGGTACTTTTTTCATCAAATGAACTTAAAAGTAAGCAAAAAAGATATTCCTGTTCCACAAAATCAATCATCTGGGATTTGGTGGAGGTTCTTTGCTTATTTATATAATATGATTCATCTATAATGGTTCATTTGGTTTACTTTGATTATTGGTTGATGAAGGCACTATATTTGTGGAGAATATGAGGATGGGGAAGAAAAGACAATTAAAATAACCAAAACATGAGCACAAAGGGTTTAGCCCACATCTGGTAATTAAACTTCTCAGTGTTTCAGCTTAAATTTCATTCTGCCCATTTACCAGGAGGTGACACTATGAGCCCGTCAGTTTTCTTTTCCCTGCTAGGCTCTGACACCTGGCCCTCTTCCCAGTCCTGTGCAGATCGCTTCGACATTTCATTTCATCCAGGTGGTTTCTGTCGTTTTCTGCTTGAGAAAATTGAAGGCCAGAGAAGCTAAGTGACTTCCCAACACTCCAGGTGAAGTCGGCAACAGAGCCAGGCTACAAGTCACAAGCCGATCTTTCCCCATCCAGGCGGCAGTGGCTCAGATTCTCAGCTCTGTTCCAGGTTGATTCACTCGGACAGGAGAGTGTGGGTGCTGCTGGAGAATGTTCTGGGGGTTGGATGTTACTGTGAGAAAGCCAACGCATCATTAGAACATGTTCTTATGCAGTTCTCATCTCGTTCTGAAAACCTAGTACAAGGGACATTGTTCAATTTTATTAACATATCAGTGCTGTGCCCCCTCCCAAAAAAACCACACACACACACACACACACACAAAAACCACACACACAAACATTGCTTTCATGAAGTAAAAGGAAAAAGTAAAGCAAAGTTCAGTTTCAATGATTTTCTTTTCTTTTTATTTTTAGCTATTCTTTCCTGGCCCAGAAAGCCCTTATCCTTCCCATTCACTTCCCCCTCCGCCCCAGGTACAAGGGCCAACTGTGTTTTCTGGTGGGCAGACAGCTTTCCATCATTAGTCTCTGCATTTTATTTAAAGTCATATGACCCAGTGGGAACCAAGAGGTCTGTGATTCTTTCCTAGGAGGTTTGAGGGAGAGAAAGCTGCAACGTTAGATCTCCTCCCTTTTCAGAGGCTCCATGGGAATGAGGAATATGTTTTTAATTCTTTTCTATAAGTACAAAAGGGAACCACAGTGGGCCTCCAATCTCAGCCATTTCAGCCTAACTGCCCTCCTGATTTTTTTGTCTGACATGACTTATCCAGAACAGTGGTTCTCAAACTTGAGTGAGCACAGAATCACCCTAGAGGGCTTATTAAAACACAGATTGCTGAGTTTCACCCCCAGGGTTTCTGATGCAGCAGGTCTGGGGTGGAGCCTGATAATTTGCATTTCTACAAATGCCCAAGTGATAATAGTCTGGGAACCATGAGAAGTCCTGGCCTTTAGGCAATGTTTTTCACCTCTGGCTACATTAGAATTATCTAGGGAAGCTTTTTTTTTTTTTTTTAAAGATCAATGCTAGATCACAGCCCCAAAGATACTCATTTAGTTGGTTTGGATTCATTTTCATCACTTTTCTAGGTGATTCTTCCAACTGTGCTCCAAACCCTATGAGACACTGTTAAGTGTCAGGTTTCCTTTTATAATCAACTTCTCTCCTTGAATGTCTTCGGAATGCAGCTTGAGTGGCGATTCCTGTGCTTTCCACCATAAGCTCTCTGGTGCCACCTCCTGTTTTCCCAAAAATGTCCTCTTAAATAGCCTTCAGAGCTCACCCCACCCTTAGTCTCCCGGGGCACAGAGTGTGGCGATGCCCCTCCACCCCTATCTTTCAGATGAGTCCACCTACTAACACAGGAAAACAAATCAGTGCTCCCTGGGACCCCTTGGTGTAGGCCAGTAACCAATCTCCAGCCTGGACAGGTTTCCAGGTATTTTGATAAAAGAGTACACGGTTGAGGTGATCAGTTTAAGGCCTTCATTTCAACACTTGACAGTGCCTTATAGTTTTGATCCAACTAACTCAATTATTAGGGAGCATCACACAGCTCAATAGTTAATTAGATTTTTATAACCAAACAGGTTCTCTTGTCCTTTCTCAGATTCTTTCAATGACAAGATGAAATGAAACCTCTTCTAACATAAGGAAGACTCTACTCTTTAAAATTCCCTGGCCCAAGGCCTTTAATACTACTTCTTAACATTTAAACAAAACATTGTCTTGAATTTTTTTTCTTTCCCTTTTTGTGTCTCATACAGGGTGTACAGAGCTCTTAGAGAAATTGTCTCCTATTCTTACTTTCAGCGCCCTGAAGGAAAGGAGCTTGGATATTCATTTCCTGTGTGTTTTCTGAAAGGCAAAACCTTATTAGGAAGACAGTAATAATATTCCCATTGTCTCATGGCCATTACCGTATTGTAAGTGATGCTCAGACTAGACTAAAAAGCATAGAGTCAGAGTCATTTCAAATAATAGATCACATTCACCACCAATTAATATGTGGTAGGAATAAGGGAAAAAGTCACTCGACTTTTTCAACAGTAAAAATACCTGACTATTGCGAGGTGCCAGGCACCATGTTGGGTGCTTTATCTGAGTCTGGTACAAATTAGGAGATTGAAATTCAGAGAGTAAGACATCTTGCCCAGTGTTAACAGGTAGAGCCAGGATTTGAACCTAAGCGATCTTTACCATTGAAGTCCCCGAAGGCAGGATCACTAATGCATTCCCAGCACCTCAAACTCTGCCTGGCATGCAGGCGCTCAATAAAATACCTTTCGAATAACAGAATGAATAAATGAATCTGACTCCTAAGCCCATGTTATCATCCACTAGATATTACTGTGCAGATGGCTGGCCTTGGAGCAGATATCTAAATCTTGGCTAAGGGGCTGTGGAACAGAGGCACATGCTACCCAGACTCTACCAGATAACAGGCTGGAGCCCCCTCTTTAGCTTGGCACATGCCTGAAACACTTACACGTGTCTGTGGCTCAGCTTTCTGAGCAGGGAAGAATTTTGCAATCTCAATATAAGTCAAAGTCCTCGGTGTTGAGCTCTTAGTGTGCCCTTGGTACTCTGGCATTTAACCTGTCTATCATACCCAGCCGGCAAAATCACTAACATGCAAGAATAGAAACTGAAAACCATGCAAACATAGCAAGGAACTTTCATACATCAGATCAATAGGAATCTAATTTAAAGCTTCAGGATTGACAGGTTTTTTTTGTCCATTTACTACATACCCTTCTTTCCCATACAATTAAATGTGCAATTTTTGTTATGAAGTGTAACCACGAGAGTCATTGAGTCATTATAATTATTAAGCAAAGCACTCATAATCATCACCTAATCATAAGCCTTCATAATCAAGATAGTCCCCTTACTTGACATGATTTTAATTTACAAAGTGTTTCATTGATAAATTTAAATGTTGTGACAAATTAGTAAATAATCAGCTATATGCAGATGTAACTATATTTTAAGTAATAACAGAACAGGCTTCTCTTTAAATAAATTAAAAAATATTAACAGTGACTGTGCTAGCCATTCTGCACAGCAAATTGGTGTCCTTCATAAATTATTTAAAGTGTAGCTTATAAATATATTCATATGATTTTATAACTCTGATTGACAATCACTGATGAAATACTATCTTCAAATGTTTGGTACAATACAGAAAGAAAAAACGAATCTGTTTACAATGTTTAGATGTGTGTATTTGTGTGGGCAAATATGTGTAACCAAACATGGGCTAGCAGTCATCACAGAAGGCTCACCCTACTGTACCAATATGGGGGCTATGGTTTTTATCATAGCCACAGTGAGGTTATACTATTCTTTAAAATGCTTCAACAATGATACCTTGGTTGTGGACTACCTAATCACACTAGAGATAAGGCAAGAAAGTATCAGATATTCACTTTTAAAACCCCATTATAAAATATACCACCATGTGCAGCCTTACAGGTAAGTCAAAAAGGAGATAACAAAGAGCTTTTTAAGCTCTTTTACTGGAATACTTCGTTTTAGTGCTATTGCATATTGATAAAATATAGTTATTCCCCAATGGAGCTTTCTAAAATCATCTAAATGTATCTGTGTGTACATTCAGAGAGAGGTGGGGAGATGGAGAAACAGAGAAGGAGAGAAAGAAGAGAGAAGAGGCACAGATAGAGGTTGGGGGCAGTTTCTAGGATTTCTTAACCTGAGCAGAATGTTCACTTCCATACTAAAGCACCTCTTAAGTGATGGGTACAGACAAATGAGGAAAGTTTGTACCTTTCTTGGTACTCATCTTCATTATCTACCCCCCATCTATTTATACATTTCTGAATCCCTGTGTATTTTCATTTCCAAGCCATGTCCCTTCTGTAGGAGCTACCAAGAAGATCAGATCAGGAAGTATGGGCAGCTATATATAAGGCAGTCATGCTGTCATGTTTCTGTAGAGTGGTAACACTGAGGGATGGCTTAAAAGAGCCTTTAACCCCCATCTGTATCAGTCCCCACCAAGCTACTACAAATATATGTATTAATTTAAGTAAAAATTGTGAGCTTCCATGCAAACTCAGCTTTAAGACAAGTTCCCCAACACCTTTACCGAGGAGATCACCACCCCTATACAAAAAATTCTGGAGCAGCCACTGCATGTGTCATCCAGTGCACTTGGGATTCAGTCACTCTGCGGCAAGTTAACAAGTACTTAACCCATTGGGGGAGTCCGAGAACAGAAGGACAAATCCAGAAAAAGGAAGCTTTTCTGCCTCTTAGAATCAGGAAGAAAATCCTATTCCTTGAGCTGTAATCTCCTAGTATAATATAAAATACTCTGAACTGAACCTGGGATGTATTTAGAGATAGCCTTATTTCCAGAGCTATTAAGTTATTCAATACCTTTTGAGGAAGGAAACATTTTTAGAAGAAAGAATGAGGTTAGGAAAAGTGCTAATACGAGGAAATGACGTGAGCTGAATCTAAAAGGTAAGTTGGTGTTCTCTGAGTGGCAGTCAGGTACAGGGAGGGGAAAGTAGTGATAAACTCAAGGCAGAGGGGTCAAAGTGCAAAGGCATGGGCATGGAGAAGGTATGGCTCCATGAAAGCGGGAACTAAGTCAGCCACATCCAGCATTGCATCCCCAGAGCTTAGCACAGTTGTTTGTAACATAGTTGTTTATAACATAGGAAGCACTCTCCGTATATTTGAACATTGAATGAACACATCAATTAACTATAGGTAGTACAGTGTAGCTAATGGATAGGAGTGCTGTGTGTGTGAAACACAATAAATCTGAGAGAGAAACGGGGCCAGATTACGATAATTCTGTAGGTCAAACTCTGAATTTTCGGCTTTATAGACAGAAGGAGACGTTTAAGAAATTTTTAAGTGGACAAGTGACATGACAACATTTGCATTTTACAAAATCACTGTGAGAGCTATGTAAAGGATGAATTAGAGACCGGGAAACCAAGTAGGAACAGATTGACATAATCCAAGTAGAGATGATGAAAACCTGATTTTAAAAAGCAACAGTGAAGGTAGAAGGGAGAGATGGATTCTAGAGACAGCGTGAAGGCAGGATTGATAAGGTTTGGTGACCAGCAGACATGGGCATGAGGAAATGGAAGAGATGCTTGCATGTTTGATGGTACCGTTCACTACATTCACAAAGAGGGAGACCAGGTTTGGGAGAAAGAAAATGAGTTTCATTTTAGACATGTTGAGGGTCTAGGGAACATCAAAGGGGAGATGGTCAGCAGGTGGTCAGGAATTCAGGCAAGTATGGTTGGAGAAAATGTTGATTTTTGTCTAAGAGAGAATTAACCACTTGATTAAGATCCTGCTTATTCATTCACTCCACAAATATTCAACTGCCTCTTCAACATCTTCACTTGTCTAAAAGATATGTCAAACTCAACATGGCTCAAATTAAATTCCTAATATTCCCTGAAAAACTTCACTGGCAGCCAAACCCCTGTCTCATTTGATGGAAACTGCATCTTCCTAGTTGCTCAGGCCAAAATTCATGAATGCCTGGGTCCTGGATGCCTCTCTGCCTCTCATAACTCCAATTTCAATTAGCAGCAAATCCTGTTGGATCTACCCTCAGAATATATTCAGGAATGTGGCCACTCCTCACCTCTTCCACTGCTTCCTCTCTGATACAATCCACCATTATCTCATCTGTATTACTGCAGCGGCCTCTTAATTGGTCCTCTGCCTCCACCCTTACCCCCTCAGGCTTTTCTCAGTATAGCAGCCAGAGATCCTATTAAGATGTAAGATCTGACCTCATCTCTCCTGTTATGCTCCCCCAAACTCCTTGTATTCCAAACCCAAGAAATCTTTCCCACTGTTCCCAGTTCATACCAGCGCTCGCCTACCTCTTGCCCCTTGCACTTGCTATTCCATGCTCAAGATGCTCCTTCTCAAGGTACCTTCTGCTCATCCTTCCATAAATCTCACTTTCTTACAGGGAGTCTTCTTTAATTCCTTATTTAAAAGTATACCTCCCCCAACATCTTTCTCTAATTTTTTTCCTACAACACATATTGTTATTTAATTATGTATTTCATTTATTTTATTTATTGTCTTTTTGCTCCACTAGAATGCAAGTTCCATGAAGAGAAGGAGTTTAGTTTTGATGAGTGTTTTTTTTTCCCTAGCATATATGATAGCCCTCAAATAGGATATTCTATTCTATTGGTAGAGTATCTCAATATTCCATCTCAGTCACTCAATAAATTGTTGCTGGAGGGAAGGAAGGATAGACTGAAGCTGTATGTGCTGAGCATTATCAATTATGGACAGAATTATAAAATACATGTCCCTCCTTGCAGTCTTTTGGCAGAAATAAGACACATTCCCATGCAAAAAGTTAAGGAACTATACAAATGCATGCTGGAGTCATCTATAACACTAATGTGTTCTTTGGGCTTTTATGAACTTAGGTCTGTGGAAGACTATAGTGACACTCTCTGTACTCAGATTTCTCTTTGCTTCACTGATGGATGATATTAGCCACAAAGCAGACATTTCTTTACTAAGTTCAGCAAAACTTCATATGTTTTTCAGATATAAAACAAAACTGTGAAACAGCATGTACCATCAAGCTACGTAACACCACATCTTTGTTCTATAGTCATTTACCTTACGACTCCTTTTTGTTGGATGAACTTGTTAGAGGAGAACACTTTGTCAGGTGAATATTGAGACATTTATAATTGAAAAGTTCTTTTTATTTGGGTCTCCCTTTAAGTCATTGTCAGTGAGTGTAATAGACTTTTCACATAAGATCCTTGCCTTTCTTGCTTGCTTCTACTTTCAGCCTTTGTATTTCTCCTCGTCAGTCCTCAAAAATTGAAATATGGTGGCAGTGGAGTGAAAACAAAGAAGCATATCTCTGGTTTGGAGAGTCTGTCAGTTTATCTGTTGTATAAAGTATGGTGATAAATGTACATTCTTTATGTACACTGTAGTAAGTAACTATATAGTAAATGTATACCATAGTAAGAAACATCCAGCAGCAGCCTAGATTTAATCCCTATAATGTATTCATGTAACAAGTTATTCACTCATTTATTAATTCAAATCAGTAAGCATTCATTGACTATGTGACACTGATGGGCAAGGGTGCTATTGATGAATGAGTGATGAAGACAGAGCTACCTGTCTAAGTGGCAAGAAAGACATTGCACAGCTGTAATGCAAAGAGAAAGGTGTTTCGATGGGGGGTGCCCAAGGTGCTACACAGGTACAAAGAGATCATCACATGAGAGACCTGTCACTGTTTTCTTTGCCAACTGTAGGTGGAATCAACTGAACTTCTCTTCTTGGAAACAATAGCCAAAGCTTATATTCACTTTCTAGGAGTCTTGGGTTTTGTTTTTTGTTTTTTTTTCCCCTTTAACAAGACAATTAAGGAAAGGACGTTGAAATTTATTTATTAAGCACCTACTTTGCCATGAAATTATGTTTGAGAGAGATGCAAAAGAAAACAGGTTTCTGGATTTCAAGGGTCTCGAGGAGTACAGATAAGTATATAAATCAATGTATAATTAAGTTTTACTTACATATCTAAGTGGAGTAGACCAGGGTTTCTCAACCTTCATGAATCCCTTCAGGCGTCTTGCTAAAATACAGATTCGAATTCAGCATGTCTGAGGTGGGACCCTGAGTTTCTATAGTTCCATCCAGCTCCCAGATGGTGCCAATGCTGCTCATCATTTGACAACATACCGAGTGACAAAGATATAAACAATAAGGCCCAACAACTTTGGAGATGTGGATTTCAATATTTAGGAAAAACCATATCAAAAAGATGAGACAGGAGACAGGAGTTGGGCCTTGAATGAAATGGATCAGAAGAGACAGACTGGAGAAAAATAAAGAAGTAAACTGAGTACCAGAGCGAAGCAGTGGAAGATACATTCTGGGAGAGTGAACAGGAGACTTTTCCTGGGGCAAAGAATTACTGCTGTGGGAGAGTATTAGACAACACAAATCGAATGATCGGTTGGGTCATACTGTGGGAGGCTTGGTATGCCAAGCTGAAGACTAAGGGTTTTATCTTATGATCAAATGGACACCAACAGAATTTGGAGGTGGGGAGAAGTAACAGTTCAGTTTATATTTTAGGAACATTGATCAGGCAAATATTATTACTCTAGTTTAAGGATGAGGCAGCAGATGTCTGGCTTAGAAATGCAGTGATGGAAATAGAAAAGAATGTGTGCAAGGTGAGAGGCTCTAAAGACAGAAGCAATCTTTGCCAAAAAAAGCCTCTAGATCCTCAAATGGACAAGGTAAACATTTTAAAGGAAGAACTGATAAGATTTAATGAATAAACTATGAAGAATGAAGATGTTAAAGATAACAATGACTCAAACTTCAATAATTAGAATGGTCATTAAACAAATGTAGATTGAGAAGAGGGTAAGTTTGGATGTAGATATCAGGAGTTTAAAGTGATGGCAGAACTCCACATGGAAACTTCCAGCAAACTGCAGTTGCCGTGAGGTGGAGACCAGGGGAGGGGTCATCACTCAGACAAAGACGTTAGAAAAGTCAGAGGGTGGTGATCATTAAAATCTTGAGGCAGGGGTAGGTCTAGAGGAAGATCCTGGAGAGGGCTGAAAGCAGAGGGCCAAGGACTAGACTCACAGGTATGCCTTTATTTGAAGAACAGAAAGACAAATGAGCCAGCAATGCCAAAATCGACTGGTAAAAAAAATTTTTTTCAGTAGTCCATTATCTGTAGTATCTACACTGAACCAAACTTTTGACCCATAGGACTGTTGACTTCGGCAATGTGTGAACACATTTGTATTCCATTCTTTGCACAGTCAACGCCAAGCTTTTCCTGATGTGTCTTCAGAAGGCCTGGGTTCCAGCCCGTTTTGTCTCCTACCCGCTCTGTGGCCTCGTCATCAGTCACAAGGGATAAAAATACTACATTACTGCAAGCCTCACAGGTGTTATGAAAAATGACATTAAAAATTTCTTCAAATCATAAATTTCAATGAAGCCTTTTCTAACGCATCAAGAATAAATGTAATTTACATGCCATACTCAAGCTATTGCTCAACTTAGATTACCAGGAGAAGAGATAAACAGACTTATTTTCCTAAATTAAAATAGCCAGATCGAGGTTTCTAAATGTATTCACCAGATTTTACCGAGGGCTTGTGGTATGCTGGGCACTGTGACAGCAGCAGCACACCGGATACAGAGTTCAAATCAGCACGGGGCCCGCTTTGGCAGGACTCAGACTCTGGCAAGGAAGACAACAAACAGGAGTCATGAATGATAAAACATGAATCGATACATTACAAATGCCATAAGACCCATATGAACCGAGTCCAACGGATGTTCAGAGAAGAGGAAATTTCTGGCTAAGGGAGAGAGGAAGAAGGCCCTGAATAAGGGTAAAACTGTGACAGATGGAGAGGAAAGGGAGGGCATTCTGTCCAGGCCCAGAGGGAAGAGGGCACAGACAGGGCTTGGGCAATGGCGAGGAGCACAGTTAGCCAGGAACATGGAACAATTAGGGGAGCAGCGGGAGATAGTCAGATTGTAAAGGGCACAGATGCCAGGTCAAGGAGTCAGGACTTTGTTCTGTGGACAGTGGAGCATGTTGAGGGCAACAAAGGACCTAGAGCAGCAAAGTAACCTAATTATATCCATACTTAAGGGGGTTCAGCAAAAAGGGTGGGCTTTGGAGGTGGGGGGAGGAGAATTACCAAAATGCATGGATGTTTTTAAGTTGCTCATTAAAGTAGGGGACAGCAGTATTCTATGAAAACTGCTGCAAGCATATCCTTCCCCCCAAAACTAATTTCAATAGGAACATGGAATTCACCCCCCCTCTTTTCCCAATAATCTGTGTTTTATAGTTGAATGTGAAGTTCTAAAATAGATACACTGTCCACTGAAGCCAGGAAGACTGGCCAGGGCAAGAAGCCATGTACCAGCTCCAGTGAGTCGGGGCAGAAAGGTGGTGGGTAGAACAGCTGAAGCAGAGGTTCTAAACCTTTTGGGGGCCATAGATTCCTTTGAGACTGCACATAGTTCATATATATGTGAAATTCTGCATACAGTTTCAGGGGGTTCATGGGCCCCCTGAGCCCTATACATCGAGCACCAGACACTCCTATTAAGAACCTCTGAGCTGGAAAAGACAAAAATAAGGACGCCCCAGAAGCACCGTAAGAAGTAGCACGTAAAAACCCACAATTACAGAAGTCGGGATTACCTACACCAGATGTTTCCAATGAGGCTCCCTGCCAGAATTACCTGGGGTTATTCCCAGGGCACAATCAGACTTTTTGGAGGCAGGCAGGACTCAAAAATCTGAATTTTTAATTAACCGAGGTCATTGTGGTATGAAAGCAGGTTTTGAAATCTCTAATCTAGTTTCTTTGGGACAACAGCTATAAATCCTTCCTAGGCAGATGGGACACTCTGCTATTTCTAAAGATCTTAGTAGAGATCCTTCGATATGTTGCTATGGGGCTGAACCACTTAAACCTGACCTTAAGGTCTCAGCGCAGCCTCATTCGCTCCTTTCATTTCATCCCTCACTCAGCATGGTTGCCATGCCCTGATGGAAGACACCCTTTCCTTCCTTCATCCTTTTGCAATCCCAACCTTCCCCACTGTGCTTTAGTTATAGTTCCTGGCCCATCATCATCATCATGGCTCTTGACTTCTCAGGGCTCAATGCTAATCTCAGGTTCTAGAGGCTATCCCTTGAGAATGAGGCATACTGGAGTTCCTACTAGATATCCTCCTGCAATTCCAGGGTGACTCATTCAGAAAGTCCCATGGATCAGGAAATAGGTAGATTCCCTTAACTGACCCTTGACCTCCATACTATTTCCTGACCCCGATTCTCCGGCCTGTCTCTGCAGAAGCAATGGAAATAGCTAAAGACCAAAGGACTAGAGAATAAGAAGGCAGTCATTTAATGTATGCCTCTGATGTCCAGTGTTCCTGGTTATTTCAGGAAGAGAACTTATTGTAGAGTCAGGCTCTCTTACCCACCAGCCAAACTGAGCCACTTTGGAGCACTGTGGACCAGGGAGGCTCACCACAACCTCAAAGAGTCAAAACTGAACATTTGAGCATCGAGCAAATTCTCTGACTTCGAACCTCCTAGCTAGCTTTGAGTTTTCTTGGGTGGGTGGGTTGGGCTGGGCGACAGTGGTTAGCCAGGACAGAAGAACGCAGGTCCCTGCACAGACCTGGGAAGCAGCAGACACCGTGAAGCACGGTCTCCAACGCCGTCTTCACATGGTTCCAAACACGTTAGGTTTCTGAACCCCTTAAAAGTAGCTCATGCTTGCACCTCAGCCTTTCAGAATATTATTATTTTGTTCCTGATGTAGCAGAAAGGGAAAGGATGGGAAGTCAGGGAGATCAGGTAGTTATTTACTGTGTGCTTTTGGGCCTCTTGCTTAATCTCCCAAGAGCTTCAATATTTCTTTTTTTTTTTTTTTGTGGGGTTTTTTTTGTTTGTTTGTTTGTTTTTTGGTGAAATGGGCATAATTACTCCTACCTTACCGGGTTGTTGTGGATATTAATGTGGTCCATGACACACATCTGATATTAATGTGGCTCAGAAGAAGCACTCAGTGTCCCTTCCCTCCCCATCCCCAGCTCCATCATCCAGATTGTTGGTTAGTCAGCTTACATTGCAAGGTGCTAGGACTTGGAATCTATCCCTGAACACATCCCTACCTTCTATTCCAGAGCATAACCCAACAATAAGAAGCTAGGTGATCAAGAGCAAATTCACTTAACCACTTAAAAAAACCTCAGTTTCTTCATTCTTAAAATGATGGGTTTGTATGAACAATCTCCCTCCAGCTCTTTCCCTCACTGATCCTGCATGAGAGGTAAACCAGCCCTCTCTGTTATTAGCATGCAACAAGTGTGACTGCAGCCATGTCCTGGGCTGTAACCAAAGAAAATAGCCCACTGAGATTCAGAACAGAGGGGAAAGTATTTAAGGATGAACAGTAGGAGACCTAAACCATTATAGCCAGGTAGAAAGATACAGAGAAGAGAGATAATGTTAAATTACAGTTGAAGTGAAGGTGGAAATCACAGCAACAAAAGCAGTCCCAGCCCTAGAGTCTAACAGCAGAGTCTGCGACATGAGACAAAACGTCATTTCCAAAGGTTTTTAACAATTGTGCTTCTGCAAGAAGATTTGTAATTACAAACACGAACAATCCTCGGCATATATCATTTCTAAAGATAGAGGCTGTTACTCTGTTCCAGATGAAGAGCTAAAGAATATCTCACACCGGTTGGTACATGACAAGGCAGTAACAACCAGACAATTAGGATGATGCATCAGCAGAACTGGAGTCACAATATGCCATATACAGATGCTGATTCCATTGACAAGGAAGGGACATCACCATCACATCAGCAGCGGAAGTCTCTAGATAAAGGGAAACCATATCACACAAAGGAGGAGGACACTCTGCAGGGTAGAACAGTACCACTTTGGCCCTACCTAAATAAGCTCTCAAAGGCAATGAAGGATAATTTTATTTTTATAAAAGGCAGCCAAGAAAAATATTTTTAAGTGAGGGAGTTGGTGGATAGAAAATGTAGGGGCGCCTGGGTGACTCAGTCGGTTAAATGTCTGCCTCTGGCTCAGGTCACGATCTTAGGGTCCTGGGATGGAGTCCTGCATCAGGCTCCTGGCTCAGTGGGGAGTCTGCTTCTCTCTCTGCTCCCCGCCCCCCGCCGCCACCGGCTCATGCTCACTCGCTCTCTCTCTCTCTCTCAAATAAATAAATAAAATCTTTAAAAAAAATTTTTTTAAATGTAGGTCCCTTAATATTGAGTTATTGGTTTGCCTGTGAACCCTATGTTTTGTTGGGCTTTTCTAGGGTTTGTAACATTCACTGCTTATAGTAAATGATAGGCAAGCCAGGTAAATTTAAGAGACAATGAGTTAGGGACGCCTGGGTGGCTCAGTTGGTTAGGCGACTGCCTTCGGCTCAGGTCATGACCCCATCGAGCCCCGCATCAGGCTCCCTGCTCAGCTGGAAGCCTGCTTCTCCCTCTCCCACTTCCCCTGCTTGTGTTCCCTCTCACGCTGTTTCTCTTTCTCTCTCTCTCTCTCTGTCAATTAAATAAATAAATAAAATCTTTAAAAAAAGAGAGACAATGAGTTAGATGGCTCTCAAGTGGAGTCATCCTTGCACCTGCTTTCTTTCTCTCACATCCCACGTATACTTTGTCCGGAAATCTGTCGACCCCGCCTTCAAAGCACATCCAGAATGGAAACCACTTCTCACCACCATCACCACCACCTAGAATTAGGACTGCGGGCTCCCTGCACCTCCCTTTACCCCTCCAAAGTCTGTTCCCCAACATGGCAGCCAGATTGATGGTTTCCACTCTTAGGCTCAAAACCCTTCAGTGGCTCCCCATTTCACTCAGAGCAAAAGCCAAAATCCTTCTTCACTGGCCTAGAAGGCCCATGGGGCTCCCTGTTAACCTCTGCCCTCCTTTTCTTCACTGCCAGCACTTCAGTCTCCTTTCTTCTCCCACACTCCAGGGAAGCTCCCAACTTAGGGGATTTGTATTGGCCATTGGCTCTGCCTAGAAGTGTCTTCTCCAAATATCCACCACACATGCTCACTTCACTTGAGAGTTTACATACATTGCACCTTTTCAATGAAGTGAAACCTGGCCACCCTTAAAGTTATAGTTGGCTACTCCCATCCTTTATCTGCTGCTCCTGTCACTCCCTAGTTCCTTCATCTTTCTCTACTTACCACTTTCTAACATCATTATTGAGTTTCCTGATTTATTATATTTATCATTTTCCTTTTTATCTCTTCATACTAGAGGGCAGGGACCTTTGTTTTGCTCTCTGATATAACCCAAATGCCTAGAACAGTGTCTGGTACACAGTAGATATTTATAATTATTTGTGGAACAAATGAGTAAATATAACAGAAAATCCAACTCAAATTGGCTTAAACCAAAAGGAAATACTGTCCCATATAACTGGAAGTTGAGAGGTGTGTGGGGATATCAGGAGCAAGCTCTGCTTCCCTATGATTCTTCTAGGTCAATTACTTCATCAGGCTGATAACAAGGTGGTTGCAAAAGTTCTAAGATGAATTTGGGGCAGCCCAGGCTGGGGTAGGCAGGGGGGATGGAGGATGACTCTTTGAGACTCTCTTTTAAGAGTGAGGACACTTTAGCTGGAAGCCCCAGCAAACTTCTGCTAGCATCTCATTGGCTCAAATTGAACCAGTCTTTGTTGCCAGGGGAATGATGTGCAGTGCTTTGCCTCACTGGGAAGAGGGATGGAAAAAAGCAGAATGGATTTAGCTAAGATTAATCAAAACCCACCTCAACCCCATAGTCACCTCACAGTAGGGGAGGAGTGGGATAGATAGTTAAACCTAGTGTCCACTTCTCAAAGTTAACCAGATAAGACAGACAGGTAGACAGAAGGCTTGGGGGAAAGAAAGGATTTGGTCAAAATAGAGATGCTGGAAAACTGAACATTCTGAAAGATCGCACTTGATTTTCCTGGTGGTGATGCTCTGAATTCAGTAGCATATGAGCTTTATGACTTACTGGACTTGCTCAGGAGTATTGGAAGCATTTATGTGGACTGCACAGAAGCCCTACTCACATGTGACAGTCTCACACCATCCCTGCTGATCCAGATTCACACAGCAAATATGGTTAGCAGTGAATATGAAACAAAGTTGTTATTGATTCTGGTCTCACTGAAAACCAAATATAACAAATATTTCACACTCTTGCAGTTTGTAGATGGGTAAAAGGTGACTGAAATATGGAATACTCTTTATTTGTTAAATTCATGACGTGGGACGAGATGGAGACATATGGGACATGGAATCTGAGATTTCTGCAGTGTTTTGCTTCTGCATAAACCATACAGAAGAGCTTATCACTCCTGCTGATTTCCAGTCAATGATCATTCCTCCTGGGATTTGGCAAGAGCCCATCTCTGCTATCTGTTGAAAAAAGCCGTGGGGAATGGGAAAACCTTGTCTAATCAAATTAGAAAGCTCAACAAAATTTCTGAGAGAGGAATGATTAAGAAGAAAAAGTTTTAGACACAGTTTGTATGCACAATTTCAGGCAAACAGTGGGCAGATTATAACAGGATTATATCTATTCATACTGTGAGTGGGACTTCCTGGAAATAATTTATTAGCAGTTAGGTTCCTAGACATAAACTCCCACACAAGTGATACGGTGGAGATCATAATCTCTTAAATCCATGTAGCAAAAGAAAAATTTGAAATTTTTAACTCCAAGATTATTTCATTCTATGCTTTGACTCTCTGGATCATTTAGGAGTAGTTTTTTGTTTTGTTTTAATTTTTTCTTTTCTTCTTTTTTTTTTTTTTATCAGTCAGGGGGAACAGAGTTGGGATAGGGACACAGTTTTCAAAATGACTTACTATATTTCCTAGATTGCAGGTACATATAATTGTATAGTTATGGCAGACAAAATAATGGCCCCCAAAGATCATATGTCCTAATCCTGTAACCTATAAGTACATTAAGTAACATGGCAAAGATGAATTAAAGTTGTAGATGGAAATAAGTCTGTTAAACAGTTTAAAATAAGGAGATTATTGGGGTGCCTGGGTGGCTCAGTTGATTAAGCATTTGCCTTTGGCTCAGGTCATGATCCCAGGGTCCTGGGCTCCATGAACCGCCCCCCCCCTCCCCCGCCAGCTCAGGCTCCCTGCTCAGCAGGGAATCTGTTTCTCCCTCTCCCTCTGCCCCTCCACCTGCTCATGCATGCGCTTTCTCTCTCAAATAAATTAATTTTTTTAAAAAATAAATAAATAAAATAAGGGGATTATTTTGGATTATCCCAGTGGGCCCAAAGTAATCACAAGGGTCCTTGGAAGTAAAAGAGAGCAGGGAAGAGGGAACCAGAGAGAAGGCACCATCAGCCTGATTTTGGTAGCTTCGAAGATGAAGGAAGATGGAGATGAGCCCTGGAAATCGGGCGGTCTCTAAAGATGGAAAATGCAAGGGAATGTATGTATTCCTCCCTAGAGCCTCCAGAATAGAATGCACCTTGCTGACACCTTAATCTTTGCCCAGTGAAATCCATGTCAGACTTCTGAACTGAAGAACTGTTAGAAAATAAATTTGTGTTGTTTTAAGCCATTAGTTTTGTAGTAACTTGTTACAGCAGCCATAGAAAACTAATACAGCTATCATTTTATAGAACCACATATTGCAAATAGAAAGGTACTGAAATAGCCTTGAGTTTGGAACATTCTCAGATGCTTAATGAAATAGATTAAAGTCTGAACAAGATCCAGTCCAATCCACCTTATCAAACGGGAGCACGTTTCAGGAATTGAGCTCTGCTATCTGTGTTTATGGACACTTCAAGAAATAGCAGTGTACTCCCCACTAATCACAAACCAGAAGACTGCTGAACAGAATGTACAATTGTAAGGATGTAGAAGGCAACACGAATTTTATTTGCTTTTCATACAGAGGCAGATTCTTATTTCCATGATCTCTATTTGCCTGAATATAAGAAATCTTTTCCTTTTTTCAAAAACTATGAAATTTCCTCACTTGAATTCCAGCATGTTTGGATGAGTTTTGGTGTTGTTTCTGACATGGGCTTTCATATTTAAAGATAAGTGACAGGAATCACTATCTATTGGGGTGCTTGATGCATAATCATTCCATGTATATTGGAATAAAATACTTACTTGTTCACATTCGAAGCACTGCCCTAGGCAGCCAGGTGCAGTGGTCAATAATCTCCATTCAGCTCTTGCCTTCCCAGAACTTAAAGTCTAGTTGGGAAAGCAGACACCTATGAAGGTCATCACAACACAGTGTGGGTTAGTGCTATAATGGAAGGGCACTTTGCTGAAGGGCACCTAACCCAGTCTTGACAGAGAGCAGGGGGTTTTTAGAGGAAGCAGTCCCTCTGGCACTGCCTTCATTAGGTGGCTGATTTATGTCTGCAGAGCTGGGTCTCGTTCCTCGGTCTCTTTCTCCTGGTCAGTTTGAATTCCTTGCTCAGGGACTCACCCTGTTCCTGGCCGTTGAATGGCCACTCAACACATGTTGTAAGGAAGAATTCAAAACATTCTTCAAAATTATGGCTCAGTATGTTTTTTAAGCCACTACACAGGTATAGCTTTGGCTTTTCACTTCAAAACTTGCCATGCCACAGCTGGCCAAAAATCTTTAGTTATCCTTTCCCTGTATGTATCTTGCCCATCACATTTTGCTCACCCCCAATGCAAGAAAAATCGTATTTATTTTTAGGTACAATATTTTATTTTTCTAGCTATAAAATAATACAAGTTCATTTTAGGAATCTGGGAAATTGCAGAAAAGAATAAAGAAAAAAGTATTTGTCACCATACTTCTATTACCCTGAGTGTATCTGCCCTCAGTTTTTTATACAGTCAATCCTCTTATTCAGATTCCATATCTGTGAATTCACCTAATCACTAAAAATTAATTGTAACCCCCAAACCGATACTCTCAGTGCTTTCTCAGTCAGTCAGGGGCCCGGGCCTGCGCAGAACAGCAAAAATGTTGAGACCTGCCCCACGCCTTCCCAGCTGAGGGCACTGAGGTTTGGGCAGGGCGATGCTCTGCCTTCTTGTGTCAGCTCGCTGGCTGTAAACAAGTGTCCTTTTTGGGGTTTTGGGGTTTTTTTTAAAAGCTTCCAGGATTTTTTTCAAGGTTTTATTTGTTTGACAGAGAGAGACACAGCGAGAGAGGGAACACAAGCAGGGGGAGTGGGAGAGGGAGAAGCAGGCTTCCTGCCGAGCAGGGAGCCCGATGTGGGGCTCGATCCCAGGACCCTGGGATCATGACCTGAGCTGAAGGCAGTCGCTTACCGACTGAGCCACCCAGGTGCCCAACAAGTTTGTAGTTGACTTTAGTGCCGTATGTTTTCACATTTTTGTGCTTTTTGTTGGTGATTTAATTGTTTAAAATGACCCCCCAGCAGAGGGCTGAAGTGCTCTCTTGTGCCCTAAGCACATGGAGAAAATACATGTGTTAAACACGTTTTGCTGACACGTAAGTTACAGTGCTGTTGGCCTTGAGCCCAGTGTTAATGAATCAATAAGAATCAACAATGTATATAAAATAAGTTGTCTTCAAAGGTAAACCCACATAAAACAATGTTCTATATTGATCAGTCGGCAAAATCATGGGACCAGAGGTTATCTTTTCCCTAGGAGCACTGATTCAGTGTTGACTAACTCTGTATTCATAGTTACAGAACGTAACTACCATCAATATTAAGAATCTACTGCATTTTCTTTATGCCAAAATAGAAAAGAGAAATCATACCATGTCGGGTTTGGTCAGCAAACCCTGAGACGGCGAATGAAAAGATGACTCCAGACACCTTAGTAGGAGAAAGGAGAGGTCTGGGGACCAGATGCTCTAGTGGCAAATGGCCTCGAACCGAGCTTTATCGGGGTCTTATCAATACACCAAGTACAAGCACAAAACAAGGAGGCAAGAAGTTTGTGAAGTACGTGACCACCACAGGTGCCTGTTTTTCTTCAAAATTTAAACATTTACTCCCTAGAGGAGAACCTTGAGCCACAGTAGGAATCCGGCCTTTTTTAGCCAAGGAACTTCAAAGGAGGCTCAGCGTTCCAGGCACTCCTCCTTTGCTTTTCAATGAGTCCCATCCAGGGAGGCACATACAAGTCAGATTTTGTCTATCCAGGCACTGTGAATTCCCACATTACCATTTGTTAATTTTTGTATCCCACCTTTTTTTTTTCATTTAACCTACATTCTGAACACTTTCAATGTTATTACATATTTTTAAATATGATTTTATTTTTTTAAGATTTTATTTGTTTATTTGAGAGAGAGAGCACAAGCAGGGGGCAGAGGCAGATGGAGAGGGAGAAGCAAACTCTCCGCTGAGCAGGAAGCCCATGTGGGGCTTGATCCCAGGACCCCAAGATCATGACCCCAGCCAAAGGCAGACGCTCAACCAACTGAGCCACCCAGGTGCCCCTAAATATGATTTTAATGATGTATTTGACCAAATGGATCTCCTTGATTTATTAGTTTCCCTCTTGCTAGATGTTAGGTTATTTCCAAAGATCATTCTTATAGATACATTTTATGTTTTTCTTTCATTCATTCATTCAACAAATATTTATTGAGTTCCAACTATATTTCAGGCCTCATGCATAAGGATACAAAAACAAACAGGATGGATATTTATTCTCAGGAGTCTCTGTCCTCCTGAGGTTTGTAATCAACTGAGAAGGACAGATAATAAGCATTTACACAAATAATTCATTAGAATAGTAATAAATGCTAGCAGGGACAAGGACAGGAAGCTACAAAAGCACACAAGAAAGCCTGATCTTAATGAGGGAGTAGTTCCCTGATGAGTGACATTTTCAGCTGAGCCCTGAAAGAACTCAGGACCAGAATGTACTAGACTCCTATATTAGAGGTAGAGGGAAAGGATTTTTCTTCTCTCTTCTTCTCTCCCTCCTCACCCTCCCACAGCACAAGCCAATGGTGCATCAGTAGGTTTCGCCTTCGTGGGCATGTGACCACAGGGTCCGGCTCCTGTCTTGGCTGCCTGCCCACACCCAGTACCACCCATTCTTCCACCCCTAGAGGGTAGGGGGGCTATCAGCCTAGGCTAAAAGATGTGTCTTCCTGGATGGGATCCAGCACATAACAGCCAGCAGACCCCACAGGACCCAGCTGGCAGAAAAGAGGGGGTCAGATGCAGCTGCAGGCCTGCCCAGAGTAGGGCCTGGGCTCAGCCTTGGGGTAAGGCAAACAGACATAATGCAGCTTGGCACTGTCTGCAGCCACCACAAATACAGCCCAAACCCCCTCCCCGTGCCCTTTCTTCCAGTAGAGCAGGTGCTCAAAGTCATCCCTTGCTGCTGTTTGAAAGATCAAATTCAGAGTGCAAGCGGCCATTCAGGCATGTAGGTATATAACAGGTGAACAAGTCGGTAGTATTCAAGTCAAGAACCAGTTAAAACCATCAGCTGACCTCATTCCACACCTTAAGGACCGCATTACTTTAAGAGGTCCAAGTGTCCACTTTGCCAGAAAACCTTTGAAGCCATTTTCTTTGAGACTATTTCTCCACGAAATATGTCCACAGAACTTGAGACAAGTGAACATCAAGGAATTGGGATGTGCAAAGCTTAATTATTTGGGAATTATTGGGGGGAGTATCAGTCTGAATTATATCAAGCAGAATTTAAAAGAAATGCAATTTGTACTTTCTGAAGTGTTAGCGCTAAGTCTTAACTGCGAACTAGCCATTGCCACTAGAGGTCCCGCCTGCCTGACTTCACCAAACAGATAAGCATTCTTTGTAACTAACTAGTTCCCTGAGTGGTGTGATTTGTAACACATCACTAGTGCTTGGAAATACTTATTCTCTTAAAAAAAAGATTAACTGCAGTAATCTTTGGCATGCCGCAAATTTGCTTAGCAAATTCTCTCAGCACAAATGAAACTTCAGCTGGTTATAGGCTAAATTGTTATCAATTCCAAAGCAGCAATACCCAAATTAGTATGCAATGCAAAAAGTTAACTTCTATCCTGAAGCCCTTGACATCCAGGATGCAAATTAATAGTGACTTATTTACCAGCCATACACCGTGATTCTCTAAAAAACACTATGATGACAACATATATATTAACCCTAATAGGTTTCTCCAAAGCATCTTTACAGAAACTTCAAATTCCATACCCTCTGGGCTTGTATTAGCTGCTGCTTACCTCAAGTTTTCACCCAGAGAGGCAGTTTGAAGCTGATTTGGCACCTCACCCAGCTTTCTAACAGTCCCCAGGTGAAAAAGAGGAGAAGAAAATTGTTAGTTACAAAATCAGGATCAGAGTTCATAAACTTTTGCCTTTGCTTTCTATGTAGCCTAGTTGAGATTCACTCTTTCCCAGAGCGTATGTTAGAAAGAGCCCCCTCCCCCCACCTTCTCACCAAGGTCTTTTCCATTCATTGCTAATAGCAAGCACATCTCCACTTTGCTCAACCCTCAGGGGCTCCATGCTCCCTGACCTCACAAAAAGTTCATGCCCTGCTCTGCTTTTGTCAATACCCTCAGCCGTTCCTTCCAAGACATTGTTCAGCTTCTGTGACATGATCTATTCTTAGTGAACCCATGCTGGGAAGTCTTAAACTTTCACATTTTCATCAAAGTGACTTCATAGTTTGGTCTCAGTATAAATAACTGCAGTTTGTATGTGTTTTCCCCCACCAAGGATGGATTTTAACCTTCAAAGCCAGGGTATTAAAGACTCTTTAAGAACTGCAATTGCATTTGTAGGAGAAGCACTCATTCTGTCTCAGGTTTTCCTGTGTCCCTTAATTTTTCTATCCATGACTCTTGAAACAGTGGTTCTCAGCCCTAGTTGCACATGAAAATCATCTGGGGAGCTTTTAAAAAGCACAGATGCTTGGACTTCATCCCATATCAATTGAATCAAAATTCCTGTGAGTAAAGCATTGGTATTTTTTATAGCTCCCAGGTGAAAGGTGCAGCCAGGGTTGAGAACCAGCGCCTGTAAGTGTCAATTAGGATTGTTTTGCTCACATCACCTGATCAAGATTTTTAAGAAGGATATCCCATTGAAATCCATGGGAATTTAATATATGTTAACAATAATGGCGCTTTGTATTTTCTCTGGAGATTTTAACATTTTATAGTACTCTCACAACTCATTTGCTGCATAATCAGTCAATATTTATGAAATACATATCAAGGACCATACTAGGTGCTAGAACAAAAATGATGGAGAAGACATGACCCTTGCCCTTCAGAGACATACAAACGAGTCAGTGAAATTAAACAGATACACTTCCAGACAAATTTCAGGTGCTATATATAGAATAAGATGGAAGTCCAAGGAAGGAGTCATTTGATATACATGGGAGGTTTGGGAAAGGACTCATGCAGGCAGTTACTCCTTTGCTGAGTCTTGAGAGATGAGTAGGGGGTCTCCAAGTGGCAGGTAGGGGGCTGAGAGAGATTTCAGGAATTTTAGGCAAAGGGAGTGGAATAAGCAATGAAGCTATGGAAATACTGGCATGTTTGGTTAATTAGGTAGGAGGAGAGGCACGGGCAAGAAATGGGAATAGAGAGTTCACAGGGGGCTTAATTCCGCAGTAAAGAGTTTGGACTTTATCCTGGAGGCCACTGGACCTCCAACATTTTTTATCACACACCCCTATCAGTAAAAAATGTTAGCAAAACTTCCAATGTATATTTATTTATTTATAATTTACCTAAGTGTAATGCTATGTTAATTACAAAACATATGCCAAAGACAGAAATTTTTTAAAAGGCCAAGATTAAAAATAACTATAACTGGAAGTTCTGATATTGTCCTCCTTTGCTCCAGTGAATCACCTTGCACATCCCTGGAGTATATATTCCCCTCTTTAAGATCACTACGACAGACATGGAGAGTAAGCAACATGACTTGATCTATACTTCACAGAACCTGTGAGGTAGGTAGGGCAAAAATAGGAAAACTAAGCCTCAGAGATATAGAGTGACTTGTGAAAGTCACGCAGCTAGTTACATCATAGAAAGGACTAGGACTCACACCGAAGACCCAGACCAATATTCCTCCTACAACTTCACATTATCTACCCTGAGCTGTACTCCTCACCACAATTTCTGTGAAGTCAAGAGCCTTTGGACAAGATACAGCTGTATATTCAATTATGTGATCCTTCCTTGTCTTACCAGAATATGAGAGAGATTCTGACAAAGGAACCATAAAACATCATCGGGATGAGACTGCATTAGTACCATTGTATTGAGATCTAAGAAGGGAGTCATTTAACTGAATGAATGAGGAATAGGATGGTCTCAGTAGACAAAGAGCTACCATGTACATGTAAGAATAAATGATCAACATTTAAAGAAGGCAATATGGCATGACATTAGAGAGAACACTGGCTTTGGAGTCAGGGGTCTGAGATCTAATCCTAACTCTGCTACTTAATATGCCTGGCATGAGCTTGGGCAACTTGCTTAAGCTTACTCACCACTGAGGGGCTGAATAATTTCTATCCCCTAAGACTGATGTGAATATTAATAAACTTTCAATAGATGTTCTTTTTCCTCCCCTTCCTCAACAAACAGAATACCATAATTGGGCTAACCACTAAAATTGGACTGAACATTGAATATAATTCGATCCAGCTTGGGTCATGCAGAAGGCATTTTAGGATCTTCTGTTAAATTTTATTATTGTAAATTAAAGAAATGCTTGCTTCTTGTTAGAAAGACTGTTGACTCAACTAGTTTTTCTGTATACAGAATAATAGCTACCATTTATTGAAGGCCTACTTGGTGCCAGGATTTCTTTGGCTAGTCTACATATAATACTTAATTTTCACAGCACAACTTGCAGCAAGTATTATTGTCTTCATTTTATAAATGAAGTTAATTGGTAGAGGGCCCACAACTAAAATCCAGTCCTATTTGTTCAAAATCTTCTCCATTAACAATTACGTTAGGTTAAAGAGTATGAATCTAAAACCTCACTTCACAAACTCTTTCACAGAACACTAGCTTCTTGAAATATAAATATTCATTCCAGAGTGAAGACTGTTTACCATAGCTGCATCTGAGACGTTCACAAAAACACTTTGTATTATTAAAGATTCCGTGAAGCTCTGCATGAAGGAAACCAATTTATTTTTATTTAACCCTAATTTCTCAAATGTATTTGACCATGGAAACCTTTCTGGTTTCCAGGATTACATATTAAGATCACCCAGGAACAAATATTCAATAACCACTAGTTTGGAAAATGCTTATCCAAAGAAACCATAAGACAACTTCCATTTGATATGTTGATATTATCAGAAAGCCAAAGACCGATGAAACATTGTTTTCCTAACCCTTTGGAAGATTTAGTAGGTATAGAACAGGGAAGATTATATGGCTCTTTTTCTATAACAACAATTCCACACAGATAAGCCTTTAGTCTCCACTGCTTGCCACTCATCAAGCTTGGTCCCTTTCACAAATATGAAATGTGTTTTAGAAAGACAAAACTAAAGGTATTAGGGTTCTGAACATCCTGGAATTATACTACCCTATTCAGGTGAGCTTTTCAGAACAGAAGGAATGACTGCACTGCATATCAAACAACTCATGAGAGAAAACATCTCTTCTTACACAAGTGGCTATGACTAAAGAAATCTTGCTCCTTATAAAGAATTCTCGATGGTAGAGCTGCAGGGCTGATTGATGAGTGCTGCCTACCACAGTAGGGAAATTGCAAAGAGAAACTGCACACACAACCGAGAGAAGCACACTGTGCTAATCTGCAATTCCCCATGGTCCCCTGCTGAGGTCTGGAGGCTGTAGAGGAAGGACATGACAATGGAGAGAAATCAGAGACAGATAGGAGGGGGTTGTCGCCAGTGAAAGCCAGGAGGGCTGAGGTTGGTGCATTTATGCCTCTATTGCCCTGAACTCTGTCGAGCAGCCGCTGAACAACACAATATAGATTTAGAGCTTGTTAAGATCAGATGCACAGGTGTGTCCCTTCCCAGTAATCCACAGAGGCTTTGAGAAAGTACAATCAGGGTCATCAATTTCTACCGTGGAAAAGTACCAACATACAGTTTCCTTAAAGAAATGGGAATTTTGGTTTAGAATGTTGAAATACCAATCCGAAAATGGAGGTTAAGCTTTAGGGGATAGATGAAATGATGGACAGTATTAATTGAGAAAGCAGCTATGAATGGCTTTCCCTTCCTATCACATACAAAACTGTATAGGAAATATTTGACAACATAATAAGCTGAGTTTGCGTTCTCTTTTTCCCCTAGAGACAAAAAAAAAAACATTGCAACAAGATATCAATATAAATTTAAAAATGGTAATACAGTGTGTGCTATCTCAAATTTTAAAGACTTCACCTATCTCTGAAGTATACAGAGCCACTATTTGATGAAGATATGCTATCCCCAAATACAATCCCAATAGAAAAAAGGAGAAAGGGGTCTCTATTAACTTGCTGCTTTGAATTTACCCAGAATCTCAAATTTGGTTATTTTGTCTTCCCTTTATTCTCCTATAAAGAAGTCATTTTCTTTAAATACTAGATAAATTCCTAGGGCATAAGAAATGAATTTTCCCCTTTGGCCAGTAACCAGAGGACCTCAAGGTCCTCTAATTTTAAAGTTTTACTTAAGTTATGTTCAAAATAGACTGAGTTTGAAACATATTTTTGATTAGGCTCCATATTTAAAGTATAACAGGGGACGTTAAACTTCACGGTGCATTTATCAACAACTCAAGTCACCAGTGTCCATGATGGACAGAATCAGGTTGATTTCACTTGCCACGGTGGGAGAATAGCCTAACAATTCTGATTATCCTCGGGCTATTGCTCCTGGTGCCTTAAAAGCCATTCCTGAAATGTCAGTTGCTGTCACCATCATTTTCTACCAGAGATGCCAACATGGTAAACTTCTGAATTGCCCCACTAGCAAAAAAGAAAAGAAAAGAAAACTACAAGTGCCCAAATGTACACCACATCACTTTTCATAATAACTTTATTAAGATATAATTCACATACCATTAAATTTAATCTTTTATGGGGTACAATGGAGTGGGTTTTAGTATGTTCACAGAATTGTGCAACTGTCATCACTATCGAATTTTAGAAAATTTTCACCATCCCTAAAAAGAACCTTGTACCCATTAACAGTCACTCTCTATTCCTCTTTCCATCCCATAGACTGGGCATTTCTTATAAATAGAATCATACAATAAGTGGTCTTTCTGGTTGTTTTCTTTCACTTAGCATAATGTTTTCAATGTTCGTCCAAGCTGTAGCATATATAAGTACTTCATTCCCTTTTATTGACAAATTTTTATTCCATTGTATGGATATATCACATTTTATTTATCCATTCATCAGCTAATGGACATTTGTACAGTTTTCCACTTTTTGGCTATTATGAATAATGCTGCTAGAAATCTTCATGTACAGATTTTCGTAGAGACATATGTTTTCAGTTCTTTTGGGTATGTACCTAAGAGTGGAATTGCTGGGTCATATGGTAAATCTAAGTTTAAGTTGTTGAAGTACTGCCAAACTGTTTTCCAAAGAGGCTGCACCATTTCACAATCCTACTGGTAATGTATGAGGGTTAAAATTTCTCCACATCTTTGCCTACACTTATTATTGTCTTTATTTTTTTTATTTTAGTCATCTTAATAGATGCAAAGTGGTATTTCATTATGGCTTTGATTTCCATTTCCCTAATGGCTAGTGAGGTTGAGCAAATTTTCATGTGTGTATTGGCTGTTTGTATATCTTTTTTGGAGAAATGTCTATTCAAATCCTTTGGCCATCTTTTAATTAGGTCGTTTGTCTTTTTATTATTGACTTGTAACAGTTTAGTGTATGTTGTGGATAGAAGTCTCTGATCAGATTTATGATTTGCAAATATTTTCTCCATTTCCGTGGATTATCTTTTTACTTTCTTAATGATGTCCTTTGAAGTACAAAAGTTTTTAATTTTGATGAAGTCCAATTAATTTATTTTTTCTTTTGTCATTCATGCTTTTGCTGTCATATCTAAGAGGCCATTGCTGAATTCAAGGTCATGAAGATTTATTTCTGTGTTTTTCTTAGGAGTTTTGTAGTGTTAGCTCTTTCATTTAGGCCTATGATTTATTTTGAATTAATTTTTGTATATCATGTGAAATAGGAGTCCAACTTTATTCTTTTGAACGTGGATATGCAGTTGTCCCCAGTCATTTGTTTTCCCATTTTCCTTCCATTGGGTTGTCTCGGCACCCTTGTCAAAAATTAATTGGTCATTAACAGTTTACTTCTGAGTTTTTTATTCTATATCATTCTTCTATATTTCTATCCTTCTGCCACTACCACACTGTCTTGATTATAGTAGCTTTGTAGTAAGTTTTAAAATTGGGAAGTATGAATTCTCCAACTTTGTTCTTCTTATTCAAGATTTGTTTAAAACTCTTTGAGTTTTTCCGTTCTTTGTATTTCTATGTGAATTTTGGAATCAGCTCATCAATTTCTACAAACAAAGGCAGCTGAAATTTTGATAAGCGTTGCACTTAATTTGTTGATCAGTTTGGAGAGTTGCCATCTTAACATTGTCTTTTGATACATTTCTACTTATTTAGGTCTTCATTAATTTCTTTTGATAATGTTTTATAGTTTTTAGTGTATAAGTCTTTCATTTGTCTTAAAAATGTATTCCTAATTATTTTGTTCTTCTTGATGCTAATGTTTAAAGAGTTATTTCTTAATTTCATTTCTGAGTAAGTCATTGATAATATATAGAAATACAATGAATATTTGTATATTCATCTTATATCAGGCAACCTTGCTGAACTTGCTGATTAATTCTAATAATGTGTGTATGTGTGTGTGTGTGTCTGTGTGTGTGTATTCCTTAGGATTTTCTACATAAAAGATCATACAATTTGTAAAGGGAGATCATTTTACTTCTTCCTTTTCAATCTAGATGCATTTTTTAAAATATTTATTTATTTGAGAGAGAGAGAGAGAGGGTGAGAGAGAGAGCACAAGAGGGGGTAGGATCAGAGGGAGAAGCAGACTCCCTGCCAAGCAGGGAGCCCAATGAGGGACTCGATCCCGGACTCTGGGATCATGACCTGAGCCAAAGGCAGTCGCTTAAACAACTGAGCCACCCAGGCACCCAATCTAGATGCATTTTTTTTTTTTTTGCCTAATTACCCTGACTAGAACCTCCAATACAATGTTGAATAGAAGTGACAAGAGCATACATCCTTGTCTTGTTCTTAATCTTAGAGGGAGAGCATGCAACCTTTCACCAGTAAGTATGAATTTAGCTATACTGTTTTTGTATATGGCTGTCCTTTATCAGGATGACAGGATGTCCTTATCTAGTTTGTCAAAATATTTTACTGTGAAGGAGTGTTGGGCTTTGTCAAATGCTTTTTATGTATCTATTGAGAGAATCATGTCATTTTTGTCCTTGTTCATGGTGTACGCATTCTACTTGTTCATGGTGTATAATCCTCTTAATATGTTGCTGGACTAAGTTTGTAGTGTTTTCTTAAGAATTTTTATATCTGGGGCGCCTGGGTGGCTCAGTTGGTTAAGCGACTGCCTTCGGCTCAGGTCATGATCCTGGAGTCCCGGGATCGGGTCCCGCATCGGGCTCCCTGCTCAGCAGGGAGTCTGCCTCTCCCTCTGACCCTCCCCCCTCTCATGCTCTCTCTATCTCATTCTCTCTCTCAAATAAATAAAATCTTTTAAAAAAAAAGAATTTTTATATCTGTATTCATAAGAGATATTGGTCTATAGTGTTCTTTTCTTGTGATGCCTTTGTCTCATTTTGGTAACAGGGTAGTATTGGTCTCATAGAAATAGTATGAAAATATTCCCTTCTCTTCTGTTTTTTTGGAAGAGTTTATGAGAATTGGTGTTAATTCTTTTTTAAGCATTTGGTAGAATTCAACAGTGAGGTCATTTTTACCTGGGCTTTTCTTTGTGGGAAGTATTTTTATTACTCATCTAATCTCTACACTTGCTATGTTCAAATTTTCTATTCTTTAAGTCATTTCAACAGTTTGTGGCTTCTAAGAATTTGTCCATTTCATCTAGATTATCTAATCTATTGGCATACAATTGTTCATAGGTTTCACTTATAATGAGTTTTATTTCTGTAAGGTCAGTGTCCTCTCTTTCATTTCTAATTTGGTAATTTCAGTCTTCTTTCTGTTTCTCTTGCTCAGTCCAGATAAATATTTGTCAATTTTCTTGATCTTTTCAAAGAATGAACTTTTGATTTTGTTGACTTTCTATTGTTTTACTATTCTTTGTATCATTTACTTCTACTTAATATTTTTTATTTCTTTTATTCTTCTTGCATTGGGTTTAATTTGCTCTTCTCTTTCTGGTATCTTAGGGTGGAAGTTTAGGTTATTGATTTGATATCTTTCTCCTTATTTAATATAGGCATTTATAGCTATGAATTTCCCTCTAATGACTATTTTAGCTATATTCCATAAGCTTTGGTATGATTTATCTTCCTTTTCACCATCTCAAAGTATTCTAATTTCCCTTATGATTTTTTCTTTGACCCTTTGGTTATTTATGAGTGTACTATTTAATGCACCTATATTTTTCAAATTTCCCCAAAATCCTGTTACTAATTTCTAGTTTTGTTCCATATGGTCAGAGAATATACTTGGCATGATTTTGATCTTTTAAAACTTATTTTTTTTAAATATTTTATTTTTAAAATAAAGGGAGGGAGAGAGAGAGAGTGAGCACAAGCAGGGAGAGCAGCAGACAGAGGGAGAGGAGAAGCAGGCTCCACACTGAGCAGGGAGCCCAATGTGGGGCTTGATTCCAGGACTCGGGGATCATGACCTGAGCCAAAGGCAGACACTTAACGATTGAGCCACCCAGGTGCCCCGATCTTCTTAAATTTATTAAGGCTTGTTTCATGGCCTAATGTATGGTCTATCCTGGATAATGTCCCATTTTCAATTGACAGTAATATACATTCTGCTGTTGGAGTGTTCTATAGATGTTGGTATGTCTAGTTGGTTTGTAGTGTTGTTCAAGTCTTCTAATTCCTTGTTGATCTTGCCTGTTTATTCTTTTCATTATTGAAAGTAGGATATTGAAGTTCCCAACTATCACTATTGAATTATCTATTTCTCCCTTCAATTCTGCCATTCTTTTGCTTCATGTATTTTATGACTCTCTTGTTAAACCCATGCATATTTATAATTACTATCTTTCTCATGGACTGACCCTTGTATCATTATAAAATTTCCACCTTTGTCTCAAAATTGTAACAATTTTGTCCAAAAATCTGTTTTGTCTGATAGAAATATAGCCATTCTAGGTCTCTTTTGGTTATTGCTTCGATGGTGCATCTTTTTCTGTTCTTTTACTTTCTACTTATTTGAATCTTTGAATCAAAGTATGTCTCCTGGAGACAGCATATAGTTGGATTATGTTTTTTTTTTTAAACCTATTCTGCCACTTTCTGCCTTCTGTTTGGAGTGTAAAGCCCTCACAATTACTGTAATTTCTGGTAAGATTGGATTTATATCTGTCATTTTGCTATTTGTTTCCTATATGTCTTGTGTCTTTTTGTTCCTCTGTTCCTCGATCCCTGACTTTTTGTGTTAAATAGATATTTTCTAGTGTACCATTTTGATTCCCTTGTTGCTTTTTTACTATTTTTTAAAATTTGAGCCCTAGGGATTACAATTAACATCTTAAAACAATTGGATAAATACCAATTTACTTTCAATGATATATAAAACACTGCACCAATATAGCTCCATTCCTCTCCTTCTCCTTTGTGTTTTGTCATACAACTTACATCTTCATAGTTATAAGTCCATCAACACCATTTTATAATTATTCCTTTATGCAATTGTCTTTTAAATTAGATAGAAGGAGAAAACAGTTACAAGCAAAACATACATTTAGACTGTCCTTTATTTTTATAAATGTAGTTACCTTTACTGGTGCTCTTTCTTCATGTGCAGTTAAGTTACCATCTAGTGTCCTTTCATTTTATCCAAAAGGTCTCCCTTTACTATTTGCTGTAGGGCAGGTCTGTCAGTAATGAATTCTTTCAGTTTATCTGAGAATTTCTTAATTTCTCCTTTGTTTTTTGAAGGATAGTTTTGCTGGATATAAAATTGTTGGATGACAGTGTTTTCCTTTCAGCATTTTGAATAGCTCATTCCATTGTCTTTGAGACACTATGTTTTGGGTTTTGTTTTGTTTTGTTTTGTTTTTTGTGAGAGTCAGCTACTAATCTTATTGAGGATACCTTGAACCTGATGAATCACTTATCTCTTGCTATTTTCAAGATTTCTTTTTTTTTTTTTTCTTTTTTTGTCTTTGTCTTTGGACAGTTTGACTATGGTGTATCAAGGTGTGGATCCCTTTGAGTTTGTCCTACTTGGATTTTTTTGAGTTTCTTGGATGTGCATAGTAATGTTTTTCATCAAATTTGGGAAGTTTCCATTATTTTTTCAAACATTTTCTATGCTCCTTGTTCTTTCTCCTCTCTTCTGAGACTCTCATTGTCCTGAGACTCTGGGCGTGTATTGGACCATGTCTTTAATGCTCTAGGAGGCAGTTTAAAACTCTGCCTTAGCCTGCACATCCTGCTTGCACAGAACCTTAAGGATAGCCAGAGAAGAGATTAGGGCCCTCTCAGATCTTTCCTGGGCATGTAAACAGCTCTGCATGTGTTCACAGACCTCTTTATCAGGAACATGTTGGAGCTTTTCAAAATCCCCTATGGACACCTTATTCTCCAATTTTTCCACAAAATTTCTGGTAATCCTCTATTTAGCCCTAAGTTGTATCATTACTTCTGGCAGCTTCAATGTTAAACAATTGCTGCTGATTGCTCCAACAAATGCCTTGGGAGTGTGGTATTTATTATAATAAACATAATAACAAATTTTGATGGGACAAGTGAGTTCAGGGTAAGGTGTCTGAGGAAATGCTATAAGAGCTGGGCATGACTTACGGGCTGTAATTTGCTGCACAGAGAAGGAGGCAGGCAACCAGGCAAAGACAGCATCTCTAAAGCCCATAAAGTGTTGGGACCTAGTCATGCAGGGTGACTAATGCCCAGGAAAAAGTTTTGGCTGGAGAGGGAACATGAAGTAAGATAGTGAGGGACTTTGATTATGGAAGACTAAGAAGTTTAAACTTTAGCTCTTTAGGTTATGGAAAATCATAGAAAGTTCTTGAATAGAGAAATCATTCAATTATTAATTTATTCAACAAATATTTATTGTCTATTGTGTCAGGCACTGTTGTATTCACTGAGGATGCAGCAGTGAACAGGACAATGGTCCTGACCTCATAAAGCTTACATTCTTGGGGGGTAGAAATACAATGAGGAGAAAATACTAAATATTAAATATATAATATAGATTTAGATTGGGTTGAGTACTATGAGTTAAAGCAAGGGAAAACAAGGCAAGGTTGGAGAGAGCTTTGGAGCCTGGAAGATAGGAGGTAGCTTTGTAGGGGTAGTCAAGGGAACCATCTCTGTGGACGGGAAAATCACTGAAATAAGAGCAAATTATTCAAAGCTTTGAGGAGCAGTAAATCCAGGGAGGAGCAGTGGTAAGTTTGAATAACCTGAGGCAAGAACAGAATTGCATTTTCAAAGAAACACAAAAAAACTTGGGAGTAAAGTAAGGGAGAGAGTGATAAGAAATGAGGTCTAACAAAAAAGCATGAATCAGATAATGGCCTTGTAGACCAGGGTAAGGAGTTTTAGTTTTATTGTAAGTAAGGGTAGGGAAGCATTGGAGGAAATTAAGCAGGGAAGTGACATGATCTGACTTACATTTTTCTAAAGGTTACTGGTTGCCTGTGTGAAAAATGGACAGTAGAAGGACAAGAGTAGAAGAAAAGGGACCAATTCATTGAGAGATACAGTGGCCTGAATGATGGGGTATTAGTGGAGCTGGTGTGCTTGGATTTAAGATATATTTTAAAGGTAAAGCAACAGAACTTACTGAGTGATTGTTAAGAGAAAGGAAAAAATCAAGGCTGATTCCTAGGTAGTGAGCTTAAGCAACCAAGTAAATGGTAGCCAATAATGGAGAAGAGGAAGAGAGACAAAAGGAAAATCAGGGATTTGGTCTGGAGCATATTAAATTTGAGATGTTAATTAGCTCTATTACTGTAGGTGTCAAGTGGGCAGCTGGATATTTGAGTCTAGTACTTAGGAGAGAAGTCAGAACTGGGTATAAAAATTTGAGAGTATCAAGCTTAGAGATGGGATTTGATGAGTCACTTAGGAAATGTTCACTACAATGAACAAATTTATCATTTATGAATAGAATATCAAGATTAAGTTATATTTTAAGCATCATTTTTATATAGCCTGAGTATAGATTTTTATTTTCCCTTTATATACTCCAATCTCACCATCAGTATTTTCTGCTGCTTCATTATAAACCAATTAGCTTCATATTGTTACTATTAACAGTAATAGCCATTAAGTGCCTCCTCAAGGCAACCATTGGATGTAGAACTGCTTAAGAAATGTACTCTTCCTGTTCTTATGCAGAAAGCTTATCAGCTGTGGAGTTCTACATTATGCCATTCTGCTGTAGTTCATTATTCTTAACAAAGAAAGTGTCAGTTGCACATAATGGAATCATATTTTGTGTGTTATAGGTCACTTTGGTTTGGAAAAATTTTAAGCAATCACTTTTTTGTCTCCCTGTTCCATCTGGACTCTGAATATTACATTTTTTGCAACAGGCTCAGCATTTACATTAGCAAATAATGTACTTTGCCTTCCTACTCATTTAACTATGGAAATTAGTCTGCATTATTATTTGATAATATGTTTCAAAATACTATCTCAGTTTGGGGGTGGGGAGAATAATTTCCCTATGTGATGGAAGCTCTTTAGTGAACTGATTAAGAAACAAAAGGAACCAGCCTTGATTCTGAATTCCCTTTTAAAAGTCCTGAAAGCCTTCTTATAGAAAGAAATTTTCTTCTGACATCATCAGACATCCGAAGATTTAGCATAGGTTTGCATGACCTCAAAATAAAACTATACCATTTTGTATTTGTGTCCCTAAGGCAATGCGTCTTCAGGTTGGTGACATATAAGAACAAGGTAAAATTGGCCTATGGGGAACAAAATAGAAAGGAAGGACAGAGGGTGGCTTGGGAGAAGCTACTCGGTTTTCCCAAAGTCAAATACACAAGACACACTTGGAGTTAATATGTATGTTCAAAAGCAGATATGGGGACGCCTGGGTGGCTCAGTCGGTGAAGCACCCAACTCTTGATTCCAGCTCAGGTCATGATCTCAGGGTTGTGAGATCGAGCTCCCCACCAGGTTCCACACTGGGCATGAAGCCTGCTTAAGATTCTCTCTCCCCCTCTCCCTCTACCCCTCTCCCCCTGCTTGGGAGCATGTGCACACTCTCTATCTCAAAACAAAACAAAACAAAAAAAGAAAAGTAGATATAGCCTTTTTGTATACAAGGGAATAGAAAGGGAAAGAAAAATAGAGTCCTGTGAGGAAAGGATTATATTCTTAAAACCCATATTATCTACCTTATTGAGCATAGCAATAAATATCAATAAAATGACACTTCTTTTAGACACTAGAAGGTTATTCTCTGGTAATGTGTGAAAAATAGCAACATGGAGGGATTATTGGTGCATTTAATCTTGAAATTATGTTGCAGGCCTTTCTGTGAAGTTGGGAGCTGAATGCCACCTCAGCACTGTGGTGGTGGCTCCCTGCTTTAATTAGAACACTGCTGCCGACTTTTCTCCCATTCTGAGGGATGACTGGGAGAAACAGGGAGAGTCCAGGTATACGTGGTCACATCTGAGTCTGTTTTCTGCATTTTCCACTTGCTTGCCTGACTCCACTTGCTTTCATGTCTGTTGCTTACTTGCAGCCCAAGTGGGATTGGAATAAGAAGACAAAGCATAAACCTATTTTTAATGAATGCAGAAATAAATGACTCATTTGGTGTCCCCCAAAGATATGAAGAGCAAAAACAGACAAGGAGAGGGGAGGCATTAGAAGAAAATAAACAACCCTGATAAAAGTAGGGAAGATGAGAAATGAAAAAATGGCTCTTAGTAGGGAACTGAATGATAACTCTATTAGGCTTTGCTTCCTCTTGATGCTGCAACGTAGTGCTACTTCTTCTCCCACTGTCAAAGGTAGGTGGGGGATTTTTTTCTCGTCTCTAATTTTTTTTTTTTTTTTAGAGACAGTGCAAGCTGGGGAGAGGGGCAGAGGGAGAGGGAGAGAGAGAGAATCTCAAGCCAACTCCAGGCTGAGCATGGAGCCTGACATGGGACTCAATCTCACCATCTTGAGATCATGACCTGAGCTGAAATTGAGAGTCCAACACTCAACTGTCTGAGCCACCCAGACACTCCCTCTCTTCTCTTAACTACTGGTTGGTGGCTACAAACAGTGATGAAGTGATCGGCTACTGGTCGATCAGTTATCCAAAGTGGTTTCTACAAATTCACTCTGCAGTTATAGTACGCCTCCTCTATTCAGGTAGGAAGTAAATTTTTTGCATTTGTGCATGAATTATAGAACAAAAGTCATTAGAAACTAAACCTTTTAGAAATGTTGGGTTTATCGACTAAAATTGTGTTATAACAGGCAAACCAAAGCCTCCCTTCACACATCAGCAGATCAACTTTCGGTATTGAAGCTCTTCTTGGATGCTGAGGAACAAAACTCTCAGGGAATCAACTATGATTCATAATACTATTATGTGTGTTTTTCCAGGAGTTCCTAAGAAAATTTTATTTTTATACAAAAGTCCACAAATGAGTCAGAACATAAGTGTGTAAGTGCAACATTTATGTTAAGATCTCAAGACAGAGGTATATCAATTTAATTCCTTTTTTTAGGAAGTGACATATTTACACTTACCTTTCTGATGAAGTAATTAGAATCAGTATACAAGGAGCAGGGATTTATGTTGTCAACGGAAAGTCCAACTGACTAGCAAAAAACCCTTGCTAGAAAGCATATAGATTCCATTATATTCAGACTGCTAGAGGAATAAAAGTTAAAGTTATAAAAAGGGACAACATGCATATATTTGAAAGTTCACAAAGATGCCTCTCAGGGTATGATATTATTAAATATTAACATCACAAAATAAAATTACAGAAAACTCTAAATAATTAAAAATACAGTTCTCAAGCGGAGGTGCCACTTGAGGGTAGATACACCAGTACCAAGCAATTGCAGAGTAATTCTGAATGTGCAAAAGGAAAGGTCTAACTGAATCATCGTTTCCTTGTTGATGTCTTAAAGTAATAAAAATTCCAAGAGCAGAGAGCTCTCTGCTCGAGGTTATAGGAGGAAAATATTTTTGTTCTGCAGATGTTTTTCCTTTCAGATCCATTCTGAAAGGTATGGAAATTTGATTAAGACTGTGGAATTTATTAAAATCTGGGACTTTAAGCCCACCAAGAGAAAGTTTCTATACTAAATGTCAAAAAAAGCCCTTCAAATTAATTCTTAGTTACCATCTTTATAGATGGAAATACCCTTCATTTATAATCACTTTCCTCAAATTAATTTCCTCAGTGAACATATTCATTAAATAGAGTCAACCAAAGCAGACCAAAGCCGGTAAACAGATGAGAGCAGTGGGCCATCTAGCGACTCTTAAGTCACCCCCACCCTCTCTGCTTTCTGTGTCGGAGGGTAGAAAATGTAGGCAGAGCACAATGGGAGTCAGGTGATGTTCCTTTCAGAATGAAAAGCCTCCTAAATTTCAAGGATTTGCTCTAAAACCACATTTAGAACACAACTACAGAAAACACACTGAGCTACTTGAAGAAGTAGTATAACATTATAATATGGCTATTAAGATGAATCCCAGGTGGAAAAACAGTGGCAATTGCAAAGAGGGAAAATCATAGAATGCATTCAAGAGATCTGAACCCTATATCCTCGAGAGAGCACTACAGGTCTCCCCCTCAGGTAATTTTGGTTCTGTCAGACCTTGGTGAGTCTGTTGAGGGCAGGAACTATATTGTCTCAGTATATAGGGGTACATGATGGCATACGATGTAAACTCTGCCATGCGTTAAAGGCTCCTTAAATGTTTGTTGAGTCAACAGAAAGCATGAAGGGAGAGAAGAAATCAGGAAAGAAGGAGGGAGGCTGGGAGAGAGGAGAATTTAAGAAGGAAAGAGAGAAGAATGAATGGCAGGGGGAGGAAGAAAGAAATACTTTAGTAATTGGGTTTTTTTTTTTTTTTGTCTCCCTGGAATAGCCAGTATATTATATAAATGTACTAGATCGTCTTTGAAAATTGAAGTTTGCTGCTCTCCACAGCTTCTACCAGGGGATGCAATTGCTCTCCACTCTTGTGGAATTTAATTTACTTAGCGCTTAGTAAAGCCGCAGACTTTCAGGTTTAAGGTATGCACTGAGATCGATGGTTTGAAGATAACTCTAAGGAGAGTTCACTGCAAGTCAGCCAACTGTTCCTGGCTGCATGCAGTTGATAAGTGGACCAGGACTTGCTAAGTGTTCTGTGTGCTCAGTAATTACTCACGGCTTTTTGGAGTAGGCATATCTCCACATTCACCCTCAAACAACAACCCCAACTGCCGGCAGAGTTTTATCCAGATCTAGAGGCCTGGTCTTTGAAACACATCTGAAAGTGTTTTCTTCAAACAATCTGAGCAACCTGTGTGGTTTCAGTCCCTGCTCTTCAAGATGTGAAATTTGTACGGAAGCTAAAACAGAGTAGGTAGACACGGGCATGATATATCTCACTATGTTACCCAGTATGTATCATAGTATGACTTTCATTTGTCTATCTAGCACTTGGGCCAAGTTACTGCATGTGTCAGGAAACATTACAAGGAACTCACAGACCACAGAGCATCAAACAGGAAGAAACAAGCTATATAAAAAAAAGTTTGATTAGAGGCAAAGCAGATGCTATGAAATCTCTATCCCTGTCCCTGAGAATCCTCTGAAAACAGAACCCATTCAGTAAGTGTGAATTGCTTTGGCCATACATTGCCTTAAGCCTAGGAATCAAGTATACAGAACTGAGTTTGAGTCAGGCTCTATATGGATTAGCTGTGTTACCTTGAAAGAGTTCCTTAGCTCCCCAAGATTTAGTCACCTTATCTGTGAAGTGGTAGTAATAATAATAGAAGTATAATCTTTCAGTGCATTTATTTAACAACTATTTGCTGTGCACATATTTAGAAAGCATCTCACTGTGTAAACTATAAAAACAAGGGCTTGGTTTTGATCACCATATATCCTCAGTGCCTTGAATAGTGTCTGGCATGTGGGAAGTCTTCAAAAAATATTTCTGAATGATATTATATAACATAGTAGGAAAAACAGGCTTCCTTGGTTTGAAATCCACCTCCTCCACTTAGCTGCATCACCTCAGAGCAAATTACCCCACCTCTCTGTGCAACAGTTTTCTCACCTTTGAAACAGGATGCTGATAATAGAATCTACTTCACTGGGTTGTGTGAGGATTAAATGAGATACCATATATTAAGTACTTAGAATAGTGTCTGGTACTGTGCTCAAAAATTCCAGTTGCTTTATGGGGTGCCTGAGAGACACGGTTGAGCGACCAACTCTTGGTTTCTGCTTGGGTCCTGATCTTGGGGTAGAGAGATAGAGCCCCACCTCAGGCTCCACACAGCATGGAGTCTGCATGGGTTCCTCTCTCCCTCTCTCTCTGCCCCTCCCTGCTGCACACGCTCTCTCTGTCTCTTTCTCTAAAATAAATAAATAAATCTTTTAAAAATTCCAGTTATTATTTAAAAATAATAACTATTATTATTAGTTATGGCACCTATCCTCAATGAGTTTGCCTCCTGGAGGATCCAACTAGTAAGTAAAACTGTCAATTATAATACAGATATAATATCAGTGCAATAACGGGTGACTATGGACGTACAAGCAGGTGCTTCACAGCACAATTAGTGGAATCAGTGAGTACTCTTTAGAGAAACTGGCATATGCATCCTACATTCAGTCTCTAAAACTAAGTCCTCTCACCTAATGGAAAAGAGACCTGCATGTGGTCATCAAAAATCATTGTCTGCTACAATGTCCAGGTGAATCACAGGACAAGTGTACCAGCATTGTTCCTTTTCTCTTCCTATGCTTCTTACATTATGATATCAGGTAGGACTGCCGGGTAAGGTGCCCTCATTCCTCTATAGACCAAGCTCTAATACAGTGACTTTCAAACTGTGTTCCAATGAACCCTGGGATTCTACAGACATTACCTGGGCACAACCCCCTCTAAATCACAGGAAAACCAGATTAAGAAAGGATCTCCAGAACCTCTACTCTGCACTACCCGTAGATCTAGAAATTTGTGTCTGATTTCTTTGGAAAATATCACTCCACTGTGAAAGGTAATAATAATTTTTAAAAGTTTAAAATGCACCTCCTTAGAGATTCTTCTAAGAAACCCTTATCACGGGGCACCTGGGTGGCTCAGTCGTTAAGCGTCTGCCTTCGGCTCAGGTCATGATCCCAGGGTCCTGGGATCGAGTCCCACATCAGGCTCCCTGCTCCGCGGGAAGCCTGCTTCTCCCTCTCCCACTCCCCCTGCTTGTGTTCCTGCTCTCGCTATCTCTCTCTCTGTCAAATAAATAAATAAAATCTTCAAAAAAAAAAAAAAAAAAGAAACCCTTATCAGGCAGAACAAGATGCCCTGCTCTCAGGAAATGCAAATGCTTGGCAAAAGGAAATTTTGAAAGACTTCTAAACAGGGAGTTTTCTCCTTGGCATATTTCCCATGGAGAATCAAGCAAGATATTTCTTTTTAATGCAATATTGTAGGAAACATGGTTCAGTGAATAGAACATCAAATTTACTGAACAGTGAAATATTACAAATCCCCTTGAAGTATTGATTCATGATCTTTTACTTGGTTTCACAGTGGATCACCTATTCCAAAAAAGAAACATAAATTCATATAAACAAATTATAGCTATAGTTTCATCTATATTAAGAAAAAGACATGGATCAATCCATTGAGTCTACTCCATTTGTAATCATTCTGCATGTGCAGGCTATTTTTTATATGTTTGGAAGTTTAGAGGGTCATTAAGTGATGAAGGGTACCAGAAGTTTCCAACTTCATCTCTCTACAACAGCAAAAAACAAAACGAAAACGAAAACAAAAAACAAATCTGAAATATTTTAAAAGCTTGCCAAATTTAAATAGTTATATCATAAACATAGAAATACATCCTATCAATAAAAACCATTTAATGAAAATAGGGTGCTTCCATTACTTTTTGTTTAAAAGATTTTATTTCTTTATTTGAGAAAGAGAACATGAGAGGGGGGAGGGTCAGAGGGAGAAGCAGACTCCCCACTGAGCAGGGGCCCTGATGCCAGGCTCTGTCCTGGGACCCTGGGATCATGACCAGAGCCAAAGGCAGACCTTTAACCGACTGACCCACCCAGGCGCCCAGTACTTCCCTTATTTTTTAATTTCATTTGTTGATACTTAGGTTAGCACTATTATCCCTACACTATTATCCCTCAGATTATTCTAATAATTCAAGCATGTGTAAGGAAAAAGAAATAACACATGTTGAATATGTACTATATACTGGGCATTTAACATGAAGCTGACTGCTTAGTGTACAGTCATTTGGTGGATCAATAAATAAATCCTTCCCATAATTTAGTTCTTTTTTTACAGTTGAGAAAACAGATTCAGGGAGATTTCCCAAAGTTTCAGATCTAGTAAGAGCCAGGATTGAAACTCAGTTTGTCTTCTGAGATGCTCATATTCTACCCAATACATCAGAGTAACGAGTACAATAATTATTGTACTGCCCATCTCTTATGGGTTGAATTGTGCGCGCCCCCCCTCCATTCCTATGTTGAAATCCTAACCCCTAGTACCTCAGAATGTGATCTTATTTGGAGATAGGGTCTTCACATATGTAAGTGAGTTAAAATGAGATAATTGAGGTGGGCCCTACTCCAATATGACCAGTGTCCTTATAAAAAGGGGAAATATAGAGACAGACATGCACAGAGGGAAAATACCATGTGAAGACAAAGGCAGAGATCAGGGAACACTTCTACAAACCAAGGAATGCCAAAGATTACCAGCAAACCATCAGAAGCTAGGCAAAAGTATGGTGCAGAATTTCACTTTCAGCCCTCAGAAGGAACCAACCCTGCCAAACACATCCTCTTGGACTTCTGGCCTCCAGAACTGTGAGACAATGAATTTCTGTTGTTTCAGCCGCCCAGCTAGTAGTACTTGGTTATGGCAGCTGCAGTAAACTAATACACCATTACTTCAGAGAACTGGGTGTTGAGCTGGTGGACTTTTCCCACTTGCTGAAATTTCCCATTGTTGAAATGGAAAATCCATAGTGTGGTCACTCTTTAGAGTGTTTTCCTACCTTTTACTCTCTTCTGGAACTTGCTATTATGTTAAATACACTCATAATTGCATATTTTTAAAAATATAGCCAACTACTTCACCAATCAGCTTCCATCCAATCATCACACTTTGAAAAAGACCCTCAGCCCTAAATTTATTGCAGCATTACTTACAATAGCCAATAGCCAAGATACAGGAGCAACCCAAGTGTCCATCAATAGATGAATGGATAAAGAATATATATATATATATATATATATATATATAGTGGAATATTATTCAGCCATAAAAAAGAATAAGATCTTGCCATTTGCAACAATGTGGGTGGACCTAGTGGGAATAATGTTAAGTGAAATAAATCAGAAGAGAAAGCAAATACCATATGATTTCACTTACATGTGGAATTTAAAAAACAAAAAAAAAAAAAACAAAAAAATAGACTTTTAATTACAGAGAACAAACAGGAGGTTGTCAGAGGAGAGGTGGGTGGAGGTGGGTGGAAGGGAGATAAAGGGGATTAAGAGGTACAAACTTCCAGTTATGGAATAAATAAGTCAGGGAGATGAAAGGTACAGCATAGGAATATAGTCAATGGTTTTGTAATAGTGTTGTATGGTGACAGATGACAGCTACATTTGTGGGGAGCACAGCATAATGTATTGAGTTGTCCAATCACTGCTGTACACCTGAAACTAATGTAACATCCTGTGTCAACTATCCTTCAATTAAAAAGAAAGAAAAAGACCCTGGGAAAAAATAAGTTGAAGTTGCCCTGGGTACCAAATAAATACAAACTAAAAAAGAAAAGAAACATTTCTCCGGAATGACAAAGTGTTCTCTTTTTAAAGAAGTCTAATTAGATAGTTTTGAAAGACAAGCAATTGGAAAGTGGGTGTCGGGGTCCAGGAGGTACAGTGTATGCAAGTGTCCCATTGTAAATCAGTACAGATGCAGCTTAAGAATTGAGGGTTTCTGACTCTTTATAAGAGTTAAAGTAGATTGAATTATTCTTATCCAGTAGGTTCTGTACAGAGCACACAAATGATGGCATCCTCCCCCTTGGATCATACACTCTCCCTCATTATGTGCTTAAATGGGTTGTTGTGTGCTCAACTCATTGCATTGGCTACTGAAATTCATTCACGGTTGACTCTACTAGAGAACAAGCATTAACACAACGGAGATCTTTCTGGAATGGGATGATACAATTCTATTTTTTATTCTGTTTAAAAATGTTCCTTCATAAAAATTCAGATACACCAAAATAAATTCTAAATGAACAAAAGAGTTGTATGCAAAAACAAAAACATTTTTTGAAACTAGGAGGGGAAAAAAACAGAGCCAAGTATTTTCCTGATCTGGAAAGGAGAAAACTATTTTTTTGGAAAGAAAGAAAGAGAGAGAGAGAGAAGGAGGGAAGGAAGGGAAAGGAAAGAAAGGAAAGGAAAGGAAAGGAAAGGAAAGGAAAGGAAAGGAAAGGAAAGGAAAGGAAAGGAAAGGAAAGGAGGAAGGAAGAAATGAATTTGACTATATTTGAAAAATATGAACTTCTGTGCCTCAAATAAAAATTAAAAGGCAAAGAGCAAAGTATGGGGAAACACTTGCAAAATATGTCAGTGAGCATTGGTCTTGTTATCTGAAGAGTTCTTATAAGTCAATAAGGAAAACATAAATGTCCCAATAGACAAAATGGACAAAAGACACGAACAAGCTTGATTCACAAAAGAAGAAATAAAAATGCCCCATAACATATGAAAAATATACAAATACTTGAGAAAATAAAAATTTGGGTGGTTAATTGACCAAGACTCAGTATTGGTAGAGTGTGCTAAGATAGAACCTTCCATTTATTACTGAAGAGAGTGGAAAATCAGTACTATCTTTCTGTGAAAAAGGATTCCTACGGTCATTACAGCTATAAAATGTGTGTAGCCTTTGATCTGAGAACGTATTACAGGAAATGATCAGAAATGCTACAATTATTGGTGTACAGGGATATTCATCATAGGTTTCCTTGTAATACAGAGTAAATGAAAATGGTCTAACATTAGGCGGATGGTTAAAGCAACCGTGGTACATATATCACGGTGTACTCTGCTTCCATGCATTCTCTTTCTGCTACCAGCTAGCTTCCTCATGCACTCATCCATGCTTTGTATGCCTTGCAGCTTCTGTTTACTCTTAGCTTCTGCCTACCTATGACTTCTGCTTGCCCCTAGTCCCACCTGGCCTCCTTCTCCTTTACTTTGGACTCCTTCTTGATCCTCTTCTTAGTTTCTATCACTACAGCTGAATCTCTGACTTCTGTGTCTGCTTCCAAATGTAAACTCCTAAGGGAGAGATTCTGACTCATCTAGCCAATTTACCACCTTCTCTGTGAAGAGCTGGGGAGAACAGCAGAGAGGAGCAGTGGTAGTATTACTGAGCCAAGAACACAGCTGCCCTGTCAGGAAAGAGTCCTTTGCGAAGGGACCATAAACATGGCCAGTACCATCTTGGCCCGTTTACCATAGTTTCACTGTCTGGGTATACTCACACCCAAATAATGTCACACTGAACTCAAATAACTGCTCTGATTGTTTTCTTTCTTCATTTTCTGTAGAAGGGCAGGGGCCATGATTTATTCAATTTAGTAATTCCAGCACAATGCCGGGGCCTGGCACCCAATAAGTGTTTGTTGATGATTGAGTTGTTATAAGAATTAATGGAAATAATGAGGGGGCCAAGCACCTAGTGTGAAGCCTGGCATGAGGTAGCTGCTCAACAAACTCTCCTTCTCTCCCTTCTCCCCTCCTCATTCTCCCAAATCCCATTCCTCTTTGTTCATGCTGGATTTGCTCCACTAAGTGGTCCCCAGATGATAGCTACTCACTAATCTCAGAGCTGGAAGATGTTTATGTTACCATGAGATTCATTAACTGGGATAAATAACTCTTCATCCCGAATTCTTAGAGTAGTTCAGCTGATACCAAATAAAAAACAAAACAAAAACTTCCCAAACTTGTGACCTTACCTCTTGTATTAATTTGTTGTTTTGGTTTTTTTTTTACTGTCTTCATGCATATTGGGGCTAAGCAGATACAGAAATAAGGGCTAAATTACTGAGCTCCAGACAGTATGTACAGTGCACTTTCCTTTAACTGAGACTTTAAGTCAGCAAAACTTTGGATTTGCAGGAACACTGGCTTTCTGGAGTATAGAGAGGGAGGGAAGAGCCCTGACATTTATGAGTGTAGTGTTGGGGAGACCCAAAGACCCAATCTTGCTACTTATTAACTGTGTGACATTGGAAAAGTTGCTTAACCTCTCTATACATCAGTTTCTCCATCTGTAAAATGGTAATAATAATAGTTGAATCTTAGGGTTGTTGTAAGGGTTAAGTAAATTAGCATTTGCCAATACCTGGTATATAATAAGGATGTGTAAATATCTGCTATTATTATTGAGGACTTGATATGTCCCAAACATTTTCACAAACATACTCTTTTAATCTTTGTAACAACAGTGCTCGCTTCGGCAGCACATATACTAATCTTTGTAACAACACTGAGAAATGTTCTTCATCACTCTGTGATAAAGAAACTAAACTGAGGTCTAGAGAGGTTAAGAGCATCTGTGCCATTCTAACCGAGTGAGTTTCACCAAGGACCATGTTCAGCTACCATGTACTGATAAGGCTTTGCTGGCCATTGATGGCCTATGCTGTCTATATTTTGTTAAATATTTTTAATATCATACCCAATGGCCCTCATCAGTTTTTCATGCCCAATGTCAAACTGTAATTCCATTCTGAAAAGAAAACACTGTTCTTGACCTGGGGTTGAGTGTCCTGACCTGTTGGGTTGAGAGTCCAAACACGTCTGACCTCTTTCAGAATGTTTCTATGTGACTATATGCATTTACTCTGTAGCAATTTGAAGTCATTTCTTCCTCCGTGGAGTATGTTGGAAAGATTGCTGCCTCCCGCCACCTCCTTTTATTTCCTCTCCTTAAATGTGGCCGTCGGAGTGGAGAGCAGCTCTTCGTGGATGTGGAAAAGTGCTCAGCAGCAAGCTGATTTAATTGACATGCTCTTTTGGATCAGCCCACTGAGGTGTTTGTATATTCCATCGTGACACCATCGTGACTTATCTTAGCTGATTGTCTCCTCTAAACCTTGGATTGCTCCCTGTGGCTCAGTGGCTCAGCAGTGAATCATTCTTTTTTCCCATATTTTATGACTATATCTTTTGTTACCTCCTGAATAATGGAAGAATCATGCGCAAGGTTTTCCTCTGAGAGGAAATCAGAACACTTAGCAAACACATCAATAATTGTCCCGCCATGACTTAACCAGGTTATGTGATGATGGAGGGGGTGGTAAGTTGGAAAGCAGAAAAGAAGAGACATAAGACATGATGAGAGAACTCCAGAGATCTCCTTCCATCTCAGCACAGTATTATTCGATATGGCTGACAGACCAAAGTTGCAAAGTTGCACCAAGATGTGGTGGCTGAGAGCTAGGTGGGGAGGTAAGAAAGCTGGATTTTGGTTCTACCAGTTTATCACTGTGTGTTCCTGGCAAGTTACTTACCCTCACCCGGCTTCAGTTTTTTTCAGTGGAAAAATTAAGTCACTTGTTTATTCATCAAGGGAGTGAGAGTAGATGGAGAGAAGGAACAGGCCAAGGGCTACACCTTGGACAATCAACATTTAGAGGACAAGGGTATGAGGAGGAATTAGGGGAGGCAGAGAAAGAGAGGCCAGAGAAGTAGGAGAAAAACCAGGAGAGTATTTTCCTGAAAATCAAGGAGGGGGGGTGTCAGGTCAGTCCTGGCAACCAAATTTAGCAGCATGGAGGCCGCCGTTCATCTTGACATATCAGTGAATGTGACACCTGATTGGAACAAGTTAATGAGAGAATTGGAGACCCTAAGTACAGACTTGAGGAGTTTTACTATAAAGGGGGACAAAACTGGGTTGAATTGCAATCTGATATTTCATACTAAAATGCCTTGAAGCATGAAGTGGATGATATAAATAAACGAAGTGGTATGTTATGATAAGATATAATGCAGAAGGTGGAGAAATAAAGAGGAAATGTCCTGCCTAAAGGTGTTCTAATAAAAATAGAAACAAATAATAATAAGTGTCAAATAAAACATATCTCGAGGTCACCAGTTTGCAATGCCTGGACTAAATGATCTCCAAGGGCCCTTCCAGTCTAAAGTTCTACAAATCTAAGCTGTGAGGAAAAATTAAGTCCAGGTCATGTAATGTTGAGCCCCTGAGCTATAAATAGTCTCACTTCCTTCTGAACTGGAGCTAAGTATTTGTCGTGATTCCCCCAGGATTTGTGATAGAATCCTTTTTGTTCTTAATCTGCCTATAAAAGCCGGAAACCAGTTGCAAAATGGAGCCTTCTCAGCATAAGGGCCCATCCATCGAACAGACACATATTTATGAAGCAGTAGTTCTATGGCAGGCACTGTGTTATTTACCATAGCGTCTCAGACCATCTCTGCCTTCAAAGAGTTTATGGATCAATGGAGAAAAAAAACAAGTAAACAGACACGTGGCATTGTGCTCTAGCACAGAGAAGCACGGTGTGGACGGTGGAGGATGCACCTCAACCGAGCTGGGGGAGCAGGATCAGGAAGGCTTAAGGGAAAAAAAAGAAAATGATTCCTGGGCTGAGTGTGGAGGATTAATTGGAGTTCGAGAACACAGAAAGAGGGGAGGGTTGTAAACATAACTGCAGTGCTAGGCAGTTAGTTCTCTGGTGGCATGTGCTGGGGCTACTGTGGCGAGTGCTCAGGACCCCTCTATTCGGAAGAGTGCTGAAGGACAGACGCTCAGGGGCCTGGCTGCCTTGGTTCAGAATCTCAGTGCTGCCACTTACCAGTGACCTTGAATAAATATCTTAACGTCTCTGCCTTTAAGCTTCTCTGTCTCTAAGATGGAGATTATAAGAGTACCTACTTAGTAGGACTCTGGTGAGAATTAAATGTGTTTAGTAAAGCATTTAAAAGTATACCTGGTACCAAGTAAGTGTGATGTGTTTGCTGTTATTATCAGGGAAAGCTTTCAGGAGGAGGTAATACATAAAGGAAGAACAGTTTTCCAGGTAAGGAACTGGCAGAAGATGTTAGAGGCAGAGAGAGTCCCACAGGCAAAAGCACTCCAGACCCTAGAGATGCATCAAAGGGTTCAAGATGCCATTCTTTAGGTTGGAGAGGTAGATACAGCCAGGATCAGAGGCTTCTTTCTACCTTTGCTGGTAAGAAATGTCTTAGACAAGAAGAACTTGAGGGTTAGCTCTGATCAAATGATAGGGAGACTGTATGTAGCAGTGGGTAGGAGGTAGGGGAGTCGCTTTTCTAAGGCAATAACCGGGACCAACCATAGAACAGACTCGTGACCTCATGTGCTTCACACACACAAGACTGTAGGAAGCATGATGGAGAATTCTCATTTGGCATGAATCCAGTAGCTCATCGACCCTGGATAAACTGCTGTCTTCTGTTTAAAAGACCACAATCCTGAAATTGATTATGGTCCAGGGTAGTGCATTAATTTCTTACAGCAAAAGTAATCCAGCTCATGCCCCTGGTTTTCCTAAGGAACCATTCGCTACGTTTTTACTCAGTAAATATTTGGGGAGATTTGTTCTCACAATCTCAACATGTAGATTAGCTACTTAGGGCAGTATAGTTTACATTATAGTCCGTACATCCAAACCTCCTCGGGCAGTGCAATGCTTTCTCTAGGTCCCTGAAGACTCTGGAATCATCTCAGGATCATTATCTTGACTCTTTGATTCTACAAATACAGCAACAGCTGTTCTTCACAAAGGCATACATCCATTTTTTAACCCTAGAATCAGGCAGTAAATAGTTTTATAGTAAGTAATCCAAGGGAACTTTGGCTAGGATCTTGTCATTAATATAAAGCTCCTCAGTGAGATATCACAGTTAAAAGAAAATCTACTGCAGGATTTTTATCTCCAGATGGTGATGATGGGGGTGTCATTGAAATCCCGTAGCCCTTCCTCAATGCTCCATATGTTGACAGAGAGCTCGTGCAGACATCTCCATAAATGTTACCTCTGTGTTTTAAGACTTCTGCCAGTGTTCTGCCTTACCATTCTGTATGATTTTCAGATTTGGCTACTTCAAGGACTAAGATGCTTCTTTGTTATTTCATATCTCCAAATCATATATTGGCACTGCTCCCCTGGTGATTGTTAGACCCATAATCAACAAAACCACTCTAAAGTCAGAAAGATTGAACTGATTGGTGGTAGAATGCTTCTCTTATGTCAGTGAAGACATTTGGAAGGGTTGTGCCTTCATTGATGGTTACTGTTTTATGTACAACCATCACACCAAAACTAATTTTAAATGCACTATTTATAATAAGTTTCTCCAAATTTATTAAAATTACCTGGATTATTTCCTCTGCTGATTTACACATTGCTTTACGGTTTGCGGTGACACTATTTAATTAAACTAAGTTTTCTGTTTTTCTGAACATTCAACATGTTCTCTGTATTTCCCACTGAAGCTAATTCTTTTTCTTCTGTTCTTTTGGGATCCCCATGATCAAATGCATTTCAGGTACCAACAAGCTATATCTTTTGCTCCTTTGCAATTCTGTCCCATTTCCTCCTTTTTTATATTCTTTATGTTTTAAATATTATTATCAATAAGAGCAAACATTTATTGAAAGTCCATTCTGCGGTGATGATGCTATGCTAAGTAAAATGAAGATTTATAAAATGGGAAAAATCACTATATATACACTGTGTGCGTGTGTGTGTGTGAAAGTTCACCCTTTGTTTTGTTAGTCTCTCATTTAAAGCAAACCTATATTTCCTTTTAGCCTCCCTCCTTTTGAATTCTAAATGGTGTGTGTGTGTGTGTGTGTGGTGTTACTGATAGTACTTTGTGATCATATTTTGTTCAAAAAAGCAGAGATAGGCACAGAGTCTGTCAGGAAAAGTTAAAAAACCTCTACCTTCCCAGCTAACTGTGGCCCACAGGCTGCTAATTAGCTTGATGGATCAGCACCTGGTCTGGTTATGAATGCCCAGAAGCCCATTGGCTGCTGGCAGCTGATGCCTGACTCCCTGAGGTTTGGAGATGTATCAACCCGAGCAGAGAGAACTGGCACTTGCTTAAAGGGTAAATGTAGCCAATTATTCACGGGCTCCTTTGGACTTGACTTGGCTGGAGAAAGAACCATGCTTTCAGACACATTTGAGGCAGCCTTTTCTTGCACAAATGTTGGTTCTACCTGGCACATTTTTCCTTTTTGGTGTCATTACAGTACAATGAGTAATGTCAGTACAACCCTGCAATTATCTAAGGGATAACTAAGTTATGCCATGTGTTTTTTTTCTTATGTTCTTGTTCTTCCTCCCCTTTTCTACTTTTTATTTGTTAAGAATGTTTTTAAAACCAATTCATCTTCTTCTGCTGATTTCAGTGGGGTTTTAAAATATATACAATGTGTAATATTTGGTTTATATGACACTGAAACTCTAGATAGTCTGCTAAGGTTTCATTGACCAGAGGCTTGGAATTGTATCTCGGCTTTGCCACTTCGTAGTTGTGGTTTCTTGGCCTCTCTGAGCCTCAGATACCTCATCTGTAAACTGCAAAGACCAATTCCTACATCAAAAGGCTGTTGAAATGATTACACTAGGTCCTATTAGTTTCTTTCCCTTAGTAGTTACTACTCACATTGATCAGCCCTCAACATTTGAATGTCTACTGTGTGCACAGCCTGGTGGTGGAGCTCATGGGAAAATATAAACTAAACAAAATATACATAGCTACTGTTATGCTCCCCCCTCCAAAGTACATGGCCTGAACAAAAAGTGAAATCATCCAGAGGAAACAATCAAAGAATAATGTTATAACCCAGCACCAGCTCTATACTCATCTGGCAAATGTGTCCACACATGCTATTTTCATTTGTGCCAACATGGATGCGAACCTCAATACCTCTTTGAGACCCTCTCCCTGTTAATCTAATCACACACAAAAGCATTAGTCAGTTACTTAGCCCTCACTGAAGATTGCAGATGATGGGAAGGTGGGGGTGTTTACAGCATAAACCCAACACAAACAATTTGTTTAAAGCCTCATTCAATATTTCCAATCTCTGAATGGCATATTGTCACTCTTCCCCAACAAAGCCTTTGCCCTCAGTGACTCCTCTTTCTTTACCACCTTTCTCCTGAGAACAATGCAAATTCCTCTCCTTATCATTAAGTGCAGAAGTTAAGCAACCTTCTTGAGTTACCTGAGTATGTCTGTGGAGAGGTTTCACCCTTTTTCCTCACAGAGCTTATCAACTTTTTCTTCCAAACAAATGCAGTGCTAGAGTAATACAGGCGAATACAATTTTCTCCATATATCTCTCTATACACACACCATCTTATTCCATTCTCAAAATATCCTTGTGAAGGTAGTATTGTGTCAGTTTTACGATGAGAAAACTAAAACTGAGAAGTTGAGGACCACCCCAATGTATAAGCCCTCTGCCTCATACATTTGTTGTGAGGACTAAATAAGGTAGCATACTGTTAAGTGCTTGCCCCAGCGCAAGTCACAGAGAAGGAATGGTGGCCTCCAGTAACAGAAGTAATAATGGCAGTAGACACAATATAGCAACACCCTTGTCCTATCTAGCTTGATGGTAGCATAATGAACGTCAACGACAGGTTTAGCTGCATATTTTGCAGGACCCCGTACAAAAGCAAAATGTGAAGCCTGGCTAGGGGTAGGGAAGTCAGCCTCTGCATTCCACAGGCCCACCACCCCAACCTATGGCAGATGAGTGACCCCCCCCCCCCGCCCCAGCCAAGGGATAACAGTCTCTAGGCTAGTGTGTGCTTGATATTTGAGTTGGATGTGAGTGAGAGGCCCCTGCTGAGTCACCCACCATGTTGCCCACCAAACACATCATGAATTGCAGCTCAAGGCAGGGATGGCTGTTGCCTTGCCTCTCCCAAATGCCGCAGGGTCGGTGACCCTCCATACCAAGACTACCCACCACCGCTAGGGGGAGAAGAAGGGTAAGGGCTGAAAGCAGGCCAGCCCCCTCCCTAGCCCCATCAATGCCACCTGATTCCTACCCACCCCCACACCCCCACCCCCGCCCCGGGCAAAGAGCAATGGTGGTTGTGGGGTGAGCCAGAGAGGGAATCAGCAGGCAGCACCCTAGGCAGAAGGAGGTAGGGAGCAGCCAGCCAAAAACTCATCCCAGGAAGGCCGGACCTCATGTAAGCTGAGGTTCTAAGCCCTACAACACATGGTCCATAGTCCTATCAGACTTCACTTACAAAACACAAATTCGAAGTTAAAAGTATTTGGAATGACAAGACTGCCACTGCAGAGCATTCAACCAACTGCAGGGGCCCTCTAAGAGCCAGGCCCTGTGCGATAGCATTAGTCACATGTCCGTGAGGCCAGCCCTGATCAACAATGAATATGCAAGTGCTTTAAAAACTTTTAATGCTGTATAAATGTAAAGTATCATTGCTGTAATAACTACTACGCAAAAATAGTATTAGGTCCTAGCAATTCTGTTGGACATTTACTTAGTAACCCAGATTTGTAAGAGCAAAAGTGAGCCCTAATACATTTGTTTTTCTCCCAGGGAGGAAGAAATGTTTCCGGATCCTTCTGAGTGATAGGGTGAAACAGTTTCCAGGGAACATCTTTGCACTCCCCAGAAATCTCCCTTGTAATAGATGTGTCAAGGCAGAGACCCCGATTCCTCCACAGATCAGAATTATGGATCCTCCCCTAAGTAGGAAAAAGGAACTCCTACCATGGAACTCCCCTCAGCATCTGCTTCCCGCCACCCATCACCCCAGGCCTGACATGGGGTTCTCTGTCACACACTTTCCATTAATTCAGAATTTCAAACTCAGGGATGTCCCACTGCCTTGGTCACTCCTTGGTTTTATGGGTACTGGGCTGCAGACATGACACTCTCACTCCTTACGCATAGATTTGGTTCCATATGTTTCAATATAGCAGATCTGCAGGGGCATTTTTGATATTTATAAAAGGATCCAATGATTCAGAATAAAGCAGTTATTAAACAGCTTCTTGGTCTACATCATAATTAGAAAAAGCAGCTGAGAGAAAGCGGAGAAAACGCCAATTAGAACATTCTTATCCTCCATACCCACCAGGGACCCATTTAGAGCAAAGTAGTGATTTACCAAATGATAGCCTAACATCCTGAAAGAGTTTATGTGGCTTCCCACATTACTTCTACCCATACAGCAGTTTCTGCCCCAGGGGTATGCTGACTCATCCCATAGGTCCTGAAGTGTGGCTTTTCCCAGCACAGCACTACAGACCCTGCCCCAGTGCTCAATAGAAAAGAGTGGCTAAAGGTTCTCCCTGCCCCCATCAGAAACTTCAGGGAGCCTGTGTTCTTTCTTTCCCGGGGTCTTTCTCTTGTGAGCCAGTGAGGGGGGCAGCAGACACCACCACCAAGTGTCAGGCTGGGCACTGGTCTGCAAGGGAGAATGTTTTAGAACAAAGCTGCTATCAGTCACTGTTGTGACAAAGCTCTCCTTCATAGCAGCTTGCCTGATGCAGCAGCTGTAATGTCATGGGAGAATACATGAGACTGGGGGGTAGGAATTTTGAATCCTAGCCATGGTTATGCTACTTACTAGCTGTGTGACCTTGACCAAGTCATTGGACCTCTCAGGGACTCCGCTGCCTCATCTATCAAATAAAAGCAATATTAGCAATACCAACCTCTGGGTTATTGTTCCAAGGATTAATTAAAGTAGCATGTAAATATATTTTGTCAACTAAAAAATATCTTGGGGCACCTGGGTGGCTCAGCTGTTAAGCGTCTGACTCTTGATTTTGGCTCAGGCCCTGATCTCAGGGTCATGGGATCGAGCCCTCATTGGGCTCCCCACTGGGTGTGGTCTGCTTAAGATTGTTTCTCTCCCTCTCCCCTCCACCTCTCTCAAATAAATAAATAAATATTAAAAAAAAAATTCTTACATCTGTTTGTTAATTAAGGAAACATCATGGCATAATGAAAAATCATGGATCTCAGAGCCATACATTCTGGATTTAATTCTAGTGCTGTTTGATCTTGGAAAAATTACTTAGTCTCTCAGAGCCTTCACAATTTCTTCATCTGGAAAAAAGATGGTACTAAAGTAATAACAAAGACCCTCCAGCATTGTTGAGGTAGTGCATATAAAGGTGAGGTGCTTGGTAGGTACACAAGATTGGGCACCTGGCTGGCTCAGTCAACAGAGCATTGTACTCTTGATCTCAGGCTTGTGAGTTCAGAGATTCAAAGATTACTTAAACTTTGATTACTTTGAACTTCAGAGTTCAAAGATTACTTAAAAATATATATATATATATTATATACTTAATATATAATTATACATAAAATAATTATATATAAATAAATAATATATAAATAAATATATACTTAATATATAATTATATATAAATAAGTATATAATATTATATACTTAAAATATATATAAATATTATATATATATGGTTATATAGATATCTACATATCTATATATCTACATATCTATATAACCAGAGTAGGGACACAAGAAATATGCTTTCTCCCTTCATGTCTCTTTCGTATTCCCAGAAACATCTTCCACAGATATGCACTTCTTTTTGGATCCTGGACCTCAAAGTCAGAATCCTGTCCCCCGAGGCTCAGGCAAACTCTGCTGCATCCTCATGCTGAGTTCTCTGGCTCCCTTCCTCTGCCTCCCAGGGTGTTGGCAGGAGAAGATAAGAGAGAAACCAATCTTGAGGGCTGAACATAAGCATGTTATTCTGACATGCACTCATGTGATAAAAGATTATGCAAAAAATTGCATATACTTTTAAAATATTTGCTTTTGTTGTGCATCAAATTCTGTTCTTTAAACCTGATTCCATTAAAATATTTTAAAAAGTATAGAACTATCATGTGCTCCCTGTCATTGACCCCATTGTTTTATTGCACCTGTTGAGACAACTAGCAGAACCTTCATCTTTTCCCACCCACGTTGTCCTCCCCATTTTTTCACCATCTATCTAATTTCTGGAGTTCATCCTAGACTCCATTTTCTTTCTTGCCTTCAACCTCCATTCAATCACCAAGTCACGGAGATGCTACATCTTTTTATCTCTGGTCCATCCTCATCCTCTTTATCCCCACCTCCACAGCCTTTACTTTATTCAGTCCAATATCATTTCTCATCTGGGTTTCTGCAGTGGCTTTCAAAATAATTTTTATATCATAATGTTGTTTTGAGAATTAAATGAGATAATAAATTTGCATTTATTAGCATAACATAGCACATGGCCTCTGGCCCCTGGTGGGTACAAAATAAATGGTAAGACACAAAACTGTCAGAAAAGAAGATTTGGCTCAGTGTAAGAAAGTCTTTTGTAGTAGTAAAAGCCCCAAAGATGGGATACGCTTCTTCAGCTGGTAATGAACTCCCTAGCACTGGAAGAGTCCAAGTCTTTGTTGAGTGACTCTTCATTAGCAGTTGTAGAGGAGATTGAAACAGCATTAATTGCATTTAAGTTCCCTTCTGAGTAAGTCAGGACACTTTCAGTTACAAGTGCCAGAAAACAAACTCAAAATGCCTGAAGCAAAACAAGGAATTTAGTGGCTCATATTGATAAAATTGAGAGGTTTCATTTAGGCAGAACTGAAGGAGCCTTGAAAGCTATCCCTGGAATCACTCAGTCTCTCACTCCATGTCGCTGCTCTGCTTTCCTCTACACTGGCTTTACCCTTAGGCAGACCCTCTCCACGGGATGGCCCTTGGCAGCTGCAGGTATTAAGCCCAGCACGCTGGCAAGGTCAGTGTCCCCAACTTAGAAACCTCAATGAAAACAGAGCTTCTCTTTCCCAGTATTCCAGCAGAATCCTGGTCCTAAACTTCCCTGAAAGATCCCCTGTGACTGAGTGACAAAATCCTTTGACTGGCCAGTGGATCGTGGGTCCACTCTGTGGTCAGCTCTTCTAGGATTTTCTAGGATTTCATGGCTGAGGGCTGAAGGAGTGGGTCTCCAGTGAAAAATCAGTTGCTAACAGAAATAGAAGGGACTGGGTGTCAAGCAAGAAAAACAGTGGGCATCAACCACAACTTCCTATCCTGAGATTCAGTTATTCCAATCCAAAATTATTTTCAATATTTATATGTAATTCTTTCTCCCTTTGCCCCTCTAGTGTATGTTAACAGCCTTAATGGACACTGCTGGAGAATTAGCATAATGATATACATAATTACCATCAAATGATAGGCTATCTTGTCCTACCTAAAATCCTGTGGAGGAAAAAAAAACCTCTTTTATATGAGTCTACATTAGAAAAAGTTTCTGTCCACTCCCAGGGGCATGAGCTGTTCCTCACTTACACAGCTGATAAGCACACTAGAAGCTACGATAGGAAGGAGTTTTGTTACTTAATTGAGTTGGTAAGTTGGAGTAGCCTCTTGATTCTAAAGACCTATGAATTAATCCTAGGGTGAACTTAATTCTCTGGATGAATAATTATTGTGTAACAGGTAGCATGCTAGATTTTTACATGGGTGCACTCATTTAACCCCTAAAGCACAATTATCCGTATTTCACAGAGGCAGAAACTGAAGTGCAGCAAGATTAAGTAACTTTTCAGGGTCTACAGCTAGTAAATGATAAAGTCAGATTTGAACCAAGGTCTGAGCCTACAGCCTCTTTCTATACATTCTATACATTACACTACCCCCTTGAGGACCCAGTGTGCTATAATCTCCAATGTGCTATAAACCATATTCTTCTGAATCAAAAATCAAAATTCTGAATCAAAATGGTCTGTCTGACTCACTTAAAGAGGGTCGCCCTGGGAAGTCTGGAATATATGCCTACTTAGTAAAACGGACATCCAGATCAGGTTACTGGAGCATTGCCCTCTCATGGCTAACCTTGCTACAAGTGTTGAGTACAGCTGCTCTGTTGGTTAAAGGTGTTAGAGGGATGAAGTATTTAACACCTGTATTATGAGGCTAGAACTGATTCCCAGGGGCTGGTTGTAAGCAAAAGATGCAAGCTAATGTCTTAGCTATGGCTCAGTGGAGCTGTGTGTGGCTCAGGCCTTGAATGTAGTTAACATCCAAAAGAAGTCCCTAGGTCTTAATTCAGAAGACTGGGGCAGAACATTCCTGGCAGGTGGGCCTCTGTGTTTACATTCATTACCCCTGGATTCCAAGCCTGCTTGCCTTCAGGAAAAAGTGTAAATCCCTTCTGCTCATTCTGGGTTGTGTTAGCTTGGTAGTAAATATGCCCATGGTTAATAGGCAGTCTATAAATTGTTTTAAATTTGCTATCCAAATAAAGGAATTTTTCCACAGCAAAAGTATGATCATGCAATAAAAATAATACAATCTATGAGTGGTGGAAGTCAACCTATACCTTATTTATCTCATTAATGTCAAGCACACCCTGAGTATAAGGGAGAAGTGTCCTGCTTCTATGATAGACATACCCCACCAATAGCCACACACACCCGTTCACTACTCTGAGCCTTCCCTGATGCCTACCTCTTATAGAACTCCATGATCCTGTTTCTTCCCCAGTACACAGGGTCTGTCTCTCTGGCTTATGTCCCATGCTCTCTATCTACACACACCAACTTTGGTTTTTCAAAATTCAATACCCTGCTTTCTACATGTTGAAAGGTAAGCTTCTACCATATCATGATTATAAGTCCATATTCATATCTTTTACATAGCTTAGTTCTGAAGTGTCTTTTTATTAGAAACTTGTTCACATGATTAAAAAGATTTATTTGAGGGTGGAGTTTTCTAAAATTTTTCTAGCCTAGCAATGGGTCATGCTTCATCCCAGAGTATAAACTGGAAAATGTGGGTGCTGTCTAAAGTTCTTTGATAATTCTACATGTAGTTCTAGTTGATGGCATCCCATTCCCAAGCCTTCTAACTATCAGGAAATCAGCGGATAGCAAATCCATAGCTCTTGTCCTCACCTCTCTCCTGAGCTTCAGATTTATATTCCTTTTGCTTTCTGCATGTGTCTATGTGGAGAACAACTAAAATTCGACATGTCCCAAGCTTTCTTTCACTTGTTTGACAAATATTTTCCTAATGCCTATTTGGCGTCAGAAGGTAAACATAAATAAAGGATCATATAAGAAGGGTCCCTGACTTCATGCAGTCTTATAGGGAGATCCATAACTAAATAAGTAATTACCAAAAAGAATAATAGTAAATGCTATATTAGGGAAAGGAAAGTTACTGTGAGAGCAAAAGAATTTTGCCTGGGCCAGTGCAGAGATGTATAAAAATTTTTCTGGAATAAGTTACATATTAGTTGAAATCCATAAGGTTAAACTGGAGTTACTCAGAAAAAGGGCTCCACAAAGTTAGAGTCCATCGGTAATCTACCTTGCTATCCCTCAGCTCCCAAGTCAAGTTTGACATCACAGGCATTCACTAAATCTTGATATAATGAGCAGAAGTATTTTTATGTCACTACAAAAAAAATCATTAATGTGGTATAAAGGATCATGGGACAGCTCTGTCTAGTGAATACACACACAAATACAAGACTTAAAACAAGCATTTTCTAAATGGAATCTGAATTATCAGAGCTTTGATAGAAAGTCAAAAGGTTCTCCCTCTCTCTTACTATCTCATCACCTCTTAATCCTATTTATATCCGAGAATTCCTCCCTGGACTTTGTTTACTGACCTGAGATATTTCCAGCTTTAAGTTTTATATGCCTGACATTATAATTCTGAAGGACAGAGGCAGCTTCTGTGTAAGTAGGTTTGTGCCATGCCTGCTTTTAAATAATTTTAAAGTATTTTTTCTTTGCTCAGAAATGCTCAAAACAAATTAAAAGCTGTGAGATAAATAATGTAGGATATTAAGCTAACATTGAAACAAGAAAGATCTTTTCCTTTAATATTTTTAAGTATGAGAGGATTTCTGCCTCCAAGAATCTCAAGGCAGTTCTCTTAAATATATAATTCTAGTTGGCTTAAGACCAACAGTCATAAATAAATTTGTATTACATCATGGAATTACATGTTGATCCATGAAAACTGATCTTCCTAGTTTCAGATGTTAAATCCATCTGGATCTATTGAGAGAGGAGAGCCTACCTTTTTATTCATTGTCTTCCTAACTCAGGAAGCGGCCATCATACTAGATTTGCATGATTCCACTACATAGCTCCAGATAAAAAAATCAACACTGGTTGGCTCATTTCCCTTGTTTTCCTGGAAATTTTACTAAAATATTGAATCCTTTCCTGGTTGAGGTTGCTATCATTGAAGGCAATAGGCATCTCTCTCTATTTCAGAACTCTTAGACATTTTTATCAAGGTGCATACCTTGATACTGTGAATGTGGCAGGTATACAATAAAGGTTTTGGTAAAAACATTTGAGCTAACATTGGGGGGGGGTCATTATGTACCAGATACTACAGTTAGTACTTTACAAAGTGTGTAAGTTAGGGCTCAATTAGAGAAATAGAACCATGGTAGATATGCACCAGGATATTTATTGCAGGAAATTGGCCTGTGTAATTGTGGGAACTGGCTAAGTAGTCTGAAATCTGTAGGGCAGGCCATCAGGAAGGGCAGGCTGAAACTCTAAGGCAGGGGCTGAATTTGCCATTCACAGACAGAGCTGCTTTTTCTTCAGGGAAGCCTCATCTCTGCTCCTAAGGCCTTTTAACTGATTGAATCAATCAGATTATCTAGAATAATCTCTCTTAAAGTCAACTGATTACGGACTTTAATCACATCTACAAAATACTTTCACAGCAACACCTAGATTGTGTTTGATTAAGTAAATGGGAACTATAACCTAGGCAAACTGGCACATCAAAAAGAGCACCACACATGTGTAATCTCCTTTCCTCCTAACTACAGGTCTATGAAGTAATTTCCATTATTATCATAAACCAATATCTAATATATTATCATATATCACATTATCCAATATAACATATATGTTATATTACCATATAACAGTTTTGCAAGGTGGAAAGATAAGGCTCAAAAAACTTAAGTAACATACTCAAGATTACAAAGCTATTAAGTGAAATAGCCATTACTTGAACCCATAGGTCTGATTCCAAAATTGGGAGCTTAATTAACTACTGCAAAATACTAGATCAAAACAAATTCTATTCCTGTAAATTTATACAAAGGGACTCATATTAGTGTTTCACATATCTCTTAGAACTTACCGTCATCTTTAGACTTTGTGAGACTAAAATATTCAACATAGTCTTCTGGATAATTTTTTTTAATGCAAAGAAAGAATACAGGAGATTGGGGAATTCCAAATGTTAGTCCCTTCTGATATCAAATTGCTGTTCTTAAATAAGTAGTTTATGTTAGAGAAGGTTGCATTCTTGATGACTTGGAATGGATGCTTTACTTTTCACTGGGATATAGGGAAGTTGGGAGTTGGTGCTATAAGAGTTTTTTCTAAATTGTTTCATGTTTCAAGGGACAGTATATTACTTAATATAACCAGTGTATTAAAAACAAAATGTGGATTCCCCCAAGTAAATGAACATGAGGCTATAGTTCATTTTAAATAATATAAATTAGAAATTAACTGACTTTTAGCAAAAATATAAAATTACTGAAGGAAGAAATAAGTCTGGCATTGAATATCCTGGGGCACCATAATATCATGCTAAGTGTCTGACCAAGTGGCAAGAATTCATGGTTTTGCTCCTGTCTCTAGTTAGGGTAGGTCATTAGGCAGGTGACTTAACCATTCTTGGCATCAATTTCCTTTTCTACAATATGAGAGTGTTTCAGAAGATGATCTCTTATATTCTTTATGCTGTCCTAGAGCATTAAAATGTCTAAAATTTCAACTATAAGTAGCGGCTATTTTAGTGCCAGAGAGTAAAAAGTCATTCTTCTGTGGATTAATGTTTTTACCCAAACCAGTAGGAGACTACACTGATAAAACCTTTATGTTTTAATATGCATACCTGGCGGTTACTGCCAAATTCCATTAGTGCCGGGATGAAGTTAATTTCCAGGTCTTTAGTATTTAATATATGAGCTGATTATGCTGAATGGAGCATCAGTACCAGCTACCATGGACAGCAACTCTTCCTCCAGGCTCCCTCAAGTTTTCACTAGCCAAGAACGAATGCTGACAGAGAATTCGATTTCCATCATTCTCTAGAGGTGGCACAGACACAAAAAGGCCTATAGGTCCCAAATGACTCTGGAGTGCAGAAGACTTGATGATACAAAAATGAGAGCATGCCTCCTTTCTAAAGAGCCTGTAGTTCCTTGCTAACAAAGGGCATCTTTTGGACGAGCCCAATATTGTTGCTGGAGAACAATATCCAGAAGAGAGTGATGCCCTGGGAAATGTCATTCCTCAGTCATTCACAGGATCGGAAAACCAAGAAAACACCTATCCCACCCCAAGTCTCACGTGTTTGACTCCTAAACCCATTGAAAGCTTGCTGATCTCAAAAAAATACAGAGAGATGCAAACATGCCCCAGTCAAGAAGGAAGATCATGTCCGATCTGTTTCTATTTCTATATATGTAAGATGTAAAATCAAAAAGCTTCATGAACTCCTTCTGTAAAGGAGAAATCATTTGTATACGATTAAGTGCTCACACTCTGGGGCCTCACAGGCCTGGGCTTATATCCCGGCCCTGGCTCTTGCTAAAGGGGTGGCTTCAGAATATACTATTAACTTGAATCTCACAAAAGCACACAATGACATGAAAATAGACAAAACAGTGGACATTTCATGTTTCTTGTTTAAGGAAATGAATGCTGTCCCATAACTACGAGCTGCAGATCTAAGCCTTTTATTTTTCATCTGTAAAGTGGGGATAATAATAAAACTTACCTCCTAGGGTTCTGAGAATTAAATGAGATAATTTACAGATGCCTGGCAAATTATAAGTGCTCAGTAAATGTTGCATAGTATTTAAAAACTGATTCACATTTCTATTTTAGTGCCTGACGTTTGCAGTTGGATCAAAATCTTTGTTTTCTTTGGTCTTAAAACAATAAATGTGCACTCTTAAAGTTTAGAAACTGAAAGTACCCTGAGAAACAGACTGATTAGTACTGTTGGAGTTCATCGGAATGTTGTACATTTCCTTAAATATTTGAAGTATCTCATTCCAAACTATTTTTCACGGACAGGTTGGGTGCTGTTACCTTGTTTTCAGACGATGGGTATCCTTTGTGGGAATCTGCGGTTCTTATCCCAGACTAAGTGGGCAACTCACACTTTTGGACGGAACGTTGAAACACCAAAGAACTAAAGTGCGTGGGTTGCCAGATATGTTCATTCAAACGTTACGGAAGTAAGCAGTCTGTAAACCACACATTATTTTTATTTATCCATGGCAAGGAAGAACTATTGGGATTTTTAAGAATGGGTGAAAGGCCTTGTCGTTTGAGGTCAGGTGTCCCTCATTTAACTGGCATGATTTTGAAGAGAATAAATTTATACAACTGTTCGTAGTAGTACAATGGTAACTTTGGCGGAAACCGGGGGCAGGGATGAAGGGTGTGTTTGAACCGTACCAAAATCTTAACTAAAAATGTTAACCTAACCGTGGCCCTCTGGGTCTCCTGGGGGCTGATCGCTGCGCTCAGAGAACCGCTGGAACGCTAGTCGCTCGGGTGGTGCCACCAGTCCACACAAGTGGAGGATGGAGGTGGCCTCTCCAGCATCGTGAACTCGTAGCAGCTCGGTTGGTGGGAGCAAACCCTAGGTGGCCTCGGGAGTAAAGCGGGACCTTTTTTCTCCCCCTCTTCCCCCTCCCCTTCCCCCCAGCGGCTGCGACGGCAGTGACGGCGGCGGTGGCGGCTGCCGCTACCGCTGCTGCCGCTGCCGAGCTGGTCACCTGGGCGCCTGCGGAGCTGCCGCCGCTGCCGCCGCTGCGGCGGCCTCTCAGAGCCCGAGGAGGAGGCGGCGAAGAGCGAGAATATCCATAGTAACACAGGATGCGCCGGGCGCCGAGCAGGAGCGAGTGCGGGAGAAGGAAGCCCCCGCGCGCCAGCAGCCCGCGGTGCTAGGCGCTCTGCAGCCCCCGCGCGCCGCGCCCGGGCCCGCGTCGCTCTCGCAGTTAGGGTCCGGCCGAGTGGTAAGCCCTCCCCGACAACTAAGCCGACACCTCCCACCGCCCCAGCCGCCCACCCCCGGGAAGCCGCGGCAGAACAATGGAGAGCGCCGCCAGCAGCCCTGGAGACGGCACTCGGGGGAGGACGCGCCGCCGCCGCCGCCGCCGCCGGGGCTGGCGCGCGCCGCGTGGGGCCGGGCGCGTGCGAGGGCGCGCGGCGTGGTGGGGGGCGCAGCGGGGGGCGCGCGCGCGCGGGCCCGGGGACCTGGCGGGGAGAGCCCGGCGCTCGGCGCAGCGCGGCGCGGCGCGGCCAGGCTCGGCGCCTCTCCCGCCCCTCCTCGGCGCGCTCGCCCTCGCCTCGCCGCTCGCTTTCGCTGGGGGCGCCCAGAAAGATGCTCAGAGGCAACGGCTAGGGGAGCGGAGGTTCCAGCCACATGTCCGCGTCCACGGGGGCCAGAGCCCGCCAGCCCTCGCGGATCCCGGCTCGCAGGCAGCCCGCGGCCCCTGCCGTCGCTAGTGCCGACCTGCTCGGGTGAGTAGCGGGGTGGCAGCGGGCGGCGCGGGGCACGGGGCACGGCTTCCCCCCGCTGCCCACGGCCCCTGCTCGCCAAGATGCGGTTGCGAGAAGTGGGGCGGCAGCTGGGGCAGGAAAGGAAAAAGGAAGCTGGGTCGGAAAATCCGGGAAGGCTGCGGGAAGGGTTTGCCGGGGCATTTGTTGCAGCCCAGGCTAGCGGTCTCTACTGTGTGGGCCTTTTTTTTTTTTTTTAAAAACGTGGTTTGGTTATTGGTTTCCCCCACCTCCCACCCTCTGGGTTCGGCACATTTTCCCTTTCCTCATCTTCGCGGTTGCGAGGAGTTTGAAGCGGTAAATTACTGGAGGTCTCAACAAATGATTTGACTTTCACGAGTATATATTTTCCAAAGGTCATTTGTTTTCAAAATTAAAAAGCCAGGACAACCCATGTAATTTCCAGGTGCGCTTTGAATCACCTTTGAGGAGTAGCAGGAAGAATAGACCCTGGAAGGGTTGGTTTTGAGCGTGCCCTCTCTCCTCGTGTTTTTTATACATCGATTAATCGGAGGGGGACGTGGACGTGGACCTTCCAAATGGAACGCCTTGGAGAGCAGTAACAGAGCAGCAGAGACTGCAATTTGCTGCTTTCATGAAGGTCGGGTCAGCATTTCTATTGAAACCCCAATTTCCGTGGTTGTAACTTGGACGTAATTTTACTCCAGGCTAAAACTTGCCAAAGCGAAACAAGGACTTGTTTTTGTAAGGATACTGCCCCTGCCGCGTGTTGTTTTTTTGTTTTGTTTTGTTTGTTTTGTTTTGTTTTGGTTGGTTGGTTGGTTGGTTAGTTGTTTCTTTTCTCTCCAAGAATACCAGCTGTCTGCAAACATAAGCCCCTAAAACAAATAGGCAGCTCAGGAAGGCTTTGCATTTTCGGAGATTGACCAGGAAGGCTAGTACTCACTGCAGTTACCATTTCTCCTCTCCGAGTGACTGAGATGTTAGTTTTAGAAGACTAAAAATTCAGTCCCCGTGCTGCATATATATATGCCCAATATGCTGTATCTGTAGAATGGATGCGTAAGAACTTTGAGGTCTTTAATGACTCTTAGATACTTATATTAGTATGCTTGCTATATGGGCTCTTGCAGCTGGAAAGAGAATTAGAAGAAATAGTGTTGGAAGGGCTACATGAGGAATTTAGGTACAACTGAAGACTTTTCTGAACGTTGACCCAAACTACTAAGGGAGTCTGCAATTCTCTTCTGAGAGTCTTTACAATAGGGTAGATTCCTGTTGAAGTTTGGAGCCAGAAGGGAAAGAGGAAAGAAAATTAGGAAACGTCTCAGAGGTTGCTTCGAAACCTGTGTGTTCTTTGTACTCCGCAAATGAGCTTAGGCAAGGAGATGTCAGTGGTATCTGGGTTATTTGAGTCCATACTGTTGATGGCTCTGTGACAAAATAGGCTGTAATGACTTGTGCTGGCTTTATTCCACCGTGAAGCCTTCTTCAGAAGTGTTCCGTTCTGTTGTTCTGTCAGTCGTGAGTAACGCTTGGTGTGTTGATGGCAGTGATCCTCCTGGACTCAGATGGTAGAGAAAGGAGTAACTGGTATAAATGAAATTAAAACAGATGCGTGCTACCTAGGAGACTTAGTGACAGTGATATACAAAAAATTGTTACAAAGACTTTTTGAAAGCTTCAGAATGCAAAGGGAGATACGATTTTGGGGAAAAGCAGTGAAGAATTAGAGCTCCTTGTTCAAGGATGGGAACTTTGTCCTGCAGTTGCTAATTGCCAAACTCAGTTTTACTGCATTGGAATTACTTTGCTTGATGCGCTTTGGCACTTTTAGTAGAAGCAATATTTTTTCCTTGATCAGTGATAGTAGGGTAACTATACATCCTTGTATCAGGAATGAGAAACCTTATATATTGTTACAGTTCTACTAAGGGGAACCAGAGACAGAGAACAAAGTGTTTTGCCTCTACTGGGAGATCAAATCTCCATTAAAATAATTTTGAAATATAGCATGGTGCAGTATTAAGTAAGATACTTTGGGGTAATGAATTTTTAACAGAACTGTATCAATGCATTTATTTGTCAGCAATTTAAAGTGACAATCGCTGAGCAGTTGCTAACAATCTAAAAGTTTGCAGGTGTAACCAATTCTGTATATGTGTATTGAATTCTGATACATTTCTTCCTAATAATTTACTGCAAATGGTACAGTAGGTATGAAATGTTAGGGAATTGCTTTCTTTAAAATAGTAGTATTTGTTTAAAGTCACTCTACATGTTCCAAATAGAGTATAAGCTAGTAGACAGTACATTATGCAGGAAAGGCATTCCCAATAATCATTTGTGATGTTATTATCCTCTTGTAAATGTTGGCAGATATTTTCCAGCTTATTATGAAGTCATTCACATTGCATCATTCATTGAGTAAGCATTTTTGAGTACCATGGGTTTTAAAGCAGGCTTATCCTTTCTCTAAATGTAAGGCAGACATGTTCTCCAAGTGTTTTATTGAAATAAATGCTTCAGTATCATCAGTGTTTATAGCACTGGCAGAGTCTGTAGAGATACCGGGTAGAGTTTATCGATGTCCCTATTTCTGACCAGATGCTGGTGTCAACATATGTCCCAGGAATATCCATCAAGCCAGTTAATGTCCCGGGAGGAATGAACAATTAGCAAAATTAATTTGGAGTTCTGCTTGATTAAAGTCATTAATGGTCATGCGTAAAACATTTGTATTTCCATAGATATGTTTGATTTTTACATATTTTAGACTTAGAGCAGTAACTCAGATTTAGGATTTCCAAGTGCCAATACCAGTAATCAAAGTACTAGGTCTTTCACAGGCCATGAGTGTCAGCATTTCTCCATGACAATGGAAGTGTGAACAGAATCCAGATTTACAAATTGGCTACCTATTTTTTTCCTTCCATGGACAGTAGACAGGAACAAAGCATAAATGTTTACCATTGACTTTAATAGCAATGTATATCAATAAGCCTTGGAAAAAAATTGTTTCATACGTATTTCTTTGAGTTAAAAATTACATTAGCTATGATGTCTTTACACTTATATTGATATTTGATTTCTTTAAAATGATTGTTTTCAAAGTACAGTACTGTCAATATATTTAATAATTTGCTTGAGAAAGAACATTTACATGAGTGCATTTATCTTCCCACAGAACTGTCAATAATGCATTGTTCCAGCAATCTATTTTTATGTAGATGTAATTTTCATGTAAAAATTAACCTTTCTTATAATTCTAGTGTGAGACGAAAACTATTCTTGTTCATCTGATTTCTGCTTTCTCCTCATGCAATCATGAGATGGTTTTTTTTGGAGTCAAATATGATTAAGCTGAGTCATTTTTTTTCCTTTAAAAAATTGTGAGGATAGATTAGCTTATTTAGATTAATTCCCTAAAAATTTGTGTCTTTAGCACATATCTCCTAGTTGTGGTTTTTACAGAGCAAAGACTTAGGGACTGTTTACTGGTGGTTTTCTCACATGAGAACAGGAGGAAATGCAGAGAAGACCAAAGCAAAACTTGAACTGGAAGAAGCAAAAATGCATGTTCTGATCCCCCTTGGTTACCAAATACCTGATAGTACAGTTTTAGGTAAATCTCAAAATAAAGTTGTTCTATAAATGACTTTTATGGATACATCTCTTTGGGGTTTGGAATAAATGTAACTGAATGGAAACTACTGACCTCACAGGACTAACCACAAGGACACACTCTGGAAGATGAAGGATTGCGTTGAGATCTTCCTGGATGCCCACATTTGCATGCTCTGGCCCCTCTGTCACCACAGACAGCTGCCTTTGCAGAGCATGGGAGGACTGGTAGAACCAGTGGGTGCCCCGAGCATTATCTGACTGCCCCTTGGGCATATGTTTAAATGGTACTCGGGTCAACATTGGTCAGGGTTAGGTTTTTGTGGCCATTTTAAAACCAAGACTCTTGGCAAGAGAAAAATTGTATATTAAGACTCTTTGAGCATCCTCTCATTTTAACACATATCAGTTAGAATAATTTTTTGGTAACTGTAAGTTTTGTGGTCGATTTTGGTTTTAATTAAGGCTTCAGAGTGACTCGCATAGAGTTGTAGCTGCAACAGGTTGTATGTTTTGTGTTGTGTGATGTTCATAAAAGTCTCATTTCCCTGTGTTTAGAAATCACGACCATGTTGTAGTTATTTTTCTAGAAATATAAGATGTAACTGTAAAAATAAGCTGCTTCTCTTTATCTCCATGATTCACTTCTCCAGAAAAGACTTGCCGACCATATGCAGTATCTCTTGGCTCTTAATGCATTTGTTTTTTCTGTCCTAACTGTCAACTTAGTATAAAAATAATTGGTTCCGATTGTTTTCTTGGAGTATAGCTTTCCCTCCAGAATGGAAGGTCTGGCATTGCCTCCCAAACATCTCCCAGCGGTTGGTTGATACTCCTGATATGAATGATGCTATTTATTTCACCCTACTGGTAGATTAGTCATAAAAACTCATGCCAAACCAAATTTGGGACAAAGCTTCAAATTAAAAATATATAGTCCCTCCCAAGTTTCAACATTGTTTACACACTGGCTCTTCCTTCTTTTACCCACCCTAAAGTACTCCGGTCAGGAAAGCTGTCTTGGAATATGAAATTTCCTCATAGCTAGTGGGAGAACCTCTTCTCCTCCACCATCTCCTGACCACTCACTACTGACTTTTTCTCTCCTCTCATTCACTGCTCTTAGGTCAGGTAGCTTTCAGATCACACACACTCCTTAATCTCTTGCCTTAGTCCCCTCTCCTAATGCCTCCAGAATACCACTCTAGTTTTTCCTGTTTTACATTTTTGATACAAACAGTGACCCACCTCATGAGCATTCAGGGTGGTACTAGTGACTAATGATATGTCTGCTATCAAAGGAGCCAAAAGCTCTACATTTTTAAGTGAGCTTATATGCAATAAAAAACCAGGACCGGAAAGCTCTCCAGCCCTTGAAAATGCTCTGAAGTCCCCTTCAGAATACCCACAAGTGTCTCCACCCTCATGAAAGATAAATAATAGTTGTCATTTGTCCATATTTAAATAAGATAAAATATTTCTTTTTAATTGTATATTATGCCAATGATAATTCATGGTGTTGATTTTCTTGTATTTTTGTTGCACATACACAGAATTTTATTCCACTGTGGGTCCAGTAGACTTTTGTGGGCTTTGATATTTAATTATCATTTATACTGTAGCGTATTTGAAGGAACATGCATTCTGAATTCTAAGCAACTGACTTAAAAGACAGCTTTGCAAATTCAACCCTTCCTTTAAAGCTGAGAAACAATCTCTGTGTGTATTCATTCACTTGAGAAATATTTATTGGATGTCTGCTATCTTCTAGAAATATTTATTGAATGTCTGCCTGCTTAGGGCAGGAGATATACTAGTGAACAAAATAGACAAGGTTCTTGTTTTCTAGAGCAGATAGTTGGGAAGGAGTGACACAAAACAAATAAGTCAATAAATAAATGGAGAAGATAATCTCAGGTAGTGATAAGTGCTATGAAGACCATACTGCAGGTGAAGTGCTTGAGAGTTTCATGGAGGGGAAGGATGCTACCTGAAAACATTTGCTCAGAGAAGGTATCACGGATACGGTGCCTCTCAGAGACCCGGATGGTGAGCAGCAACCCGCCACGCAGAGATGCTGGGGAAAGAGCGTTCCAGGCAAAGGGAACCACATGTGGAAAAGCCTTTGGGGGAACAAGAGCAGTGTGTTCGGGCAGCAGAGAGTAGTACAGGGCGGTTGCAGGTCAGCCTTCCCAGGCATGGCAAAGAGTTTGTGTTTTATTCTAAAAACAGTGTGGAGCAAATGGAGAACGGAAAGCAGCGGTGTGATTGTTGTACCTTTGAAAAGAATCCACTGGCTGTTTTAGGAAGGCTGGATAATACTAGGGCAGGAATTGACACAGAAAGACCATGTAGAAGACCACTAAAGTAGGTCAGGGGAGGGGCGCCTGGGTGGCTCGGTTGGCTAAGCATCTGCCTTCAGCTCAGGTCATGATCTCGAGGTCCTGGGATCGAGCCCCACATCAGGCTTCCTGCTCAGCAGAGAGCCTCCTTCTCTCTATCCCTCTCCTGCTCCCCCTGCTTGTGCTCTCTCTCTCTCTCTCTCTGTCTTTCTTTGTGTCAAATAAATAAATAAATCTTCATAAATAAATAAATAAATAAATAAAGTAGTCCAGGGGAGAAATGACACTGATTTGGACTGGGCTGTGGCCGTAAACAAAGAAGAGATATGTGGAAAGAGTCATGATATCATAGTGGGAAAAGCTTTTTGAAATTCTACAAATATAGGAAAATACAAAGAAGAAAATAACAATTCTTCATAGCTCACACCACCCAAAGTAACATTTGTTAATATCTTGGCATTTTTAAGGAAAATAATCACTGTATTGTTTTTGATATTTTGATATGTGACCATAATTAGGCAGTGCACACAAAGCAAATACTAAACTCTTCAGATTACCCTAAACCCCACCACCCGGAAATAACCATTTATAGCATTAGACTGAAAATCATTGCAAGCATCTTTCTATGCATATATGCAAAGGGAATGATAAATGGGTGCATGAATAGAAAGAAATACTTTTATAACAATGGCAACAATGGAATCATACTGGAAATGCTCTTTTAAAATAAAAAGCATTAAAATTTAATTTCTTTATATTTAACAGCAGAAAAAATGGAGGTAAGAAGAAGTAAATAATTGTTAAACTTTAAGCAGAGGTCTCTTTACTACAAGAATTATTTCCTAAAAGTTCTCCCCTTATGCTTAAGAGAAATGGTTATGGAAAATGCTAAGCGGTTTGAGCAGCTTTTCCATCTTAAATCAGACTCTAGGATATATTTTGGAGATAGAACATAAATGTCTTACTGATGAATTGAGATTTTGTGGGACTTGAGAATCGAGAATTTGGGACTCCTTTTTAAGAAAATGGAGTATAATTCAATGGAATATTACACAGCCATAGGAAGGATGAACTCTTGTCATTTGCAACAACGTGGATAGATCTAGAACGTATGCTAAGTAAAGTAAGTCAGACTGAAAAGATATTTCACTCATGTGGAATCTAAAAAACAAAACAAATGAATAAACAAAAAGCAGAATCAGACCTATAAATACAGAGAATAAACTGAGGGTTACCAGAGGGAAGGGGGTTGGGAATGGGTGGGGGTGGGGAAGATACAGGCTTCCAGTTACAGAATGAGTAGGTCCCGGGAATAAAGGCACAACACAGGGAAAACAGTGAATGATACTGTAATAGTGTTGTATGGTGACAGATGGTAGCTACACTTGTGGTGAGCCCAGCATAAGGTATAGAGAAGTTCATTCACTATGTTGTATCCTGAAACTAACGTGACGTTGTGTGTCAACTATACTCAAATATAGAAAACTAAAAAACAAACAGAACAAAGTCACTGGTAGTGCTAATACCACTTTGGTTTGTTACCAAAGTCATGGTTTTAGGAGTTATTAAACTTAAATAAATTTAAAAAATAAAAATTTCAAAAAGGAAATAAAGTATATTTTACAAATTGTACAAAAGCTTTATGAAAGCTTTGCTGTGGAAACCGGCACCCCGCCCCCCCATACACATACCCCGTGGCCTGGGAAAAAGCAAATCACCCAAGTAGGTGAAGGGTCTTGGAACTCAAGCCTCGGTAGCTTTACTGTAAACCCAACCTCACACTTGGAATCATTATGTTTTTTAAACTACATGTTCCAATTTTAAATATGTTAAATTGATTCTGCGTATTGGTATTCAGTGTCTCAGTATATTGAGTATAACATTCTTATGTTATGCTTTCTCTCCCTTATAATTTTGGTTTACTAGCATTCACAGCTGCAGTGCAGTCTGAGACCACCCTTTGTAGATGCTTTGCTTTTCCTGCCTGGACCCCTAAAAATTCTTTCTTTCTCTACATAGCTCAGTAGCACAGCTAGGATATATCCAGGTGTTGAATGTTCTGTGTCAAAATTTTCTGCATTAGAGTGTGCTCTTTAAATTTGCTGATCTTTGTCCTATGTTTGAATATACTTGCTGTTCTATTTGTATTGTTACCTACTTCAGGGGCATCAGTTATCCTTGTTTTGGATCATCTTGGTCTCTCTTCCACATTTATTATTTCTTTATAATGTAATCTTTTTTTATTTTCATCTGCATTCACAGTGAGTATGAAATTCCCTTCTTCTGTGTCAGTAATTCTATTTTCAGAAGTGTCTCCTCTGTTTCCTGATGTTTCTCATTTATTGATTGATTCTGAAATGATGCTCTTTGTTCCCTGTTTGTTTCCTTCAGTCCACAGTCTCTTTTCATCCCATTCAGTTGTTTCATCATTCTGTCAGTAAGCTTCAATTTTTACTGAAACTATTCTTCTGGAGTAGAAAGTTTATGTGAGGATTTCCTTCTTTTTCTTTAAATAAAGTTTTTCTAGATTTAGTTCCTTAAGCTGTGACCCTTACATTTTATTTTCTTCCCTTCCTCGCTCCCTCCCTCCTTCTTTTCATCCTCTCTTCAACTACTCTTTCCTCCTTCCATGCATATTGACCATGCTATTTTTCTTCATCTTGCTGGTGTTTGGGGAGCTCTGTCCAGACATGGTGTAAGTAACTTCTTAAATCACTTCCCAGCTCTCTTGAGATCAGTTTGCTTCTTTCTTTCCTTCTTCCTTCCTTCTTTACTGCCTGGGTCTCTTCACTTTTCTGAAGTCTGAAGAGATTGCAGCGTGGGGTAGAAATTGTAGAGAGAGGTAGCTCAAGCCGTAATGCAATCTTAGTTTAAGATTTCCTGGGCTGTGCTTTCTCATATTTTGCTGAATGTCCCCATTATCAGTCTTCTTTTCACCAAACTGGGAGGGAGAGGGTGGGAAATACCAAGGACACCCTTTTTTTGGTGGGGGGGGGGTTCCTCAACTAAAGGGTTCCAGTTGAGCTAGTAGCTACCCTGGAGATAACCTGCAATGTGGCGGGTTTCCTCCTTACTGTGGGCAGCCCTGGAGTCTTCATGTCCATAGAGTCAGCCCTTTGCTCCCATTCTCCCATTTCATACGTTTCCATTAGTAGAGAGAAGAAACAGATAAGGATATTCACTGACTGTGCTTTTCTCTAAATTTAGGATTACTGGGCGCCTGGGTGGCTCAGTTGGTTAAGCGACTGCCTTCGGCTCAGGTCATGATCCTGGAGTCCCTGGATCAAGTCCTGCATCGGGCTTCCTGCTCGGCAGGGAGTCTGCTTCGTCCTCAGACCCTATCCCCTCTCAGGTGTTCTCTCTCTCTCAAATAAATAAATAAAATCTTTAAAAAAAATAAATAAATAAATTTAGGATTACTAGTGAGAACTTTCAGAAGTTTATTGACTCACCTCTCTGGGTAGTGAGAACAGGATTAAAAGCCAAGCAACACTGTGCCTTTTTTTAAATCCTGCTCCAGAATCTTCTATTTCTTTCCTTGGCTACTGGTTTTGAAATTTGTTGATCTGTACGTGCCTTTCCTTGATTGATTACTGTTGGGGTTTTTTGTTTTGTTTTGTTTCCTAATGTTCACCGTTTTCTTCACATTTTGTTAGGTATTTATTTAGGAAGTGAAGTTCTGTAAAGCAATTTAAATTTTCCATCTTAAATCAGACTCTAGGATATATTTTGGAGATAGAACATAAATGTCTTACTGATGATTTAATTTGAAAGATGAAGGAAGAGAAGGAGCTATGAATGAGTCCTAAATTTCTGGTCTTAGCAACTGGGTAGGTGAGGAGCAGATTAGGCTAGCATGGGGGAAGGAATCAAGAATTCTGTTGTAAGCTTTTTAAGTTTGAGAAACTTGACATCCGGGTGGAAATGTCAAGCAGGTGGTTGGATCTACTGGTCTGAAACTCAGGGGAGAGATGCTCAGCATATAGGTAGTATCTAAATCACCTAGAGAGAGAGAATATAAACATGGGGGATCATATAATGAATATGCACTAATCCAGATGTGTTCATGTATGAACTCTTTAGGCTTAGTAGGAACTGTTCCTAACATAACAAATGTCTGAAATCTTTCAGTATAAACCTATCAGGTTAATGATTGGTATGAATTAGTGAGAAATGTAGATCTGAGAACATTTTAAAGATGGGAAATTTTATACTTCTGGATCTACACAGTAACTAATAACTGAAGTGTTGCCTTTCAGAGATCATTGAAACTTGCTTTTAGCTATTATCACAATTATATATAATTGTTTCCTATAATTAGTTATAAAGGCTCAATTTTTTCTGTTTTCAGAGTGACTCTATATATACATTTTTATTTAATCAGTTTTATAATTAAAATACAGCTTTTGTTCTTAGAAGATGTATATTGTAAAGAATTGCTGTATTTTGAAGTAACATGCTTAGTGAAAAGAACACTATTCCAGAAATTAGGAAACAGATTCCAGATCCAACTCTTGCAGTAATAATTACAATAATAAAAAAAATAACAATATCAAACACACATAATCCTTTCATGTGACATGCACTGTTCTAAGCACTTTGCATATATTTACTTTTTTAAGAAGTTGTAGTCACACGGCTTCCAGCTACTCAAATCTCTCCGGACTTCAGGCTCCTCATTTGTAAAGCCAATCTTCCCTCTAGCTCTAAAATTCAGCATAATGTATCTTAAATTGTACAATTTATATCATGAAACATAAAAATGTTTTAATAATCTTATTAACCAAAGCAAATGGAAATAGACTCTTTTTATAGGGAGGGGAGGATGAACCATTATATAACAAAGGTTAACCAGCATAAGGAGTAAATTATGGAGATTTTGGTTGACTAAGACCCCATCACCACAAACATTTTCCCTCTTGCTTTTGCTCGTGCTGTTTCAGATCCTTCCCTTTGTTCCAGGTCATGTTTGGCCCTCTCTCCTTGCGGCCTGTCAATTAGAAATAATCCAGCCTTTCTCTGAACTCCCAGTTTTTTGTGCCTTGTTTTCGGGTATTTGCATACGTATGTCCTATTCCCTATGAGCATCTCAGCTATTTGAGGGCAGGGACAATAATCTTTATGACATCTATTCATCACTTTTTAAATTCAGTTGTCTCTCTATGGACAGAGTACATAGAGCGAATGAAATTCAGGCTTATTCTCTATGAAGTGAAATAATTTTATTCAAACTAAAAGCATAATATGTTATGATAGATGTTGATCTGGGAATCAAGACATGAATCCCAGCTCTGTTGCTGACCAGCTTCTGTGGCCTTCAGATGAGTCACTCTCTTAGCTTCGGTTCCCATCAGTCAAATGGCGATACCGGTATGTCTATTCCCTATGTTACAGAGCCATGAGCATTGAATGAGATGATATATGTGAAGTAAGTGTGGAAAAGAAAAGCACTGGAACCTGATAAAACACTTCCATGCTTCTCAAGCAAGACGTGGGGCACATAACCAGTTATCTTCAACCAATTCTCTGAAACATTAGGGTTTGTGAACTGCTGCCTTCCCCCCAAAACCCACACCCCAAACTCAGATCGTTTTCTGCTTTCCTATTGATTTTGAGTAAATATGATTTATTTAGCACACTTAATGCAGATTACTTCTCAAATCGAAGAAGATGAGTTTCCTAGTAATGTGAGAATGAGTAAAATCCAATGAAAAGAGTGTAGTGGATTTCACTACCAAGTACTTAATTTCTAACTTCATTCTGTTTTTAATTATGCTTCTTTATATTAATTCCATGTAATCATTTGAAGAGTTTTTCATTGTGTCTCTGTCTGCACAACTATAAATGAAAGCATAACATACTCTGTCAACACGGGAGTGCAGCGTAAGCAATGGATTTGAAGTACTGTGAAGACCTTGGCAGTCACCACCATGTCTGCCCAGAGAACATTCTCTGCTTGTTGCAGAGCCCCTGGCACACAGTTTCTTCTCTCTCCCATGACCACCAGCATGCAGGCCACGGCCAGCAACGTGCATTGCATACCAGAGGGAACAGCTTTCACTCTGGGCCTTGAAGACTGGCCCTGTGCTGTATTTTAGAGACCTAAGAAGTCAGATGATATAACTGTCACAATCATCCAGTGCTCTTACAGAGAGATTTTGTGTACAGACAGCCCAGGAATACAGATTTTTAGCCAAATTAAAACAGAACTTCGATTAGCTGGCAAGCCAGACTCCCCCAAATGATAGAAATTTAATGCATTAAGCTGTTATACAAAATGTAAGAATAATTGGGATCCCTGACAGTGAACTAATTACTCAGAACAGTTTTATTATATTTTAAACAAGCAAGCATCACCCATTCAATGAAGAGAAATCTATACATAGAGCTTGTTGGAAATCCTGTATCTGTGAAACAGTACAAATAAAAAATTAGTGATGTATGGTGATTCTTAAAAAAAAAACAAAAGCAAAAACTGTGCAGGGCGTTGTTGTTCATGACCAGTTCAAATAATAGATCTAAATACTGACCATTTTCATTACTGCATCGTATTTCAAAACATAAGCCGTGGATGTCTCTAATATTTAGCAGTGGTACCTTAAGATATACTTTGACCTTATCAGCATCTTTATGTGGAGTCTTCTGAACATCCTTTCTACCTGAAAAATGAGGATTTTTTTTTTGCAGTATGGCAGTTACTTGCTCAGTTGCTAGGTAACAAGACAGATCTCTATAGCTTTATCTGAACATGCAGCGCATGATTTTTTAGTGACAATTATTTATATCTAATATATTAAAGTATGCTGTATTGATAATGATTAGATAAACTGTTGATTTAGCTCCTGTGCATTTGCAAGAAAGTGTGCAGTAATTCGCAAAGCTAGTTTTGTTCTAACCTTTTTTTAAAAGTGCTTATTAATATTCACTCCTAAGAATGATCAGTTTTCTTGCAAAACAGCAATAGCTAGATTGTTGATTTGATAATCCTTCCAACTGGCTGATCACAATCAAAAGCATTACCACACCTTTCTGACTAATTACACTGCACATCATCTGGGAAGGGGTGTTTTGTTCTTCAAGGCTGTCCGTTCAAAGGTTATAAAGTTTGAATTTTGTGAAAATTGTTATTATATTTTTATTTATTTAATATATTTATTATATATTTTTTATAATATATTGCTTTATATTGCTTGTCATTCCTCATACTATAATCATCAGGAGATCTAGCTCTAGCTACACTGAGAGGTACCAGTTGATTTAGAAGGTATTATTTTAAAAAATTATCATTTATTGTTTTATTTTTTTATCTTGTGGCATGGAGCTGAGAAACCACAGCAGCATATCATCAATGTTACATAATCAACAGTGGTGTCTTGTTAGAGATCTTTCAACAAAAGTTACCATTAAAGAAAAGATCTGCAATTTAGAATTATAACCTATGAATTTCCATAGTAAGGAAAGAAAAAAATAATCCCTTTATGGGATTATTTATAGGTTTTGCCCATAATAATTGCCTTTCATCGAATGGATTCATTTGCTCAAATACTTCTTCATATATGCCAGGAACCATGAGAAGTAGATGTTTATTCCAAATTCATTTCCTCCTGTCATTTGTGTTGGTAAATTTAAATCATTATTAGATAGAATGCATGCATTGAATTAATAGCTATTTGTCACAGTCTTTTTCAAATAAAGTCAAAATGCTCTTCTATACTGTAGAGGGAAAAAAGTATCTGTTGAACTTTGCACTTTTGTGATAGAATGGCTGTAATTAGTCCATCAACCATGGGATAATTAGAAGTTATGGTGTAGTTTCCTTTATAGCATAAGAAATGTCACAATAGGTAATGTTGGTATTCAAGTTAGTTTTAAAATATTTAGTTTATGTATTCAGCCGTAAAAAAGAATGAAATCTTGCCATTTGCAACAACATGGATGGAGCTAGACAGTAGCAAAATAAGTCAGTCAGAGAAAGACAAATATCATATGAACTCACTCATACGTGGAATTTAAGAAACAAAACAAACAAGCAAAGGGGAAAAAGAGAGAGAGAGACAAACCAAAAAACAGACTCTTAATTGTAGAGAACACACTGATGGTTACCAGAGGGGGAGGTAGGTAGGGGGTGGGGGAAATAGGTGATGGGGATTAAAAAAGAGTACACTTACCATGATGAAAAAAATAAAATAAAATAATTAAAAAATTTAGTTCATAGGACAGTAACATAAGAAAAATCTTGGAGAATATTTGTTCAGAAATTATTTTTTGATGACAGCAGAAAGAATGCATTCTCCTGTAGAATCAGAAAACACAGAGACAAAAATGCATTATTACCTGTATGTTGTGTGAACTGAAGATAACCTGTCTTTACAAGTCAGCATTCCAGGAAGCTAGTTTATATAGACAATAGTTTAATATGGAAAATTGCACTTTACTAATACCTACTAATTAAATGCATGCATTCAGCAAAATTCAGCCCTCACTACCTGGAAAGCTATAAAAGCCAAGTGGAATGATTGATTACTCTGAATTTCTGTAGTCTTGAGTAAACCACAGGCAAGATATACATTTTATTGACTATGGACTGAAGGCCTAAGCAATTTACAAGGCAATTTAACAATAATTTATTTGACTCTTTGCACTACACTGTTCAGTTATCACTGTGGCATTTAAATACCAAAAGTAAAATGGAAATCAACCTTCTGGTTTCTTCTCCACTTTCCATATTCACAGTTGACATACAGGTTTGCCTAGTTTTTAGAAAACGTGCTGTTATATAAATCATCATTTATTATAAAAATTATTTAATCATTTCTGTCAGGGAGTCAAAGCAGATGTCTGTTTGCCATATAACAATATTTCTCTCCGGGGCACCTTGGTGGCTCAGTTGGTTAAGCGTCTGCCTTCGGCTCAGGTCATGATCCCAGGGTCCTGGGATCGAGCCCCGCATCGGGCTCCCTGCTTCTCCCTCTGATCCTCCCCCCCGCCATGCTCTCTCTCTCTCATTCTCTCTCAAATAAATAAATAAAATCTTAAAAACAAAAAAACCCACAATATTTCTCTCCTTAAAAAGGGATTTACTGGAAGATTTCAATAATTTCTTTCTCTCTCTCTCTCTCTCCATAATTAATGGGGGAAAAAACTGTATTTATACAGAAATTTTTAGGAACCTATCCATCCTGTGAAGCTAGGTATACTTGTGAATTCCAGTTAGGGTTGATTTACTTTATATTTCTTATTTCCAGTTGGCATATTGCTGTGGAAATGCAGCTCCATGTGACTGTTCCCTCACTTTGTGTCTTATTTTAAATGCTTATTATTTAAGTGGATTTTCATCATCATGGGTGTCTTTTGTGGTTGTTGTTGCTAAATCATTTTAAATGATTCTAATGGAAATCTTTTTTTTTTTCCTTCTTGATACCTGAGCCAGTCTCCTGTAGAGAAACTAGGTAATCCTCAGTATGAACTATTATTGTCTCACTAGTCTAAAAAAAAGTCTCTATGGCCATAGAAAATAAAACTTACAGATTTGTCAGAAGGCCAGCATCCCAGGATGTGAAGGCTACATTCTGCAAAGCAATGGAGATGGTTTTGTTTTGTATTGTTAACATATATTTTATACTTTTAATCATTATTTATCATACTGTGCACAAAAGAAAAAAGCCAAAGAATCTCAGCATTCAACTCCCTTTTTGTTTATCCAGGCATTGTGGAAATCTTGGCTGAGGGTGAGAAGAGTATTGAATAATCATTTCAAAAGCAAATGTCATTTCTGATGGAAAACAAATGATCCTCTGTGTGTGTGTGTGTGTGTGAGTATGAAGATCCCAAGAAAATTTATTTTGTCCAATATTCAGCATTCCTGAAAGCCTAAATATATTTATCCATATTATGCAGAATAAAAATTCTTCTTTTAAGTATTTAAAGATTATTTTATGGCAGTTTTTCTCATAAGACCTGCAGACACTGTTTAAAGAATTTCCACCTATGGTTTGTCAAAGGCCACAAAAACATAGGAAGGATAGGAATTGAAATTGGGGACCGTGGTCAGGAGAGAAAAGAAGCAGGAGAAATACAGAAAGTAAAATCAGGAAGAGCAAAAAGGTCACATTTGTATAACATTTCAACAGAATTCCTGGTGCATTTCTCCAGAGGAGTGGGGAGGAGAGGGATTGCTGGCCAGACTTCTAGTTGCATCTTAACTCCACCACCCATGAGCTTGGAGTGCTTTGGGGAAAATCACCAATCTGAACTTTCCGAGCCTTGTTTTCCTCATCTGTAAAACAGTGATGATGTCCACCCTGCACAGGTTTTCTGAGGACTACACTTAGACAGGGAGACACAGAGCCCCTCTGATGCACACTAGGAGCTGAATCAACACTAGCTCCTCCTTTTTTTTTTTTTTTTTTTGTGAAGTTTCCTCTACTCATTACAGACCTTTTTCTTTCATCCTCAGCCCCCAGATATCAATACATCACCAAAGTTAGGACCACTAACAATGCTTTCAAACCAACAGATCTGAAAATTATAGCCAGGGCGGGAACTGAGAGCCCGAAGCAAAGCTGGAGTGGCTGACTTTAGCCTCTGCACAGTGCTTGGGGCTTCCACTCACACAGACAAGATGTGCACTATCACGCCTCATTTATGAGATCTTTGATAGTCTCTGCTTTTCTTTCAGTTTTTTTTTAAAACGTTTATTTGAGAGGAAAGAGAGAGAGAGGGAGCATGAAGGGGAGGGGCAGAGGGAGAAGCAGACCGATGCAGGACTCGATCCCAGGATCCCAGGACCACCACCTGAGCTTCACCGCTTCACCGACTGAGCCACCCAGGCGCCCTTAGTCTCTGCCTTTGAAGAAACATAAAAATCAAGGCATGAAAAATTTTTGTTGTTGTTCTAAAACTACCTAGATTTTGAAAGTCCCCTTGTATCAAAGAGGGTGTAAAACAACCTGCTTGCAGATTTATTGGCTAAGCCATCATCTCTCAAGGGGGTGCTCTGGCCAACAGCAGAGTTGATTGAGCAATGAAAAATATTTGTCGCCATATCAATTATGTCATCTTCATGCTTCCAATCTGTTTAGTTGATTTTGTTTCACCAAATGATTATAGTAATTGTTTCAATAAAAGCATCAGAAACGTTTGCCTCCAGCTTTTCCCCCTCTCTGCCTACTCTCCTTCATTGGGTCTTCTTCCCCACATATTGATCCTGTATCTGTGATGTGCCTCAGTCCATATTAGGCATTAGTTCTAACAACAAACAACACAGGGTCCCTGCCCTCAAGGAGCTTCCTCACCACTGGGGGGTAAACAGATAAGTAGGCAGGCAGTTATAATAGACTTTGTCATCAGCACAACCCTCTGTTGGCCTTTCCACAGGTTAGACAGTGGGGCTTTGGAAGTGTCCACAAGCAGGACAAGATATAGAGCTACCCAAACTGGGATTTTTATTTCTCAACTTTTATAAAATACTTTTTCCCCCTTTTTACGCAAGTAATACATCGTCATTATAGAAAAAAATGAGAAAATACAGAGAAGCAAAAAAAATAATTTGCTATCCCTCTACCAGAGAACATTTTAATAGCATGTATCTTTCCAGATTTTTATATATATAATTCTAATTAAAACATTACAATATACTGTATATACTCAAACCATTTTGATGTAGAAGATAAAGATTGGGTGACAGATTTGGTTCTTCCAGTAGCTGTATGTAAGCTGCTTAAAGACAGGTACTGAGTCTTGGCACCCTTCATGTTCTATATTTATGGTCAGTCAATATGTGTGGGATACGTCATGTTGGGGATCGAGGGATGGGTTTGTAAATAGCTAGATTGCTTTATTTTTCACTTAAAATTTTAAGATTAAAAAATGTCACATTAGCATGTGTGATATTCATTGGATTCTTCTTGATAACAGTAAGAGTAATTTGACAATTCTTAAAGGATGCCTTCCTGCTCTTAGCTTGAAAACTTTGGAACGTTTCCATATTTTAAACAAGCAAACAAGACCAAAGCCACACCCCCAAAACAAAACACAACAATAATAATAATAAAAAAAGATATAACATTAAAAAAGAGATAACATTTTTTGTTTGTGGCCTTAATTCCCTCAAGCTTGCCACATGTAAATCATTGAAGAAGGTGGAAGAAAGCAAATTTGGACTTCCTTGGTCACTAGTTTTCACTTACTAAATATTCCATCTGTTGGTGTTACCTGAGTGAAGGGACAGGAAATATTTCCTCAAGTTGCTTAAAAATAAGCTTTCATTAATGTTGCTTTCCTGTTAATTCTAGTCATGGAAAGTCAACCTGATAATGTTGACAGCAGTATGTTTGGAGAGATTCCCTATCTCATGAGGAGTTTGGGATATTAAAAATCAAGATGACACCTCAGCTCCTTCTTGGGCAGAATTTCTAGGTAATCTGCCCTATCTGAGACGTTTCTTTCCATTATCTCTCCAGTCACAGGAGGGATTCATTAAGCTATAGGTAGACCACAACTCAGTATCCTTGTAGTTGCCTATCACTTAACTACATAATGTTCTTATGAGTCACTCAGACCCAAATTGGCCCCATTAGATTGGCTGTGTTCTTATTCTGGTTAATTGCATGTCATCTAATTGCATAATTTATGCTATATATGCACTTGGCCTCGGGTCACTATGCATGATTTGCTACATATGCATAGTGACCCAAAGGCCAAATGCCTTTCTTTATTGTATACTAAAGTCACAGTGAAGGGCGCCTGGGTGGCTCAGTTGGTTAAGCGACTGCCTTCGGCTCAGGTCATGATCCTGGAGTCCCTGGATCGAGTCCCGCACCGGGCTCCCTGCTCGGCAGGGAGTCTGCTTCTCCCTCTGACCCTCCCCCCTCTCATGTGCTCTCTCTCTCATTCTCTCTGTCAAATAAATAAATAAAATCTTTAAAAAAAAAAAAAGTCACAGTGAAAATAGGACTTACATACCCGTTGTAAAATACCACTTCTAAAAGGCTGTTTTTGGCTCTTACAATGCTTTGATGCATTTTTAAAGAAAGCAGTCTAAAAATGTCATGTGATTTCTACATGCACCCTAAAGCCTTTAAATAATTATTTTCTGTGATTGCTCTTGTCTTCAATTTAATTAACTAAAAAAATTGGTATTCCCATAGTTTCTGGTTGTGAAGGTCTTTCTGCACATTCTTGATCATTTTAGTTCATTCTAATGATGTTCTCTATTGTCAAGTGAAACAAAAAAGATTAACCACCTTAGCTTTTCAGGCTTTAGTTTTTTTTTAAGATTTTATTTATTTACGAGAGAGAGAGAGCATGAGCAGGGGGAGAGGGAGAAGCAAACTCCCTGCTGAGCGCAGAGCCCAATGCCGAGCTCGATCCCAGGACCCTGAGATCATGACCTGAGCCAAAGGAAGATGCTTAACCGATTGACCCACCCAGGTGCCCCTTCCCAGGCTTTAGATAAGTGTTCTCTTCCACGGGAATTCAACAGATTCAATTCATCATGTAATCTATTGAGTTCTGGGATGGGTATTATGCTGGAATCCTAGAATACAAAGATGTGTGAGGCCTGCCATGTGGGGAAGGAAGAAGCACGTCAATAGACAATCTGTTCAGTGACAGGTGCGTTGGAGTCACTGAGGTGGCATACTCAGCTCTACCTAGAGAGGGTCGTGGAGGACTTCTCAGAGGCAGTGACAATTGAGATGAGATGTTAAGAATGGTGAGGAGCTCGCCAAGAAAAGCTGAGTGGCAGAGTCGGTTGAGCATCCAACTCTTGGTTGTGGCTCAGGCCCTGATCTCAGGGTCGTGAGATGGAGCCCTGTGTCTGGCTCCGTGCTCAGCGTGGAGTCAGCTTGAGACTGTCTCCCTCTCCCTTTGCCCCTCTCCCCCATTCTCCCTCCCTCCCCCTCTCTCTCTCTCAAATAAGTAAATCTTAAAAAAAAAAAAAAGCCAAGAAGAGAAGGAGAGGAAAGGGCACATTCAGTAGAGAAAAGGGCACGTGCAGAGGTCAGAGAGACATGCACCATGTGGCCCCTGGTGGGAACCGCTAGTAATGCAGTATGGGTGGGGGTCAGGAGGAGAAGGAGACCCAGGGGCACTGTTAGACTTCAGCCTTCCAGCGAAGAGAAGCCACCGAAGGGATCTTGAGCAGAGGTGTGGTATGATTATATTTGTAGTTGGGGGAGGTCAGGTGGTACCATGTGCATACCTCATCCCCTACCCTGTTGTTTATATTTAAAGACCATCCCATTCTTCAGTTTTCATTGTCATTCCCGCAGGGCTTGATCCAAACTATCATGTTTTCTAGGCCAGTGAGCTGAGGAAGGCTGAGTTTAAGGGCCACAGGCCAACAGGTGGCCTACCCCGGTTACCTCCTGGCTTGTCACAGCCAGGTTGAGGTGGCGTCCTGTCGTCCTTCTGTGGGGCACTTCTTCCTCCTGCACATGGCTCACAAAACCAGTGAGCTGCTGGTCACAAGCCTAGACTTGCCGTGACAATGGATGCAGTCGCTGAGTATGTGGATGGTCTGGGTCCCTTCACTGAGACACCTGACGGCCCGCTGTGTGCCCGGGCTGGCATCACAGGGGAGCGAGACATGCCTGCCACCATTTGCAGACACGTAAACAGTTCTGATCGAGTACAGTGAATGTCACAGGAGAGAAACGAAAGGAACAGAAAGGAGGGGAGAGAGACCAGGAAGCCCTCCTGCAGGAGATGGCCTCTGTACCTCCCAAAGGAGGAAGCAAGTAAGGGCAGAAAGGGATGTCCAAGTGCAAGGCAGACAGAGAAGCTGTTAAGAGCTGGAAGTGCTTCAGGCCCAAGGTGGAGAAGGAAGAGAGAGCTGATAAGGAACCAAAGAGATCACAGGGGCCCTGAGCCTCCAGGGCCTGCATGCCATGCCACCGGAGGGTTTGGAGCAGGGAGAGTTAACACAGCCAGCTTTGCAGACTGTCACGAGAGCAGAGAAAGTGTGTTGGCGAGAGGGTCAAGATGGAGATGTGGAAGCTGCCTCTGTTTCCCACTGTTCCTGAGCTCTGACAGGGATGCTGGCAGGGAATGAGGAGCCCTGTAGCAGAGTTAGCGTCTGTGGATCCGAGAGACACAGATGGGTCTGAAAGAGGCAAGGAGGCAAAATCGAAGGAGGTTAGAGATTCAGTGGATGTAGAGATGTATAAGAGGGCAAAGTCAAGGATGAAGAAAGATGGGCCATCGTCCACAGATGACAGTGTTTCAGGGCATGCCACTGTTGTGAAACGGGGTCACACTTCTGGCTGGATTTGAATGCCACACTGCAATCATACCCTTCATGTGCCTCTGGTCCTTGGCTCATTTTTATATCTGATCAAAAAATGAAACTATTTTTGGGGGCACCTGGGTGGCTTAGTCAGTTAAGCATTCAACTTAAATTTGGCTCAGGTCATGATCTCTGGGTTGTGAGATGGAGCCCCAAGGCAGGCTCCGGGCTCAGTGAGGGATCTGCTTGAGATTCTCGCTCTTCCTCTCCCTCTGCCCCTCTCCCCCATGCATGCTCTCCACTCTCTCTCTCTCAGATAAATAAATCTTTAAAAAAAAATGAAACTCCTTTTATAAGTCCTGTGGAGCCCTGCAAATTGTTTTCACCTCTTTTTTTCCCTCCAAAACCTATGAGGAAGTTTAGACAAGTGGCTATATTCTCATTTTGTAGATACAAATCAGTTGTGTGCAAAACACATAGCTAGTGTGGCAGAGTAAATCTTCACCCCATTTCTTGCTTCTAGACTGCATTGTCTGCTTTGAAGATATGTCATTAGATTATGCAGTCCTAGCAAAATGGAATTCCTTTTTTAGTTTTCAACAAGCAGCCATTGATGAGCATCTTCAGACAAACATGAAGTTTTTCTCTGAAGCTTATGTCTTTTAAATGTTTATCTGCTCACAGTGAGTCTATTTTGGAATAGCTCACATTTATGGAAGGTTCACTGTGTGCTTCACATAGTATTAATTCATTTAACCATTCAATTCTGTGAGGTAGATACTAGTATTATCCCCTTGTTAGATGAGTAAACTAAGGCACTGAAATAGTCAGTAACTTGTCCAAGGTCACCCAGCCACCCAAGGTCACCCAGCCATAGGCATTTGGGCCAGAGTTTGAACCTAAGCATAATGGCTTCAGCGCTTCTCACTTAGCTTATAGCAAATACATGACGAGTGCACAAGTCTAGGACATGATGATTGTTTTTCGGAAACTGCTCAGGAGCATTTGCTTAAAGGATTTTTTTTTTTTAAAGATTTTATTTATTTATTTGACAGAGAGAGACAAAGCGAGAGAGGGAACACAAGCAGGGGGAGTGGAGAGGGAGAAGCAGGCTTCCTGCGGAGCAGGGACCTCGACATAGGGCTCGATACCAGGATCCTGGGATCATGACCTGAGCCAAAGGCAGACGCTTAACGACTGAGCTACCCAGGCACCCCTTTCTTTTTTAACTTTGAAAAGAGATTTCTGAAAGCAGCAACACCAAACCTTCACAGTGGCATTCTGGATCCTTCCAGAATTGATCATAACTGCACTAGAAAAGGTTCATTTACCCAGAAATAGTTGCAGCCATGCTGGACCTCATTGAGGAACAGATTAAAAGCAAGACAGCCTCTCAGAAACTGGATGAGTTGTCTCTACACCAGAATAGTTCATTTAAATTGTTTTAGTAGTTTTATTACTAAACTTGAGGGTTAAGATTCATAATGGCAAAACCCAAAGATGAGTAAAAATCAGCCCTTTTGTACCTAAAATAATATTTTGAGGCAATGTCCGTAATGTCTCTTCGTTATGACATGGTATATAAGTCATTAAAATCTCTGTTTTGTATCTGTATTACAGTTCAAATATACAGCAAAGAACTTCTAGGTGTTTTTCAGTGTTACTAATTTCTAGATTCTTTCTCCTTTTATGTGTATATTTTCACAAACATTTTTCCTAATATATTTACTTTAAGTGTATAAAAATATTTATTAGCCTTTATTTTTCTCTATGTTCAGATCATTTTAACCAAGTTTCTCACCCCTTTGTCCAGTAAATCTCCATGTATCCTGTCTGCCACTCTGATCCTTCCTTTTTCACACATCATTAAAAAGAATATTCTATCTACCCTTGGCGCCCTTGTGTCACCTCTTAAACACCTTCTTCCTAATGAGATTGATTGCGATGTATTGTTACCCTTCATTTATTATCTCCTCAGTCCACGTTCAAGCCAAAGTCACTTAGTTTTGTGAAGGAAATTGTGTGAGACGTTCTTCCAAATGCTCTAATAAAATTCAAATATATCACATCTGCTCCATTCCCTTAAACTAGTAATCTTGTAATTCCATCAGAAAAGCAATCAAATTTGGCATGCCTTTTTTTTTCCTTCATAAAGCTCAGCTTCTTATTACTTTTGGGTTTATTTCCTCTAGATGTTAACAGATTTTTTATTACTCTCACAATATTGCAAACTTGCCAAATTACAATTTCCAGGGTCACTTTCATCGTTTGAAAATCAGGGCTCTCTTTTCCTTTTGCCTCATTTTGTGGCGCCTAAATATTTGGATTCCTGTTGATTCCCCACGTCTTACCTTACCCAGATACAGTACTTCTAGGGGATGGTGGTCCAAGGGAGGAGGAGTGGGCAGAGGATGACCTCCCTGCTGCTGGCTATCAGAAGCCACCTTCCCACACCATTTCCAAGTCATCCTGGCATCATCTCCTTCTTACTAGCCAACAGGTCTTGGCTCCATTCCTGGATTCTGTGATCTGTAACCTGCTTCCCCTTTTACATGTTCTATTCACATTAGCTCATCTGCTTTTGCTGTCCTTTATTTTTTTCTGATTAACATATAATGTATTGTTTATTTCAGGGGTACAGGTCTGTGATTCATCAGTCTTACACAATTCACAGCACTCACCATGGCACATATCTTCCCCAGTATCCATCACCCAGCCACCCCATCCCTCCCAGCCCCCTCCACTCCAGCAACCCTCAGTTTGTTTCCTAAGATTAAGAGTCTCTTATGGTTTGTCTCCCTCTCTGGTTTCGTCTTGTTTCATTTTTCCCTCCCTTCCCCTCTGGTCCTCTGTCTTGTTTCTCAAATTCCTCATATCAGTGAGATCATATGATACTTGTTTTTCTCTGATTGACTTTTTCACATAGCATAATACCCTCTAGTTCCATCCACATCATTGCAAATGGCAAGATTTCAATTTTTTGAAGGCTGCCTAATATTCCATTGTGTGTATATACATCACATCTTCTTTATCCATTCATCTGTTGAGGGACATCTAGGCTCTTTCCACAGTTTGGCTATTGTGGACATCGCTGCTATAAACATTGGGGTGCATGTGCCCCTTTGGATCACTACATTTGTATCTGTGGGGTAAATACTCAGTAGTTTTTGCTGCTCTTTAGAAGAGAACTCATACAGAGTTCATTTTTATCTGCTTGTGTTCCATTCTTTCATGTCTCTGTTTATTGGCAAGTAAAGTTATTTTTACCTCCAGGCCTATGACTGTCCTTCATGGAGTATTGTTTGAATGTTTGCTTTCTTATACATCATTATGAGGGCATTGTTTTTAGGTTGGATGCTCTAGAGCCTGGCTCAGAACAACTGCCCCTCTGATTCCAGGTCTAACCAAGGCTACACCCCAGTGTAGCCCTGTTAGATTGTATTGTTCTGTCCTAAGGTCTCTGCTTCTCTTTTTCCATTTGCTCATGCTTAATTACTTTCATCACCGTTAATAAATTCATCGATAGGTACTTTCTTTCTGTAGATTTTATTACTTTATTTTTTAGCTATGTAACAGTTAAATACTTTTCTTCCCTAAACAAACAAATATAACTATATTTCAAACTGTGTTGGGGACTTAATTATTCCATACTTATTCCTGGAGGCATGGAGATCTTTTTAATTCATTTATTCATTCATTGATTCATTTATTAAACCAGCATTTAATGAGTACCTCCTAGCTGTCAAATACTGGGCTATAAAGATGATACCTCCTTTCCAAACATTCACAAGGTCGTGAAGGTGTGGGCAATGGAAACAGTCCTAACACGGTGTGATGGGTGCTGTGATGGACATGGATTTATAAGGTCTGGTAGGGGGTCCAGCCTGAGGAGATGAAGGCTCTGAAGAAAAAGAGTCTAATTGTAGGTCTGGGGGAATCAGGATGAGTTTCATGGGCAGACAGAGGAGAAGGGAGATGGTGTTTCATGGGAAGATATAGTCTTACAAGATGGGCACTCTCAACTTATCCTGATTCTTCCTTCCAGATCCTCCCATCTTTGTATTATTGGCAGATCAAGAAGAAACTAAGTCTGTGGGAAATGCAGGCACAGAGACTGGAGGGGGAAAATAAGTACTAGGTTTGTGTATTTGTTTATAAGGGCTGCTGTAACAAAATACCAAGGACGGGGTGACTTAAACAACAGAAATATATTTTCTCACAATTCTGGATGCTCAAGATCAAGGTGACAGAAAGTTTGGTTTCTTGTGAGGCTCTCTCCTTGACTTGCAAATAGCCACCTTCTTGCTGTGTTCTCACATGGCCATTTCTCTGTCTATGATGTTTATGTCATAGTCCCTTCTTTGTATAAGGACATTAGTCATACTGGATTAGGACCACCCTGACAACCCCACTTTAATTTACTTAATTACCTCTTTAAAGGCCCTGTCTCCAAATACAGTCACATTCAGAGGTACTGAGGATTAGGGCTTCAGCACAGGAATTTGGTGGGAGTTTGGGGAGGAGACACAATTCAGCCCATAACAGTTTGTATTTAGGCTTTGGTAGTATTTGAACCAATGGCATAACTGGTTTTCAGAATCACTTGACTTAACTAAAAGAATATATGATGAGCTGTTATCTGCTGAGCAAAGCTATTTAAATGTTTTAAATTTATTCTAAATGTTACTATAAATATCCTAGATTTCCCATGTAGCTCCATTTAGAATTAAAATATTACAGAAGGCATACCTCATTAAATACTAAACTTTGTCCCTAAAGGCCCAAGACACATTACAGTGTATGAACCCTTTCAAGACTGCAGTGGAAGCCACATCACATGTATAATCTCTGATAAAATGATTAGGCTCTAAATTGCTTAATTTCCAGTAATTTGTTCCCGCTGTAGAGATAAATTCATTTATCTTGATTTAGATGGATCATTGTATAGAATTTCAACGTAGATAAGAATATAGTTTAAGAAAGAACAGCTCCTCGGGGCGCCTGGGTGGCTCAGTTGGTTAAGCGACTGCCTTCGGCTCAGGTCATGATCCTGGAGTCCCAGGATCGAGTCCCGCATCGGGCTCCCTGCTCGGCAGGGAGTCTGCTTCTCCCTCTGACCCTCCTCCCTCTCATGCTCTCTCTCTCTCATTCTCTCTCTCTCAAATAAATAAATAAAATCTTTAAAAAAAAAAAAGAAAGAAAGAACAGCTCCTCAAAAAATGTAACTGCTTCTTGGCTCTCCTTTATGGGAAAAAATACATATTTTGTGAGATATGAAAGAATTTGAAATGTCTTTGCATTTTCAGACATTCATAATTTTTCTAGTGTTGCCTTGGTGGTCTGACAGGAAAAGTTGTGTAATGATCAGAAGATGTCAATTCTAATTTTAACTGGGACACTCACTCCTTCATGATTTGTGCAAGGCATTTAATTTTCCTGAGCTTTTGTTTTCTCCTTGGTCAAAAGCAGACGATTAAATATGTATATATGGCTTCTTTTTTTTTAAAGATTTTATTTATTTATTTGTCAGAGATGGAGAGAGAGAGCACAAGCAGGGGGAGTGGCAGGCAGAGGGAGAAGCAGGATCCGCACTGAGCAGGGAGCCCGATGCGGGACTCGATCCCAGGACCCTTGGATCATGACCTGAGCCAAAAGTAGATGCTTAACCGACTGAGCCACCCAGGCGCCTCTATATCAAGCTTATTTCATCTTTTACATTCTTGTGCATTTTTCCAGTGTAGGAATTATGTTATTAAATTAATATGCAAGACAATACTTAGATTTTAAATATCAGGGCTTATTTTTAAACATTAATATAAATTATGTGTTAACCGTGGAAGAGAGAAAATTGTGGATGATAGTATCTATATGGGCAGAAAGTAATAATGCCTTGCCAAGAGGGAAGTGACTTAGAGAAAAAATTTTGAAATTCAAAAGGTGTAAGATATAAGAAACTTTACAGGTCACTTACATTACATGAAGAAATGGTTAAAAAATTCGACCATTAGGGCACCTGGGTGGCTCAGTTGGTTGAGCGACTGCCTTCGGCTCAGGTCATGATCCCGGGGTCCTGTGATCGAGTCCCGCATCGGGCTCCCCCTGCTCTGCGGGGAGCCTGCTTCTGCCTCTGCCTGCCGCTCACCCTGCTTATGCTCTCTCTGTCAAATAAATAAATAAAATCTTAAAAAAAAAAAAAAAAAACAACTTGAAAGTATTAAAAAAATAAAACACTTTAAAAAAAAAAATTCGACCATTAAAGTCATCCTTAAGGTAAAATGAAAAAGATGTCTTTGAGGCAAATTTTAAAAGGGGAAAAGACCTGGGCCCAGTTCAAAGAGGTGGGAGGAAATTTATTTATTTATTTATTTATTATTTATTTATTTTATTTATTTATTTTGACAGAGAGAGAGACAGCGAGAAAGGGAACACAAGCAGGGGGAGCGGGAGAGGGAGAAGCAGGCTTCCCGCCGAGCAGGGAGCCCGATGTGGGGCTCGATCCCAGGACCCTGGGACCATGACCTGAGCCGAAGGCAGACGCTTAACGACTGA
>NC_138373.1:139970658-140001358 GCF_054177405.1 Leptonychotes weddellii | reverse complement strand
GATCCCAGGACCCTGGGATCATGACCCGAGCCGAAGGCAGACGCTTAACGACTGAGCCACCCAGGCGCCCCGAAGTGGGAGGAAATTTAGATCCATTGAGAAAGGGAGAAATGGCAACACCTTCACCGCCCCTCCTCAAGGCTGGGTCATCAAAGGAAGGACACAGGCAGGCACAGGGGAAGTCCCCTCTTATAAAATCTCCCAAAGGGACCCTTGCTGTCATTGTCCCACACCAGCGGTGCTGCACAGCCTTGAGCACAGCACTGAGGAGGTGGTGGTCCTGGTCCTGCGTCCTGGGTACCAACACCCATGCACAAGCATATGACAGATGTCCGGGCTGGCGGACGCTGACAGCCGAGCCCTGTTAGTAGTGGGCAGCGGAACTTGGTTAGGGGCCCCCCACTTCATTTCTAGTCAACTGGGGAAGATTGAGTGGATGGGGTCGAATAGCAGGGCCTCAGCCTGGTTCCTCATCATCTCACGGCTGGACTCCCAGCTGCCCTGACGTCTCCTCCCAGGCAGTCCTGAGTTCTGTGGCTTACTTAAATAGGAAAGGGAAAACAAAAAAGGAAGGAAGGATGGGAGGGAGGGAGGGAGGGAGAAAAAGGAAATAACACATTCCCCGAAAAGCTCTTCTATTTGGTTCCTTTCTGTCTGGCAAAATGCTTCTGGTACAACCACCCTTTGTTGGATTGTGGGCCTGGATCTGCCCACCCTTCAGCCCTGCCTCCTCCCGAGGACAGAGGCCAACAGTCCTTTCTGCTACTCAGGAAGCATGTAACTGGCCAGAATCGACATCTGTGTGCTGATCCTGAATGCAAGCAATAATAACAGCTCACATTTTTTTTTTAAGTATTTTTCACATGCTGGGCCTCTTTGAAGTGCTTTAGATGGGTTCTCATTGAATCTTCCTACCACCTCTAGAAGCTGTGTACATCAAAGAAACCAAGGCACCAGCTCTCCTAACCTCCCTTGAGAGCACAGGAGGTCCGGCTCGGGCCGGGGCCCGGAGTGTCCCTCTTAGTTATGTACCCACAAAATGAAAACGATAGATAAGCAAAGCCCTGCTGCTGATAAGACTACTTTCTGGTTTTCTGGGTATTTTAACATATTCCATCATGAGCTCTTCGTATGAAGCAGAAGGTCATATTATCCCGATTTTACAGAAGGGAGTGATGCTCAAAGGAGTTAAGTGGCAATGAGTGGCTAAATAGCTGGACTATTAGACCAACAGTAATGGGCAAGGTTTCTTTTTGTTTTAAAACTCAAATTTCCCACAGAAGACAAATGTTGGCGAATACATATATGTGTGTGTTTGTGTATGTGTGTGTGTGTGCACGTGTGTGTTATTTGGTGCTATTTGTAGCTCAGAATCAGAATATTGTGAAACTTTAATTAGACTGATGGTTTTTAAACCTATTAGAGATGGCTGTCACAATTCTGGAGACATCTAGAAATCTGGGATTTTAGTTATTTTAATTTTTGTCAGAACCGGGGATTAAACACTGAACGACGGGCCTGCAGACATAGCTTCAACACGTAACCACAAGCAGAGTCTCACAACTCCTCCATCCTCTGGGCTGACACAAGTCTCGTCCTGACTCAGTCTTTCAATTCCCCAGTCACAAACTTCTCCCCTCTGGGATGTTTGGGTTCGTGCCCAGCCCTCTTAAAGGAAGACCTCCCTCTCACCTGGATGAAAAGTGATGCTGGAGTCAGAAATCTCCTCCCCAGACTCCGAGTCTAGTCATTTCTCAGTAAATATTTATGGAGCACCAAGTACGTGCCACGCACCATGGAAGACACTGGGGGTATAACCAACAATGATGAGACACATGAAAATTCCGGTCCTTGTGGGGCATGTGCTCTGAGTGTCTCTGGGGACATGACACGGGAGAAGCAGAAAGTGCAAGCGGTACTGTGCCAAAGAACAAGCCACTGGCACCTCTGTGTTGTGTACCTGAAAGTAATGGAACATCAACTATGCTTCAGTTAAAAAAGAGAGAGAGAGAGAACAAGCCACTCTGGGACAGGTTGAGTGGGGCTCCTGACCAATCGTCTTTGTGCCCTTGGACACACTTAGTCTCTCCAGAGCCTGTGTGTTTTCCTTCTATGAAACAGGTATACAGTATGTCTCTGAAAGACCGTCGGAGATAAGAGCACAGCACACAAGCTGACAGAGCACCTGAGGCATACAAGGTGTTGGGTCCAGGTTAGGGCTCTTGCACGAAGAGAACGTTTTTGTTAGGCCTTTCCTATCACAGTGCTCAGCTCATAGGAGATCGGATAAATAGCAATAAATCATCAGAATAATTGCCCCCATTCGTCAAGCATTGATCATTCGGGACCGGGCCACACGCCGCGTGTCGGCTCTGTCGTCCATTCTGCAGATTTACCTTTGGTAACTTTAGCTCCGCTTGGGTTCTTCTCTTCCTTCCCAGAGATAACCAGCACATTCAGGGAAGTATGTTTTCCATGTAGCTGGTATTTTTTTTCCCCAAGGGACAATTAGTCGTGTCCTCAGGATTTGAGATAATGGGGGACACACCTTGTCTCCACAGCCAAAGATTAATACCGGAATCCTCTATGCTTATTTAAAGCCAAGCCATCAGAGGGTTTTGGGGGGTTGTTTTGTGAGGACTTCTTTCCTGACATGTGCACCATGCAAAGGGTTTTGAAACGATGTCTCTGCAATATGCACCATCCATGGATTCATCCACCTCCAGACAGCTGGATTCCTAGTCTGTAACATGAGGCGAGCCACTCCTGGGACGTTCCAAGCAGCCCACACCTAACACCAGTGTTCCCGTTCCATGCGCAGCCCACACTTGGCGCCTCTCCTCCAGCCCCCTCAGGCCCAGGGTGTGCTCTGCCATGAATTACAGTTTTATTTATCTGAGCCTGAGCCTTTTTCCCTCTAGACTCAGAGCACCCAGAGCTGCTGAAACATCAATGCAGGATGCATTTTAATCAGTGGTGTGAATGGAGACAAAAGGAGATGCCTGTCAAACTGAGGCGTCAGGGGAAGGTGTTCTGCTAAGAGAAGGTGGGCTCTCGGGAATAAGACACCCAAGTGGGACTCAGAGGCCGCTTCTCACTTGGGGGATGCATAGAATGCTTGCTTTGCCTCCCGTAAATGGCAGAGGCATTAAGAAGTAATATCCGGAAAGAAAACTGACTTACAGTCCAGGAGACGTAATTTGCTTTAAGAAGTTTATGAAAGGAATGAAGATGACATCTGCCTTTTTCCTACTGGTGGTTGCTGATTGCATTTGGCCGTATTTCATTTTGATTCCGCTCTTTCCTGTCTGTATGATACTACCGTTACATTTTTATGCCATTTCAGATTTTCTTTTGTTGTCACGTGTAGAAAATGGATTACATTCTTCTTGTCTGTGCAACCAAAGAGATTGTTTTGCTCGGAGATGATCTCACACTGTGTGGACTGAAGAGTACAAAAGAGATCAGGTGCCAGAAAAGTCTATGCTTGAGATGAGGCTTATTGTAATGGCTCTAAGAGGGATCAGGGTAACCCATATGACCCGAAAGCTCATCCTAACCCATGACGGAAGCAGCACAAAACATTACCCCGCTTCTCTAGTTGGCTGCTCCGTGGCTACAGCCCCTGCTTCTGTAAGAAATCCCTTGGAGAGGAGGTTAGATGCAGTTTCTACATGTATTGTTTCCCTATCTAATCCACCTCTATGACCTCAGCTTTCCACACGGGGATTATTCATTAATTCAACACACATTTATGTTGCTCCTCCTATCTGTCAAGCCAGGTGCGAGGTGCTGTGATATATGTGGAGGGAAAAAAAAAAGCACGATCCCCACCTTTGTTTAAAACCTACTGGGGAGACAAAATCAAGAGACCATGGAGCCACAGTATGACACTGCGGCAGGCGCTATGCCCCAGCTCTGGTGGAAGCGGGGCGGAGGGGCACCTCAACCAGAGAGAGGACGGTCAGGAGAAACTTCCTGCAGGAAGGGACACGTAGGCAGAAAGCGAGATGAGGCTGAGCTGGCCAGGTCGTGCTTCTTCCCTAGTGGTGAAGGACAGGTGTTCCAGGCAGAGGAAGCAGCCACACAAAGGCACAGGGGCCAGAGAGAACACTGTGTTCAGTGAAGCTCATGGCAGGTCACGTGGCCAAGCCCCGAGCGTAGGTGTGACACCTGAGACCTGGCAAGAGATTACTCTGGAGCAGTGGGCTGGAGCCGGGTGGGAGAGGGTCCCTAAAGCATGCTTGAGGACTGCCCGCACCAGCCCAGAGGCAGTGGGGAGCCATGGAAGAATTCTAGGCTGGCAACATCTGCAGTTTTGAAAGCTCACTGCAGTTGCAGGGGAGGAGATAACTGGGGTTAGGGTAAGGCTGGACATAAGAAAGCCATCTGGAAAACTGTCATGTTAACATCGGTGGGAGGGTGCCTGGGTGGCTCAGTCGTTAAGCGTCTGCCTTCGGCTCAGGTCATGATCCTGGGGTCCTGGGATCGAGTCCCACATCGGGCTCCCTGCTCGGCAGGAAGCCTGCCTCTCCCTCTCCCACTCCCCCTGCTTGTGTTCCTGCTCTAGCTATCTCTCTCTCTGTCAAATAAATAAATAAAATCTTTAAAAAAAAAAAAACATTGGTGGGAAAGGACCAGGGCCTGGCCTGACATAGCAATGAGATGGGCAGATTGGGGTTCATTCAAGTGCTGTAAATGAAGGAGCATGGGGACTCTGCTTGAGCCACACTGGCCTTTTGGCTCCTCTCAGACACTCCCGGGATGTTCCTGTTTCGGCCTTTACGCTAGCTGTTTTCTCAGCCTGAAGCGATTTGCCTCCAGATATCTGTGTGGTTCTCTCCTCATCGCCTCAAATCTTGGTTCCAATACCACCTTCTCCTTTTTTTTTTTTTTTAAGGTTTTATATATTTATTTGAGAGAGAGAGAGAACACGAGCAGGGTGAGGGGCAGAGGGAGAAGCAGACTCTCCGCTGAGCAAGGAGCCCGATGCAGGGCTCCATCCCAGGACCCTGAGATCACAACCTGAGCCGAAGGCAGCCACTTAACCAACTGAGCCACCCAGGCATCCCCTCAATGCCACCTTCTCCTTGAAGCCTACCCTGACCACTCTGTTTAAAACTGCACCTCGTCTCCCCCCCGACACACCTGAATTGATGTCACGCTGCTTCTCCCTGTGTCATTTATTCCCCTCCCGGTACCCTCTGTAAGTTTAATCATTTTTATGCTCATTGTTTATGATCTTTCTCCCCTGCTAGCTATATGCTCTGTAAGGGCAGAGTGCTTTTCTCTTGTTTTGTTTTGTCAGTCTGCTCTTCCATCCCAAGCTCTAGAACAATGCCACGTACGTAGTAGGCACTCAACTAACATTTGTTGAATGCATAATTGGATGGATGTCAGGACTGAAGAAGGGAGAAGAGGCATGGATAGTGCCCAGTTTTCTTCTGGTTCAGGCAGATGAGGGGGGAGAGTAGGTAGAGAACTCATCAAAATGGGGGAAAGAGAAGAGGAACCGGAAATGGGGATGATGACGGGTTCCTCTTGAGCCATTTGCCAGGTGCTAAGACCAGGCACCTCAAGGTAGAGATGGAAGAGATGGAAGAGGACCTGAGGAAGAGCAGGGAAGGTTTGGGGTAGAGGCTGGGGGCTGACTGAAGACCACGAGAGGTGCTCTGCATGGTCTGAAGGCCCAGCCCCAGCTAGCCGTCATGAATGTGTAGTGGCTGCTGGTGGGACCTTCCCCCCAGCTGAAGGCAGCACCGTGGGCGTAGAGAAGACGCTTGATTTGGTTACAGGCCCAGCGCTTGCAGGCCAGAGCAGACAAGGGAAGTAGTAAGTTGGAAATGTAAGCGGCCTCGTGGAGTTTATCCTAGATAAGGAAGGAAGGGAAATCATGAATGGGATAAATGACAAGGAAGAAAAGGAGGAACTGACGGAATGAAGGTCCAGACGAAGTCTAGCAGTCCATGTACTGAGAACCAGTGTGAGCAGTGGAGGGATGGAAGAAAGTGGCCAGTCATTTTCAGTCATCAGTCAAGAGATTTTTACTGGGCACTCTATTAGTCAGAGTGCTCCAGAGAAACAAAAACCAATAGACTGTCAATATATAGAGATTTATCTTAAGGAATTGGCTCACATGATTATGGAGGCTGACAAGTCCAAAATCTGCCATCCAAATCCTAGGGCCATCAGGCTGGAGGCCCAGGGAATCGTCCATGTTTCAGTTCATGTGCAAAGGTCATCTGCTGACAGGCTTGCCTCTTGCTGGAGGTCAGTCTTTTGTTTTATCCAGGCCTTCAGTTGATTGGCTGAGCACCCCACACACACCTTATGGAGGGTAATCTGCTTTACCGAAGTCCACTGATTTACATGTCAATTTCATCCAAAACACCTCCCAGAAACATCCAGAATCATGTTTGACCACCTCTCTGGGCACTGACTAGGAACCTCTTGTCTGAGAATCCATGGATGGCACATCTTGCAGAGACATAGTCTCAGAATCTTTTGTAGGATGCACATGTTAGGAAAGAAGTCCTTAAAACACCACCACCACCTCTGCACGGAGCAGCCAGATGGTAACCTCTGACTGTGTAGACAAGGTGTTGCCCACATTATCTCACATATTGATGGCATGACTAATTTTCCCTTGGGAAAAAACCCAAATTCCTGAAAAACAGACTTCCCTAAATATCCTAGTTATCTTTGGGAAGGAAGAGAAGAACCCTAGCAGAGCTGACACTTAATATTACTCAGATGACACTGAAACTCAGGGGCACCTACTGCCAAAAGAGCTGTCACACGGGAAGGATAGGATGGTTGCTTCCTCTGAGCATCGTAGAGTCTGTGGGGAGGGAGGTACTGGCTTTTGTGGCTACGGAAGTGAATGACAGCACGGGCATGCAGCTCAGCACGCTCCCAGGCCACCTCCGAGAACATAGACTCCTTTTTATGTTTAAGATAAATCTCGCGCAACTCATGCACTAGGTCGGTAACGCAAACTATTCACAGATACTTATCCAGCGATTTTGTGTCATCCACATTGCAGTGAACTTTCTATCAAGATGACCATTGAAAGAGAATTCATTAATATATATGGACTATTTCCCTACCCCAAGAATTTCTTCAGGTACACTTTAGAATTTATTCCTCACTTGCTAATGTCCCACTTTATTTTTGTTCTAGTTAGTTGTCACTGGTCCCTAGTTGATATGGGAAAACAACATAGTTGGTTTATCTATCAATCAAGTTGATGTAAAGAATAACAGATTTTATTTATATAGAAAAATGCCCTTTTCCCCTCCTCCTACCACTGAGCCTACACGACCAGCATGCTTTGTTCAATCCCTCTTATAGAAAAACATTAACAAATAGTGTTCATGCACCCCAGAAGGGGATTAAAAGTGTGTGCCATAGGGCACCTGGGTGGCTCAGTCAGTTAAGTGTCTGGCTTTGGCTCAGGTCATGATCTCGGGGTCCTGGGATTGAGCCCCACATCGAGGTCCCTGCTCAGCCAGGAGTCTGCTTGTCCCTCCCCCTCTGGCTCTCTCCCTGCTTGCTCTCTCCATCTCTCTCTCAAATAAATAAATAAAATCTTAAATAAGAAAAAAGTGTGTTGCCATAATCAGACTAACCAGGATCGCCACCTAACCAGGCGTGGGGGGCTAGAAATGCCTCACTTGGCCCATATTCAGAGCCATTAGGGATTTGCAGCCTGTAAGGAACATCAGTACTCTAATTTGCATGCTTGGTGCCTCCTGTACATTGCCTGTGGAGAGCCTGTTAGCAGCAGAGGTCACAGAGGCTGGGGTCCTGCAGAGCTGCAGGAAAACCCAGCTGTTTTGTTCTTCTCAGGTGAGAGAAGACAGAACCTCTTTATCATGGTTATTATGGTTAATAAGCATTTACTAATAGGATGAGGGGTGAACTGCACTCACAGACCATAAAAACTTCATTACACAGGGCAAGACTGGAATGGCTTATATGCCCGAAAGGATCTAAAAAAGCCTATCTTTGTGATGAGGGTCTCACAGACACAGATAAGTCAAGGACCTAAGAGTTGGTGAAAACCCCCAGTGACATGAATGGGTTTCAGACTGCGTGGTGTACTGCAAATGTGTTGGACTGGAGGTCACGTTGAATGATCTGTCGGTTTTCATGTAGGGACTATATTGGGTCATTAAATGCAACTGTCTGTGGTCAAGGTTTATTATTTTATACTGTGGCCAAAGAAAGTTCTTTGGGAACATATTCTTATCAAAATGCTCACTTTGCACATCACATTTCAGAACAAGATTCTAAATGAATCTTGAGTGTGAATTACTGTATATAAGATGTAAAGCACAGTTGTTCTGAACAGTTTTTGGATGGAGAGAGGGAGAGAAGGGCATGTGCATTATTGATTCATGCTTGAGAGTGAGAGCCTATACTCTTGGGGGTTTTTTTTTAATAAACAGGTTTTCAGACTGCCACATTTGTTCCTATTAATCCATTTCCCCAATATCTACAAGTCAGTCATTGCTAAGTGACATTATTCGAGCAAATGATTTTGTGTAAAAGTGTCTATTCAGTTTTAATGATGAAATTTCACATTCTCATAGTTGTGAGGCTGAGTTTCCACTACTAAAATAAACAACAATGGTATAAAATTATTTGTCAAGTTTTCTTTTCTAACAACAGTAATGAGAGCAGCTGCTAGTTGGGTTGAGTACTTAATCTGTGCTAGTCCCATTAGCATGCTTTGCAAGGATCAGCTCATTTGATTCTCATGCAAACAGTCCTTTAGGATAGGATTTATTATTATTCCAACTTTACAGATGAGCAAACTGAAATGCAGAGGGTTCTAGCAACTCTCCCACACGAAAACTGCTGGGAAGTGGTAGCACGGGGTCCGAACTCAGCCCAACTGACCCGAGTCTGGGCTCTTACCCCATGTCAAGGTCAAGTCATCAATTGGTTTTACCTTACAAAAAGTAAACTTAACATCAGCGTAACCACACCAAAATCTTATTACGCTGAAGAATGACTCAAACAATTTAGAATAAAAGAGAATTGACACAAACTCTTAACCTTTAGAAACGGATACAGCAAATTTGTCTCTCAAAAATCATTACTGAATTTTAAAAAGAAAAAAAAGAAAGTGAGATTTAAAATATTAATAGCATTTTAAACATGTGGGAACGGGAAGGTCAAGATTTTTTTTTAATCATCTGGCACAAGAGAAAGGTAACCCCCAGATGACGGTGTTACTTCATGTCATTCTTTTTCAAAGTGCAAATCTCAGACGCTGTGATTTGCAGCAAAAAAAGCGGCATATCAGAACTCAGAAGCCCCAAGATTCACTCCTGGCTTTTCTGTTAACTCTGGGTGACCTTGAACACGTCACTCAGCCCGAGTCTCAGTTTCCACAAAGTTAAAATCTTTTTCTTCTAGTAATCACCAGAGTTTGTGCCAGCTCTAATATTTTATGAGTATCTTCAGACTAGAAATTACTGTAGAACTTTTATATCCTGTTTTAGAATCAAAACTAATTACACTCTTTTCTAAGATGATTATTGTGGGGTTATTTTTTTTCCCCTGATGAGATCAACAGCTGGGCAGACATTTTTTTCAAACACTGTTAATTGGTCACATGAACTCCACCATCACAGTGGATCTTGGTCATTTGCTGAAGATGGGGAGGTGTTCTCATCCTCCTCCAGAAGATACGGTCAGATCCTGCACACAGTACAGAGCCATATGGGAACCATTAGAACAACAAGCAAGGAAGATGATCTAGTAAAAAAGCAACACCCTCTCTTCCTTTCTTCCTCCTTTTTTATATTTTTTCCAGAGATACTAAATCGGTTTCCCTTTATATCAGAAATTAGGCTCCAAGAAGGTCCTCCCAGAAAATGGATAAGAGAAATGCCAAAATCAAGATATGGAGCCTGATCCAACTATATTAACAACATCTTCACTAAGAGCTGGAAATTATGAAATAGCATAAACTCTGAAAGAGAAGCTGTCTTGAGGTCCCTGAGACTTTAGCGTAGCTCTAGGAATTTAATGAGACTCTAGCGTGAAGATACAAGGTCCCTCCCACCTAACCTGACCCTGGAGATGAGAGGGGTTGGGAACGGATAAACAGTGAAGTGAGTCAGGTTTCCACAGATCTGTCAATAACCCTTTTATGGACTTCAAACCACTCTGTTCCATCACCCCTTCACCTCTGAAAAATAAAATCAAAACAAGTAAATAAGTAAACTGATGTCAACGAAAGGGAAATGAGAGAGCAGTTTTCGTTTTTAGGGCCTTTAGTGGAAAAGCAGTTTGAGGAAGTCTTTGTCCCTGCACCATCCACAGCGTGACTCTCTTCTCCCTTTGAAAGGCCTGCAACATCCTGCTCTTTTTCTCCCCTTCTAATTTTGTGCATATTTTTTTATTATTAATTTTATTATGTTATGTTAGTCACCATACCTTACATCATTAGTTTTTGATGTAGTGTTCCATGATATTTTGTGCATATTTTAAGTGAGGGCTGTAGTGTGCTTCTTGATCAAGGTTTAATTAAGACATTAGTATTCATTCAGGAAGCACAAGGTGTGCATGTATCTCTGAGGAGCAGAGATAGACAACAAAGGGTCAGACTTACTGAATAAAAGTATGGCATCTTTTCTTGCAATTCGGAGGCCCCGAGTTTGGCATTTATGTGAAGAGGTACCACAGGACAGCCTCGGCATACAATGAGAAATCCACCGCCCCTTGCAAATTCCTTTGTTCATAGAATATATTTCAGTGTGTGCACCATCCAGGTGCATTTGGATACTCAGGACTGTAAAAACTCATAGGTTTTTAAATCTTCAAGACTGCAGAAATTGCATGCATACATTAACAGGGCACAGGTTTTCAAAATCATCTTGGAATGAGGGGAAACGTGAGTAGCCTACGAGAAACATATGGTACGAACTGTTCATTCCATTTGCATTTGTTTCTGAGAGCTGTACTTATTGCAGCTTATAAAATCAATTCAATTTAGCTTTTGCTTCTCTGTGCAATAAATTATTTTCTGTGTAATAAAGAAAATATGAGCCAGAAATGTGGATCTGAAAATGGTTTTGTCACAAATCAAGGTGTCAGTCTGTTGACCCCAACGTAAGCAAGACCGAAAGTCTCCCTACAGAAAATCCAAAATATTAGGGAGCTTTTTCCATTTTGCTTACACTGATTTTAAGAAAAATTGAATATATAAATGTCAGTTGTTGAGAAGACCACACAGCGTATAACTTTCACATCTCCTGGGCTATACTGATCCAAATGTTGCCTCATACATTTATCAATTTTGAATTCGATCAACTACAATGCACTGCATAAAAGATTTATTTTCCCTATTGTTGCCACCGAAAACATTGAATCAACATCCAATTTATACTTTTCTACTAAAATTCTTAATCTAACAAGTCCTTTCTGTTTGTTGTCATTCATAGCTTTACTTCTGATTCATTATTAATCACAGCTCATGTGTTCAATTGCTATAAACTGTTCATAATGGCATCTTTGTAGCTCTTAGATTTCTCTAATCTCCCCACAGTGAATTACAGTAGAACTCAATTCATTTGTTGGCATTATTAAATAGTTGATTAATGCCCAGGTTTTAAATTGTTAGTCTTTTCTTATTTTTATAAAGAACTAAAATCAGGATTTGCTGTTCTTGCCAGAAACCAGTGAGAATTTTCAAAATATTTCTCTTTGAAGTCTTGGGCTCTGATACCCTCACATATGTGAATGTTCTATTGAAGTCGTTTTGGTAGCTTGAGCTCCCATTACTGTCTGTTCTTACTTGTCAGGTTAGAAGTCCTGGCATTAGACCCCAAAGCTCTTCTAGAATCCAGCCATTATTTTCCTCAGGAACCAAATCAGTTCATGAGAATGAGAATGTCTTCAGCAAAATGTATCACAACAAACTAGACCCAACATTTTTAGCAAATAGAAAGTCCATGAAAATAAGCATTTACTCACTTGCTGGAGATCCCAGAAAGAGATAATAACTCTAAAAGAAGCTGGAAGTCCTCTTAATATAATTGGATAATATATGTTCCTCTCTTATCCCACGGGAACCAGATGTCTCACAAGACTCGCTTCCAGAAGGAAAACTGGGAGACGTGCTAAGGCTGTGTGTGTAGTTAGATCTGCCAGAGAGCCCAGGTCAGACATCACAGTTTGAAGCAGTGCAAAAGAAATTTCTCATCCTTGTTTCATGGCTCCTTCCTTCCCTGGCGGAGTGAGGGTCAGATCCCCTAGCAAAGCATTAAGACACAGAGTCCAGCCCCAAACTGTTCTTCCAACCTCACTTCTCAAAGCGCCTCTAAAAGGTGCTTCCTGTCTTCCATCCAACTGGACAGCTTTTCCTCCAAACACAGCGTATACAATCCGGCCACTCTCTCCTATTCTGAACTGTGCTTTTTCGTTGATTCCGGAGCTTTCTTTCTCAGGCCTTGGGGATGGGGGTGGGGGGAGCACATTGAATTACTAAAACTGCCCAAATCTGTCTGTGCACCAAACACTATCAGGAATCTGAATACAACTAAAAATGTAACTATTGTCACATAGGCGGGTTTTGGTATTTTTTAACATTAAGAGGGGAAAGCACCATAGCGTATTCTACAAAACGTAGCTGGACACATGTTTACGCACGTCTCCCTTTGAGCGATCTTATTTTATCAACCATTCTTCAAATTTCCTGTTTTTAAAATAGGTATGATGTCCTTAAACATGTCCTCAACTGACTTGCAAATACCTTGCAATCAGAAGCCATGCCTTCATTCATTTCATGTTTACTGGTCACATAAATAGCTCTTCAGCCCTTACTTTACGCTTGTTAACCCACTATGCTAGTCCCCTTCATTCACCCAGTCAATGGCATTGCCTCTCACCACACCAAGAGCAGGAAGGGAACCAGACATGTTCTGTCAGAACTTACTGCCAGAGGGTGGGAAGAAACTTGGGGAGGTGATGGACAGGTGTATAGCATAGATTGTGGGGAATGGTTTCACAGGTGTGTACTTCTCTCCCAAGTCATCAAGTTATATACATTAAATAAGGACAGCCTTTTGTATGTCGATCATGCTTCAATAAAGTGGTTTAAAAAGAAAGAACTTACTGTTCCTCCAGCTCTAGACATACCCATGTGACACGTAGACTTACCTGCTCGGAGAAACATGTGTCCCTCCTTCTCTCCAAAGCCAACCATTCTGTCTGTGCTCCGGGTCCGTCCCCCTTCCCCCTCTCCGAAATCCATCTGTTCTTGTCTCCTTCTTTTAGCCTCAGGCTCCCTGCAGTGTCACCCCATCTCCCCACTGCTGAGATCACTGTGCTTCAGCAATGTCGGAGTGTCTGCAGTTCTCTCAGCCTCGCTCACGCCATATCCCGTTTCTAACTTGTGCAGGTGCATCAGCCTGCAGCATGCATCCCTTCTCCCTGTGGACATCCTACTTCTCCTCCAGGACCTAGCTTACACTATCCTTACCTCCTTGAAAAACGTCCTTGGTCCTCTCAGAAAACAACTTTCTATTCTGTGCTCCCATGGCACATTGTCTTTTAATATAGGACTAATCACAGCCTGACAGGGTAATTTCCAATGTACACACATGCTTCCCCATTAGATTGAGAACTCACTGCACGCAGGGGTTGTGTCTCATGACTCATTGTCTCGCCATCGTCTGGCTTTCTCGTATTGTTGATATTTTAACAAATGTTTGTGGAATAATTGTGCTTTCTTTCATCTCACCAGTAAATACTCATGTCATATCATGTCATGTGTGTTCTCAAGTAGAATTTTTCTTTGATAATTTGCCTTCCTAATGATTCTTCTAGACGTAGAAAAAAATATACTTTAATAGTTGTTTTGGTTTTTTCCTCTTTGTCCCTACCTAGTTGCAATCATCTGTCCTCCTAGGCTCCCAGAGATTATTCAGGATCTGCCTGTGGCCACCCTCCCCCTTGTCCTCATTTTCTGTGACCCGACCCCATGTAACGTCTAGAGCGAAGAAGCAAATGAGTGCACTGGCCACTGTCCTCACGTCATATTAATTAATAAAGCATAAGGAAAGGACAGTATTTATTAATCCTTCATCGAACGCATGCACACGTGTGCATGTACACACACAGACAAATCATCTCATTTTGTTAACATAGCAGTTTATAACATGTAGTCAATACACTAAATGCTTTCAGTAGATCTATGAAGGAGGTATTATCATCTTGTCCATTTCACAGATCCAGAAACAGAGGCTGGGAATGGTGAGTACCTTCCCTGAGATCCAGCCTCTGAATGCCGGAGCTAGGAATCAAACTTGGGGCTGCCTCGCATCGAAGCCGAGGCATTCTGTTACTCAAACTGCTTTAAAAATAGGGAGAATCGATTTACATTACAATTGTATGGCTTGTATGTGTGACTGCGGTAGATTATTCATAGCTACACTGTGTATACATCATAAAAATATAAATTATTTATTAAGCCATGATGGATCAGGCTTAATGTATGTTCCTAACTGCTAATATATGCATCTCACAGAAAAACAGTGTTCACTGAGGAATTATTTATGTTTGCAGCCTTCCTCTTGAAGGACACTCCATAATTCAGATAAGAAAATCAAGACCCAGAGAAGAGCAGACCCTCCCCAAAGGTCAGAATGCTAGAGGCCCAGAGCATAACCCCATCCTGGACTTTAGAGTATCGGTCAGACTATATGTACTTTCTGAGAAACACAGTGCATCCACCAGTTTGTCTTGAAGGAGCAAAGTTGACACTCCCCATACCTAAGGATCCCAAACAAGAGACTAACTTGGGACACCAGGTTCACATGACAATGCCAGTTATAAAGAGGAGATGGAAAGACAGCAAAGGCATTTTGCAGTTCAAAAATATTTGAAGACCTTTAGTCTCTAAAAAGTCATGGGCTAGGAGCCTGTTTTAAATTCCACATCCCCCTTTCCCAGACTCTTCATACTGATTATGTATTTATGTAAGCAGTCCCAGCTTTTAAGCCAATGGAATGCTAGAAATTTTATATGGGTAGGATTATGAAAAAAAAAACATATTATTTTAGACTTCACTTATTTTCTTCATGTAGTTATATACCAGGTATTTCATATTGTTTGGGCGAAGAGCCAGAAGTGATCATTTTCAACACCAGAAAATTAAATGTGTTCCAAAATATGCTTCTTCTTTCAAAAATTGATGAATCAGCACATTAAGCAGCAATAAATGACATGTGGGGATATTTAAGGCAGTGAAGCCCTTCGGGATGAGCAGATCAGCAAAATGCAACACCAGAAGAACAGGTTAGGGTACCATAAATATGGCTACTGTGCATTTCACCTCTCCTGACGACTGTAGCAAGGTTGTAGAATTCCTGTACCTATCTTTAGAATTGTCAGAGAAGGTATTTACTGAAAAATAAGTATTTTGCAAGGAGGGAGTTTGTAAAGAGATCGTCTCTCAAAGACAAGAACTCTTTAGTAGGATTAAAATCATTCAGTGGGGGATAGGCGAAATCTTCAATGACTGCCATTTTCGTTAACCCTGGGGAAGGAAAACCACCGTTCCCCTAATTCCATTTCCAAATGGAAAATGCATCCCACCACTTGGAAGCCACCATTTTTGCAAAGCTCTTATGCCATCAGAAATATATTCCTGGTATCTAAAAGGTGCATCAGAAAAATGTCAGAAAAGCCACTGCAATGTGGACCTTGGAATTCTAGTCTAAACAGTCACCTGGCTTTGGCTCCATGGTAAAGAAAGACTCAGTTGCTTGCATAACCTCCCTAAACCTGTTTCCTCATTTGTAAAATAGGGGATAATATTACTTTCCATCCAGGTTGTAGGGATCTGATGCGATAAATTATGCATAAAGCCTGGCCTGTAGACTAGTTTCATAGGGCTTTCCAGCCATATCACTCTAATCATCTACTCGTTGGAAGCCTTTACGGTTTATTTCAGTGGTAGACATGCAGGGGAACAATGCAATTAAAGCACCTCTCGTACCCTAAAATATGTAAATTGTTTCCTACGGTACCATTTCCTGGAGTAGTTTCTCTTCCCACCCCTGGCGCATTGCTGACCCCCCCTGGCAGTCACACCACCCACGGAATGGTTCAAACACTCTCCCGGTCTACTTTGAGCAACTGTGAGCCCTTCTGTCTGCACAATTATTTTTATATGCCATACATATTTAATTAGGAGAGCAAGAAAACTACTCCAAGGTTGAGGAATAGTGATGTGTGTGTGCTTCTCCTCGGGGGCTCGTGTGTGGACCAGGTTGGTTGGCATGTCTTGCTGATGGGACTGGAGAGGTGGCCTCAGTCCACATGTGAGCACACCCATGGCTTCATTCCTGGCCCCGGATCCTAACTCAGCGTAACTGTGGGACATGGTCCCCTGGGGGTGCCGAGCGGCCCTCTGTCTGCCTGTCACTAGTCTTACCATCTCCAGGCTAGCATCATTTGTTCGTTAGAACAACGCATAGCTTCTAACGGCCTACAACATGCCAAGCCCATGCGAGGTGCTGGGCTGAATCAAGTCATCATGATCCCTGCCCTCATGGGGCCTATATCCTAGTTTGAGAGGGAGACAACAGATAAGCAGACAAGTAAATATAAATTCTAAAAAGAACCATGTGAGAAATAACAGAGTGCAGTGACTAGGAGTAGAGGAAGGAACTACTTAAAGAGGGTGGCCATGAAAGGCCCCTCTGATGGGGCAGCATCCGAGCTCAGACCTGAGTGGGGAGAAGGAACCAGCCCTTTGAAGCGTGTAAACACTCTAAGTTTCAGTGACCTACAGTGGGCCCCTCATGCTGGGTGCTGTGGCTACGAGAACGTGGCCTCTGCTCAGCCTGTGCCCATGGTGATAAGACCAAGAGACACGTTACTGTCCTATCTGTGGGTCCTTGCTGGTATCGAGAAGCTTTGCCCAGCACAAGGAGAAAGCGCATCCTGCCCAGTGGCCTCTTGCTCCCCATCCAGCGACCACACCACCCAGTCCCCAAGGGGATTTTGCAGACACAGGTGGTATGAATTTAGGCTTATTCAAGAACCACGCGTCTTTGAAAAAGGATTGAAAGCAGTAAAGCTCAGCTTTGTGACTTTGGAAGACAAAATTCATTCTTTTCCCGTACTTCAAATCCAGATTTTCATGTTTTAGGAAAACGGACCCATACAGACAGAAACACAGCTCAACAAGCTCTCTGATCCATGGGTGAGAAGATGCCTTTGCCGGTCAGACGGTCCTGACACAGCATCCACCTCGCATCGCCTTTTGCACTTTTCTAGAATTCTTTAACAAGAATCTGAACATACTTTCCTCTTGTTTTTTTTTTTTTTTTAAGATTTTATTTATTCATTTGACAGAGAGAGAGAATGAGCACAAGCAGGGAGAGCGGCAGGCAGAGGGAGAGGGAGAAGCAGGCTCCCCGTGAGCAGGGAGCCCGATGTGGGACACGATCCCAGGACCCTGAGATCATGACATGAGCCGAAGGCAGACAGACGCTTCACTGACTGAGCCACCCAGGAGCCCCCCTCCTCTAGTTTTTTTTATTATATCCCCTTGTTTTTGTAGCATGGTTTATATTTTTCAGAAGATTTTCACATCTTTTTTGGTTCTTCATGATAACTCTGTGAATATTAATGAGGCAGAAAGTTAACAGAACTTATGCTTTGGTTTCTTTGCAAAGTATTTCCCCTCCCCAGCCATGAGTATTCTGTGGAATATGGAATATACCTTTCTTTTCATGTGGAATGTATCTTATTTCAAATGTTCATTTTAACAGGGGAGGCAATACGACAGAGTGCTGAAAGCATGGGCTTTGTGACAGAAAGGCGTACGCATTTGTGTGTGTGTGTGTGTGTGTGTGTGTGTTTAATCAGGGCACTGCCCTCTAGTTAATCTGCCATCCTAAGCCTCAGTTTCCCCCACTCTCACCCTCCACTCACACCCCCGTAAACAGGGATAACAACACCAAACTCACAGAGGGTGTGCGGGCAATAAACCAGGTAATGAGGGAAGCACCAAGTGCAGGGCCTGTGTGAGGGTCCTGTGCCCTCCCTGGGCCGCTCTTTCTCAACACTCAGGAGAGGCTGAGCGCAGCAGCTGCGTAAAGAGTAGTACTCACAGAACCTTGCCTTCCCCGCCAAATCCGTCCTCCTCCTTTCTGCAACACCATTCTCCCAAGCCCAGTTTTCTGGAGTCATCCTTAAAAAACCGTCCTCTCCTTTACCACCTACATCCGATCCTCGCCATCCCTGCCCTTTCTGCTGCCCAGATAATTCTCAGATCTGCTCCCTCCTCTCATTGCCATTCATTTATTCATTCAGTGACTGTTTGTTGAGTACCTACTACATGCAGCCACGACTCTGGACTCTGGGAACAGAGTAGTGAACAAGCCTTAATTCCTGGCACTCGTCCTCACTCAAATTATTTCAGTATACTCGCCTACAGACAGTTATCTCCTTACTCCAGTCCATTCTCAGTATTGATATAAAAATTATTGTTATAAGACTGAGCTCCGATCTCATCAATTCTGATCTCATCCTTTTCCCTTCTTTAAAACCTTGAATGGTTTCCCAAAGATCTCAACAGAATAAAAACAGCCCATATTTACTGAGCATGCACTGTGTGCTGGGCATTATTTTAAGCCCTTTATATGTATTGTCTAATGAAGTTGGAAGACCACATGCCTTTAGAATACCCTTAAATCTGGCTGCATCCTACCTTCACGACTTCCTGCCCGGCCACTCACACATGAATCCTTCCTGGCCAAACATAAATCAGATTTTAAAACCATAAACAGACATGTCATGTTCTTAGGTCCTTGCACGCACACCTCTGCTCTCTTGCATCATCTTTCCTCTGCCTGGAATTCCCTTCCCTTCGTTTTCTACCTGGAAAACTCCAACTCATCCCTGAAAGCCTTTCTCCCACACCAGCAAAACATCTGCAGCTCCCCCAGGCGCAGGGGGTCACGCCTGACCCTGCACTTTAAGAACATTATGTGTGCCCTCCACAGCCTAGCGTCACTGACACAGTCCACCCCGCGTGTGCATTTCCTGATGAATGACTGCGTACTGCGGGCTGCTGCATGGTGGGGTCCTACACCATGACGGGACTCTCAGAGCAGAACCTGCAGGCAGGGACCTAGAACTGTGGGACTCTAACGGTTCTGTCAAGGGCACAGCACCAACTTCTAAAAAACAAGCTTTCTTCCTTTCGTGTTTTGCACTTTAAGGAGCAAAAGTAGTAGAACTCCGTGCTTGGTTAACTTTGTTCCCTTGTTCCATGTAAGGTTGGGTCTTGGCTGGGTTGGGTGCTGTGAAATGGAAGTATCGGCTGGCTGGGCAGAGGGAGTTGGAGAGCATCTTTGTTTTTCCTCTAAAATGTTGCCTCTTTGGTGTCCATCAACTCCCATTTTGTGGAAAATAACTTACGAGCCTCCAGAGGAAACCTTCTGCCTAATTTTTTTTTTTTTAAGTAGGCTCCATGCCCAGTGTGGAGCCCAATGCGGGGCTCAAACTCATGACCCTGAGATCAAGACCTGAGCTGAAATCAAGAGTCGGACACTTAACCGACTGAGCCACCCAGGTGCCCCTGCCTAAATTTTAATCAGAGATCAAACTGAACACTTGGAAAAGGAGTATTTGCGAAAGGAAGACCAGGCACTTATAATTTCTGATGTTTAATACCCAATTATCCATCTTCCCAAAAATCTCCAATTGTGGGGAATATGACAGTAGATCAGGAAGTATGGCAACAAGAAGCTTTTCTACTTCCTGAGATGTAATTCAGCAAAGACCTAAGCAACAAAGAATGCTTAATGCTGACCTTTTGGAAATTGATTTTTTTTTCCATTTAAGTAAGATAGGGTTCTAAATAGTAAGTATGTCATGGAACGTCTGTCTGTCTCATTTGGAAGTCCAGTAAATTTTCTGCAGACATGAAGATTTAATCATCAAGTAAACTGAACGATTAGACAAAGCCCATTCGTTCTGTTTTCTTCATGATAATTCAGATTCCCCAGCTTCCTAATAAATTGCTTGGCAGTCAATCCAAATTAACCAGAGATATACATCTACTTGATCTTGCATATAGACAAGATATTAGCCATGAGGCCATTGTAAGGAATAAATTCAAATTCTAACTTTAAACACTCTCGAATTTAAGCCTTTTTACATTGAGATGAATAGTTTATAAAACCTTTTCTCCCTACAAAAATCCTCATAAAGGAGTGCAGTGTTACTATTTTAAAATTAAGCCTGTCTTTTTCAGCTTCTACATGACTAGAGCTTTTGCAAATAGCCATGTAAATGATTACAAAATAGAAAAAAAAAGCATTTGAAAAGTTGCATTTTATTAAATTCCTAGCTAGATGCAAATTTTTTTCCCTCTCAAATTCACAATTTAAATTATTCAGTTTTTGGTTTGCCCAAATGCAGTCTTTTTTTAGGAAACAAAAAATAAGCCTTACTTATGTAAGATTCAAGTGCTTCATAAAACCACCATGTTAATAATACTTGTTTTTTAAATGTTGTGTTTGGAAAGGTAGCATCTTTTTTTCTCCCAGCCTCCTTAATTAGCATTTCTCATACGTGACATTTTCCTAAGAGACACTGCAGTTAAGGAGCTAAGGATCCTGCAATGATTTTTACCTCTGCTCAGAGTTTCCCTCAGGGAGACTTCAACATGTTCTGTCCATGTTCATGAGATATAAATCCCATTCTTTATGAATCTTGGTAAGAGAAGAGATTAAACCTAAATAAAAACAAGAAATACTGGGGAAAGGAAGCCACTTTCATCTCAAAGAATTAAAATACGAGATTTCAACAGTTGAGGCATTTTGCCTGAAATAATGTTGGTAAATTCCTTTAAAAGTTGAGATTAGAAAACTTCTGTGGCAATCGTTTTTCATATATTGGAAGTGAACTTTGGCGTTTAAATTCTTCATCAAAAATCCCAACTTACTTGAATCCTGTAAAGACTGAACCAAGGATTTCGATAGGAAGATTTAATTTAAGCTTGGGTGGGAAAAAAACGATGTAATCAATAGGTATGATAATAACATTTTGGCATTTTCATCATTAATTATGCATTTTATGGATGTCAAGTATCTACTATGTGAATAACATTAATTAATTAATGACATGCTCTATAATCTCATCATTCTAGGGCAGTGTAAGAATAAATTACCAGTTTTTCATCATATATAGTTTTTGTGTCCAGCTTAATGTTACAATTATCTTGAAGGAAAAAATGAGTAATTCCTCACTGCATGAATGACATTATATGTAGGTAATGAGTTCAGTGACAATTGTATATTAAACTCCATTTTCTACCAAATACTAAATCACTGTTTATTACTTGATTTTCACTGGAGGCTTGTAAATTGTAATGAATTATATTGGCAAGTGGGGATATTACTTTTCTATTTGATAGTTCAACATCTATTTTTTAGAAAGCATTGTTCTTTTTTGCTTTTTTGTCTTGAGCTCATAAATTTAATCAACAAGCTTACAAGCCTTACCCAAAATAAATATACTGTGCTTCATTTTTTATATAGTATACTAAGTAGATATTTTTTCTTGGAGCATAACTAATTTGATATTGTCATTCAAAGGTCTGTGACTATTATTTGTTTTGAGATTTCTCTGTCTGGGTCTAGTTTGGTTTAGTTTTTGAGCCACCTTCTAATATACTACATGCTAGGAATACAAAGAGAATAAGGCTTATTTCTGCCTTCAAGAAGAAAGATTTTGGCCTCAAGGAAACATGTAAACACCTAGCTATACTCAGTACGATAGGTGACAGGGATGGATGACAGGGGTGTTGGTAGAAGTTTCATCTTTCACGAAAGGAATATTTGAACTTGGTCTTGAAATATTGAAAGATGTGTAGGGGTTCACCAGATAGAGGAGGTGACATTCAAAAAGAAGGTGCAGCTCGTATGCCTTAAAAACCTAAAGGAAGTGCCCCACTGTATCACAGATTAAGTGCTCTAATCCCCAAACACTCCTCCATCCCCAGAAATACCACTTGTTTACATGTCTTTATAAGGCAGGTTACAGCAGAGGTTCTCCGCTTATCCATGGCGTAGTCAACCTGAGCGCTCACTGGCGAGGGCCATCCCTCGCCTTACAGTCAGGGAGGACAGGACCGGCACCGTCAGAAGCCAATGACTCCATCGTTTTAATGACCCTACTCTTCAGCTTTGTCAATCATGGCGACCCAGAGAAAATTGAAAGGAGTTCACCACCCCACAAAGGATTATTTTTTACAGTAAGCCTCCATTAACTAGAGCCTTTAGACAGCTGATGTTGTCAGCCCTTGCTTTCAGTGCGAAGAAACAATGACAAACAATGGCTCCTAAGTACTTATTAAAAAGAGCAAAACCTTCTGGGGTGTTGCTGCGGCCAGTGTGCATTTCTTGTCATCCATCTTCTGTGGCAGCACTGTGGCCCAGTGACAAGTGGTCTTCACAGAATATGACTCAGACATCATGCAGTATTCCAAATATCCGGAAAAAATTGAAGGACAGTCAGCAAACCACACTTAGGCAAGGGAGGAAAAAAATGTGTTTGTGTATGTATTAGGCATATATAGATTCTATATATATATTATGCCTAATATATATTATATTCAATATTTAGAATTATTCCTAAATATTTTTATATACTATATATATTAGGTGTATATAGTACATGCATATACTATATACACACACACATAATATATTTAGGAAGAGTATGTATTGTATATTATATAAAATTTGGAATTCCAAGTATTATATAATGAATATAAAACATAGTATCTGTGTGTGCGTGTGTGTGTATATTTAAGAATTCCAATTCCAACTTATTCATAAGTTACACTAATTTAAAAAATTAAATTAAGTGAAAATTTTGTATATTCTATGTGTGTATCATTATACTAAGGTTACTTAACACACCATCTCATTATGTAAAGGTAATTGAGGTTTTATCATGTAAATATGCAACATTGAACCACTAATGCAGCCCTTGAAAATTACCGTAATTAAAAAAAAAAAAAAATGTTTTCGTTATCTGGGAATCATTACTGGCTGAGGGAGGTTTCAGATTGCCCTCAAATTTCCCACTACCTTTTCCTGACCAGGGCTTCCTCTTCTGGCATTAAGGGTTTGGGAACAATGGTGAGAGTGAAAGGAATGGAAGAAAAAGTGATAGAATCATTCCTGTGGTAGTTATATTAATGAATAAACTTGAAAAGACTTAGCTAAACTGCAGGGCTCATACATATATAATAAATAAAATACCAGTCATGCCCTCAACCTTACAGTTAAATGAGTATCTGGGAAAAGATCAACAACTTGTGGGCCAAGCACCGTGCTAGGTACTTCTATTAAAATGGCCTCACTTGGGCCTTATGGCAACACTGAAAGTGAATATAAGGAGCATGAATTTCGGAAGTCAGAACTGGACTGAGATCCTGGCTTTGTCACCTACTTTGGCAAGTTCCTAAAATTCCTTAGCCTCAGTTTATTCATTTCTAAAATGAATAGTTATCAACCTTGTAAGACTGAAATGATAAGGTAAATCGGCTGATCTGCATTCTCCGTGTGTTCTCAGACCCTCAGTCTTGTGTTTTCTACCAAACCTCCTCTTATGTTCAACTGAGAACTCAGATATTTCTTTGCACTGTGAAAAAGTGATCTCCTTCCCCATCTTGAAACGTGCACAGTTGACTTCTTTTGGAACCTTAGTGAAGAACATTACATTTGTCCCTGTGGAATTGAATCTTTCTGGTGTCAGCGTGGCCTTTCAGCCTATTGAGGGAATTTTGAATTTTGCATTGGCCTATTACCATATTAAATATCCTTCAAAGCTTTATGGCATTGAGAAATCTGATAAACGTTCCTCTTATGTCTACTTTGATGCCGTTAATAAAAATACTGAATAGAGCAGAATCTGGAGGCAGAGACCTGTAGCATCCAATCAGTGGTCCCCCCACAGACTGTGACAAAGTCATTCATCATGTCTCTTGGGTATAGACGTACAACCAGCTGTGAATCCAGTTAGTTTTTCTCTCATAGAGCCCACCATCTTATAGATAATGAAAGACTTCATCGAGTGCTTTATCGAAACCAAAGCCACTAGATCTGTGGCATTCTCCTGGTCTGTCACCCTCATCCTAATAACCCTGTCAAAAAGGGGAAATTAATATAGTGTGACAAAACCTTGTTTTTAATGAGACCACTGAAGTTTGGAAAGAAGAGCAGCTGATGGCACAGAGGTTGTTCCCAGAGGAAAGGCACCTGGCCAGTTGCTGAGAGCTTCTGGCTGTGGCGTTGCATGGATGAACGACCAAGTCCAGGGAGAGGGCTCGGCCCTTCCGCTTCAGAAACCAGACTTAATCAAACACCAAAGTTATCATTTATTGAGATTCATTTTATGCCAGGCACTGTGATAAATGCTTTCCATGTATCTCATTTAATTCCTATATTAAGAGGTAACTACTACTTTTAACATTATTTTGATGAGTTGGGTGAAGCTGAAGATGTTCAACAGTTGACCCAAAGTTATAGATAGTAAGTGCCGGAATCAAGGCTCACACGTGTGTCACTTTGACACCAAGCTTCGCCCTTAATCGCTGTGCCCTCTTGAGCAGATCCTTGTGCCTCAGTGGTGGTGATTTAATTGACGAGAGAACAGCGTATGGACAAGGTTTCTGATCTATTCACCTATGGTGGGAAGAAGTCTCTCATTGTGGTCGGAGGCTCCCCACCACCCACCTTCAACACTCCCTTTCCTGGTATGTGGGCATCGAGAAACCTGATGACGTGATTGTGCTTCCCAGTGCCCGTGGTATTGGAGGAAAGGGAGCTCTTTACCAGGCCTGATGGAACAGCCTCCACCCAGTGGCAGAGAATACCTCTTCTGTAATCAAGGAGCTTCCGTCTCCAGAATCAAGCCCCCTCTCTCAATAGTGCTGCCAAGGCCGGGCTTTCTGGGTGTCTTTTATCCATTGTTTCACTGTTTGGATCTGCCCTCCACGCTTGCTTCCGTGCCCACCCTACTCTGACACACACCTTCTTTGTTTAGCCGGGTGTCAGTATCAAAGATTAAACGATAGTCAGATTGCCAGTGTATTCCATTGGCTCTTCCCGGGCCAGAAAGCCATTCTGTCTCCATTCACGCTGTGGGTGTGATTAATTTAGTGCTTAGAATGCAGCCCTGTTCCCGAGTGCTTGAGGGAATCCCATTATCACCACCTGTTAGCCCTACAGAATCTATTGGGGCTCCTAGTGATCACTACCTTCTCTTCAGACATGCACAAACTATTGCAGGAGCCATTTAGAAAGCATAAGCATTCACCCCAAAAATTCTTACCCTGTCTGACTAGGAGAATTAAGACAGTTAAAAGATACATATGGTAAGTCGTAAGTCCTAGTGCACTATACACCTGTAACAAAGAGTATCCTACTCGCCCAGTAGCCTAGAGGTAAACAGCATGAGCACCCAGAGCAAAGCTGCCCTCTTGGTCACATTTCCTTTGAAATACACTGGACACCCTGCAGTTTATCGGTTGCCCACACTTCAGCTGGTTACTGGTACCTTCCAGGAGGACAGTGGTTTCTGTCTGACACAATCTGAATTACAGCCTTCAGGAATGGCCTGATTTATATACTATGCCTACTGATACTGAGTGCCTTCTCCCAGAGTTTTTTTTAAGATTTAAAAAATTTTTTTACTTATTTGAGAGAGAGTGAGCACGGGCAAGGGGGAGCAGCAGAGGGAGAGGTAGAAGCAGGCTCCGCGCTGAGCAGGGAGCCCGACTCAGGGCTTGATCCCAGAATCCTGGGATCATGACCTGAGCCAAAGGCAGACGCTTAACCAACCGAGCCACCCAGGCGTCCCACGTTTTTCATTTTTTTTTTTAACAGCTTTATTGCAATATAATTACAGATCATAAAAGTCACCCATTTTAAGTATACAGTTCAGTGAGATTTAGTAAATTTGTACAATTGTCCAACCATCAGTGCAATCCAGTTTTAGCATACCTTCATCACCCTAGAAGTTTCCTTCATGGCCACTGCAGTCATCCCCACTCCCGTTCCTATCCTAGGCAACCACTGATCTGCTTTCTCTAGAAACATTATATAAATGGAGTCATACCACATGTATGGCCTCTCGCACCTAGCATACTATCTTTGAGGTTCACCCATGCTGTGGCATTATCTTTCGTCTTTTCCTTTATGTTATTGAGTAGTATTCCATTGCATGAATATATAGATTTTACTTATCTGTTTGCCAGTTGATGGGACATTTGGATTGTTTCCAATTTTTAACTATGATGAATAATGCTGTTTAAAAATTCATTTACAAATCTTTGTGTGTACATGTGTTTTCCTTTCGCTTGGGTTGCTACCTAGGAGTGGACTTACTGGGTCCTATGGTAAGAAACTGGGTCATAATGTGAGATACTGGTAGTTGTCCAAAAAGTAGATGTGCCACTTTACATCTCTGCTAGCAAGATGGGGGTTCCAGTTTCTCCACATCCTCACCATCACTTGCTGTTGTCAGTTTTTTGTTGTTTTTTTTTTTTTTTTTAATTTTAGCCATTCTAGTGGGTATACAGTGATTCCCAGTTTTATTGCTATGGGATTCTCCAGGAGATGAGGAAGCAGATGGAGGTGAGGGTAACAATGGAAGTAAGGGATTATTAAAAATCTGTCCCTCAGTATCATCCTGCTTTCTCATCTTGAGCCTGTCCTCGGGACCCACAACATCTACTTTCCCTAGAAATACTTTATTAAACCCCTAACATTCTTTTTTCCTCCACACATGGGCTGAAATAAGGTGAACACCTGATTCTAAAGTACAGTAGTAGCAAGCCAGGCTAAGTAAAATCCATGGATGCACTTTTTAAACCTTCCTTTTAGCTAGTTTTAGGTAGATTTTTTTACCTCCTCCCACACCAAATTCTTTTATCAGAACTACTGACAAGAAACAGAATTGACTGGCTTGAATTCATTGCATCTTTCACTATTCTACCCACTGATGGAGGGTGTTATGTCATTAAAGTAGCTACACAGCAGTTCGAAGGAGGCAGCAAAAGAGCAGAAAAGAAGACCATTTATAATCCAAAAAATGAATAACCTTCACTTACCTAGGATTGTCTCTTGAGGTGCAATTTGTCAAAACCTCTTTTTACAAATATGTATAGTCATGTATTTTACATATTTAGTTTAACGTATAAAATGCAGGCATCTGTTAATAATGAATTTTGTTAAATATAATATCATTACAATACTGAGACCATGGGTCATACAATATTATAGATGATAAGTTTTACGATCTCAAAAATGGAACGAAAATCAGTTGAAAAATACCCTCAATAGCCATAAATTTCCCTCATAGTTAGCAAAATATAAGCCAGACTGTGGCCTCTCTACTTCTTAAGATGCAGAGCATTTTTAGGTATTAATAATACTGCAAAGAGATTTGCAGTTTTCAAATGCTTTTAGCTCATGATCACATCTCCAAGAATAACTTCAGATGTGGGATATAGCACGTATTTCCCATTTTCTTTTGCAACGAATTTTTCCCTCAGTAATCCCAACGATTGGGTTATTGAGCAATGCAAACCAGATTTCTCCTATGAAAACCTAATTTGCAGCAAGCTGTACTTAAAAGTAACTTACAGGGAAATCAGTTAGGAACTGATTGGTTGGTTGGTTGGTTTGTTTTTTTAATCTTCTGGAGCAATGTTTATGTGAAAATATAATCAGAAAATTAGTACCTTCATCAAGAGGTAATTCAGAGAGCTTTACAAATAAACCTAAGATTCTCATTGATTACAAAAGAAGGCTTTCTACCTCCAGAACCCTTAAATGCTCAGAGGCAATTATACCATTAAGGTCTCTCTTTCCATGCAAAGATTATCTCATTTCCTCATAATTAGCATTTCCTGTTTATTGAGACTGACTGTATTCGGAAAACGTACGTTTCCCCCGCCCCCCCCTTCACTCTCTCTGTCTTTTGCGCTCCTGGGGCTCTATAACTGGGAACCTCTTTTCCTCCCCGTAGGTTGGCACAGTCATATTTTGATGACATCTATTATACAAACTGCTATGTGCTGATTATTTAGTAGCAGTTGCTATGAAAAGTATTAGCAGAAGGACAAGAAAATCTGGAAAATCTAGTCAGAGGGATTTTTTTTTTTTTTAATGAAGTGTTAGAGGTAAAGCGAAGGAGTTCCAGATGATAGGAAGTAAGTCAGATTTCCATCCCTCGTGGCAAGACTGTGTAAAGAAATTAGGTGCTAAAGCTCAGAAAGAATAGAAAATGAGAGTAGAAAGGAAAAAGCAATAGGACACGGATATTCTCTTCTTTTCCTCTTTGTCTTTCAGAGATGGCTCCCCTACTTCATTGTCTATGGCAAAAGGGATCAGATTTGAGATTTTAGGGACACCCCGCTAAGAGGTACTTGTGTGCTAGGTGCTCTGAGGGACTCCAGGATCCAGTGATGCCGTATCTGACTTTGAACGGTTAAGACACAGACATGTAAAAAGGGCTAGCAGCACAAGCCAGGATATACCCAGTGTCAGCAGCTCGCAAATACTAGAGCAAATCAGAGAGAGAGGTTGCAGTAATCCAAGGGGAGCAAGGAAAGCTTCAGGTGGATCTTGACTTCATCCTTGCAAGATTCTAATGAAAAGGAGAGCATGATATTCATAACCGTATTCATAGAATATGCGGAAGTGTTATATTTAAGCTAAAGAAATGTACATGGCACAGCTGGGGACCTGGAGGAGATGTGGCTGGAGTTAAAGAAATTTTAGATTAACAAGAGAGAGGGCTGGGGAAGTGAAAGGTATGGTTCTTGATCTAAAATCTACCAAGATATACCTATAATAACACACTTAAATAACAAAGATAATACTAAAAATTCTGCTGATAGGTTTATTCAAGAATAGGGTAAAAAAAAGTTTTAAGTTTCTGTTATACTTAAAGGAGAAATCATGCCTTGGGTCAGTGGTTTATGATTTCTGAAACTTCCTAGTCATTCCCATTCAATCCATAGAAATACCTTTTAGTCTTGGCATGCTGTATAGACACATATATTTAGATAGATGGATGCGTGATAGATATGTAGGTAGATGGGTGAAGGAAGGGATGGAAGGATGGATGGGTACATGGATACATACACATACAGATAACAGACAGGAAGATATACACACCCATTTTTAAAATATTTTTTCCATCTACCAGATTGAGAGCCCTAGAGGACTGAATATTTTTTCTTCTTTGTGGCTCACAAATTGTGTAACATGGTCGTTATATGTGAAAGACATCCAATAAATGCTTGTTGCATAAGATTATTATTGTCCCTTTAATCTCACTCAACTTTAATATCAACTCAAAGATGTTAAAGATCACCTAGCTGGAAGAAGAATCAGGGGAAGAACAAAATGTCATGATGTTCTGCTTCAGAGCTCCTTCTATCCACCATATTATAGCAGACATGGATTATCACAGCCCAAGAAACAGGTGAGAAAATGTCACAGTCAAAAATCAAATGCAAGTTCAAACGAGGATTTCTGGTATTGTGGGAGTTGAAATTGGATGACACACAGGCACTTTTGCCTCGATGCTTTCAGGTGGAAAGTGTTTAGAAATTTTTACCGGGGAAGGTGGGGGGGTGGGAACTTTTCACATTTAATTGCAATTTTAGTTCTGCAGATGAGAACAAAGCAGGTAAACTTCCGCCTCAACTTCCATTCCGGGCATTGACGAACACCAGAATTCCTCGCAACACTTGCAGTTTTGTTAGGAGAGGCCACTCTGAAGCCAGATGTGCGCTCTGGTCTTGCTTAGTTGGAAAACATCTAGAAAAGGAAAAGGGGCATTATCTACCCTGTTAAAAGAGAAGGAGGGTTCCAAATGTAGGATAAAGCTGTTTCGCCCTAAATGCCATTTCAATAAAAAAATAATCCCCCTCTAAATAAAAAACTAGAAATAAAAAGGAGGCAGTCCTCTGGCGGTGCTAAGATGAGTCGCTCGTGTGCTCCGAGTTGCTGCATGTGTAATCCCCGGAGCATGCAGCTACATGTGTTAGTTCATGTCTGTCAGTGAAATCTGAACTCCAAACTATAACAAATGCAAAATGTGACACCGAGGAACATTATGTGGATTTGTGATTTTCCCTGGAGGACTTGGTCCAGCCGGCAATAAATGGATTGAGATTTCGTGCGGAACGTGGAGACAGACCGTCGCTACATGACTTTTCTTCATGACTCATGCGCATTGTCGCCGTTTTCTTCGGTGTTTTTTATATTGTGTCTATGCAAACATGGCAATGAAAATGGAAATGGTAGGATGATAGTTTTGTTTTGTTTTTTTTTTTTTAGTACATGGAATGTTTGCTATCCAGAAAAGAAGCACAATCTAAATTTCCAACAAGGAGAATGGTTAATAAATTATACCATGCTTCTCTAAAGCAATAACCTGGTAATATGGAGTTACTTAAAATGTCTACTGAGAGTTGGATATGTAGGAAAGTTTTTTAGCGTTAATACTGAGTGAAAAAATGAAGGTGAAAATGGTACTTACGTTATGGCCATAAAATATAATCATGGGGACAAAATGAAAAGGAAGTATATCTATATGTTCATAGCCTATGGAGAACTTGTTCCCT
>NC_138373.1:139837959-139970558 GCF_054177405.1 Leptonychotes weddellii | reverse complement strand
CCCTCCCCTCTAGAACCCTCAGTTTGTTTTTCAGAGTCCATCGTCTCTCATGGTTCGTCTCCCCCTCCGATTTCCCCCCCTTGATTCCTCCCCTCCTGCTATCTTCTTCTTTTTTTTTTTTTAACATATAATGTATTATTTGTTTCAGAGGTACAGATCTGTGATTCAACAGTCTTACACAATTCACAGCGCTCACCATAGCACGTACCCTCCCCAGTGTCTATCACCCAGCCACCCCATCCCTCCCACACCAGCCCCAGAACATTGTTTAATTTTTAAAAGCAGAGAAAGAAAAACATGTTTCATTTACATCACGTTAAATTCACATCCAATTTATATCGTATTAAATTTAAAAAGAAGAAAAGAGAAGTGTCAGTGTGCTGACTCTCACAGGCGCTGTGACATAGATTCTGATGTGAGCCTGTTCAGTGTGAGGGTAAAGTCATGCTGTTGTCTAGCAGAATTCCTACAGCTAGACCCAGAAACGTAAAAGACGTAACATTACAGCATTGTCACTGCGCACAGTTATTCTATTGCCGGGATTTGCCACGGGGTTTCTGAAGATGTCCTGTGTAATTGATGATACCGGAGAAAGCTCCTAGAGGCGGCTACTACTCTGATGAATGGATGCCAATATGAGGCAGGTCCGCGTTGGTTCAACAATACTCCTTGCCTTTGGCCCACATTTCTCATGACAGTTGTAATAAAAACCATTAAGAAAACATGCAGTCACTTTTATTCCTTATCTGTTAGAATTCAGCAGCTGGAACCACATTCTTATGCTGGTGTGTATGATAATTTTTTCTTAGTTAATGGTTTGACTGTGTGGTTATTCATGTCCGGTTTCTCTGAGTTTCCTCTGTGTATTGCCAAATAATCCGTGGCAGAAACTCAATATTGGTTTTTGAATTGAACTGAATTGGCTCAATACCTTAGAATAACTAAATCCCCACTATATTACCAGTACTTTACCCCATTGTCCCCATTGGGTTCCTTTGACAAGCAGTTCACTTACACCCGAGCAGTAATGAAAACCATACAGAAATCTTCTCTACCACAGTAATCATTGCTCTGGCTTTTTGAAAACCAAAGGTTGGCAAACTGACTGGTCATCAATTATGGTGCCTGGGGTGATAGGATTCCATTACTACTCTGTCTGCTTACAACGATGATCGGATATTAAGTTGTTCTCATGCAAGGCAGACCCAATTGCCTTGGGACTTGACTTTTCCATAATGACTATCTTTGGAATAGTCTCTCTGTTATTGTCTTGCCAATCAGATCTCTTATTGTCAACTTGGGAGATTTGTAGTCAAATGTCATCCTCCCTAGCACTCTAATCCTTGCCAACTTGGATCGAATCTTGGGTTGATGAAGACTTCCTGTCCTTTGTCTGTGTCTGCATTTCACAAGGAATTCTGTAAGGTACCCACCTGAGCTCTTTTGGCCTGGAGCTTTAACATTTCTATGAACCTAGTCCAGATCTGAAGCTATATTATTTTAATGGTTTCAGATGATCAAAACCCGATATTAAATGCTTTCAACATGATAATTCAAAATAAAAAAAAAAGGCACCATTTTAAGAAGCCTCATAACATGGGACCAATAGCGTAGCTAAGGCCAAATGGTGTAGAGGCTGATGGCAAGAAGAGCATGGTGAGTGGTAAAGAGCAGGTTAAGAGTCAGGGACACATCCCAGCCATCCTCCCGTTAGCTGTGTGATCTCAGTGTTTCTGTCTCAGGTTGTATCTCTAGACTAAGAATGATAATATTATTGGAAGGAGTAAATGAGATATTTGCACATATGTAATGCACTTGGCACAGTTTCTAGCACAACTAGAACATAGCAAATGTTCAGTAAATGGTAATCATCGCTATCTTCAGTAATATGGGATCATTTCTAATAAATAAGGAGTTACTCAAATGTTTTTGACATGAATCATCACTGTGTTAATTTGTTCATTCTGTGAATCTGTTTACCGGATGTAGTTTTGAATGTAGGTGAGGTCTGGAGCTGAAGGCCAAGAAAGAATTCATGAGACGTCTTTGGTGCAAAAAGGTGGTTTTATTAAAGCACAGAGCATGGGGACAGGACCCATGGGCAGGAAAAACTGCCCTGGGGTCATGAAGAGTGGTCCCCTAGATACTTTCAAGTTGGGAGGGGGTTAGGGATGGTGTAAGCCTCCCAGGTGTTTTGGAAACAAGGTTTCCAGGATCCTGAGGGGGCTAGCAATTGTTGGGAAAGGTCATTTATTATTGTTTAGCAAACCCTCAGTCATGAGACCCTTCAGATGTCTATCGGTGGGTCATATGCTTGGAGGATGATTGCCAAGATGTATCTGGGGGGTAGAGATAAAGGAAGTTTCCAAAGGAATATGTTAGACTTATAGGATCCTGGGGGTGGCTAAGATTGCCTTTTGCCCTTAGCAAAGTATTAACATCGAGGCAGCTGAGTCCCTAGAGGAAGGTCACTCTGCCTGTTCCGAGGACTTGTCAGTGGGCTGTAGGTAGTAAGGAAATGTAATAATTTTTCTTTTTGTTTTCATACCCTCTTCCAGGTAGTTCTGTGAAAGAGGAAGCAGTGGAGCTGCAGTGTAGAGGAGTGCCTCAGCTTACCTCCTAGTGGGGATTAAATAGTATGCATGGGAGAATAGCATACATTCTTTTAGATTAGGTCCTAGTATTAAACTAATAGCTAGAAACCAGACCCGTTCCTACCAGTACGTGTCACTTCAGTGGGAGTTTTTCCAAGGTTAGCCAAATCTCTGCCTGCAAAACACCAGCGGACTTGTGTGACGTGATTAACTTTCTGAAAATCACCAAGTCCCTGTCTTTGTGGGTCAGGATTTCTGTGCATCCTTAGAGTCCAGCCCACCGTGCAGGTCGCATCTCCTCTGTGCCAGGCCCTGTGCTGGTTATTCTCACAGTTTCACTCTTCATCTTCCCAACAACGCTGGGATTCCCAAAAGCATTAACTTCCTCACTTTATAGGTGCGAAAACTGAGATCAGAAGAGTCAGGTCACGTGCCCCAAATGGAGTTGTTGGAGAGTAATTATTGGAGAAGCAGCAGCGGGGGAGTTACTCCAGCTCCTTCTTACCACAGTTATTTGTTATTTTGTGTCAGTTATTTGTCAGAATAATTTTGAATGTCCTTATTAGTATAAAAACATTTCTTAGCAGGACCCAGGGGCCCAAGGTAGCAGCGTGAGCATCAGGGCCAATTAGCTACTGGGAGTAAGACAGTGGGGATTTTACGTGAGGAACTTATATTTGATAGAAGCCTTTTGGCAAAGTAATTGAGAATACGAATAAAAGGGAACGAGAAAATGTAGTGTTTTTTAGACTTGCAAATACATTTGAAAAGGTTAATGTTGTGTTTTTCTGAAATGGAGGAATTCTTCGATCTTGAGGGTTTTTTTTAAAAAAATAAACAGTGCAAAAATATCAGGGCATCTCTCTGGATTGTCTAAACAGTGTGATGGGCACTGCAAGTCATCAGCACTGCGACCACACTTACTTTAGCATATTTATAAATCATCTGAGGAGTATATGGTGAAGTTCCAGATTTGTGAAAACCACTAAACTCCAGGTAGTGAAATACCAAGCCAGCTAATATAAATGCAGAAAGACAACACAGGGTTACGCAAGTAGGCCAAATTCTGGACAGCAGATGGGCTTCTACATGGACAACTGTAGGGCAAGGAATTTAGGGAGAAGTAATACAAACCATCCTTCCAAGATTAAAGGGCTTTGAACTTCAGCTATAACGAAGTCAGTGTATATTTTAGTCCCTAGTTATGCCTACTGCAGCTAAAAGGCCAGCCAGAAATCAGGAGTGCTTGGAAAGGGACATTTAAAGGGGGCCATTAAAAGCAAAAAATAGTATCTGGCTGAAATGTGAAGCCATGGATCGCTTATACCTGGAATGTTGTGAGTCTTTTGTTCCACAAGCCTTAAGCAGCTCTGACAGGGCAGGAGAAGGTGCAGAGATGGACTCGGATGAACTGTGGGGAAGAGGAGCTGTTTATGGAGGCCAACTGCAAAGATCAGGGGGAAGGTTCACAAAATCATAGGGATACGGTACATGTGGATGCTCACCTTGATTAACAGTTGCCATCCCCATCATCGGTAGACATGGGTCAGAGAGTAGATATGAAAGGAATAGAGCATACTGCTGGTTTAAAATCTGAATCAGTTTAGGCAGAAAGGCCAATAGGCTAACTGACAAAGAGGCACATAAAAATTCAAGGTAGCATGGGATGAATGCCAAGGAAATGCCTACCTCTCCCCTTTAAAACTCGAGAAGAGAGATTTTTTTTTTAGGTCACTTACACTAGGGGTAGTATACTTTAGGAACTAGTAACCCAAATAGTCCCAGTTCTGTCCTAAAACTACAGATTGGCAGAGAAGAGGTAAATGCATTTCTTACGAATGGATTTATAATACCCTGTTTTAAAAAGTCAGTAATATTTGGAGATGTGCCCACACTTTGCAGTTTACCTTGGAATAAAACAAGTTTTGGAATCCGGCAAACCTGTTTCAAATCCCAAAGCCACTGTGTACTGGCCCTTAGATAGGTTACTTAACCACTCTGAACTTTAGTCTCCTCTTCTGGAAAGCAAGAAGAACCCCTTCCTGAGAAGGATTTTGGGATGGTGAAAGGGGTAGCATTTGTAAAGCTCCAGGAGGGGATGGGGACTGAGACTGTCTGAAAGTCTTGGTTCCCTTTGTCAGCTCTTCCACAGTGTGCCCTTTGTAGCATCATCAGACTCTGGGGCGCCTCTGAGTCTTCCCCCAGGTGGGCAGTGTTTGATTCTCACCCTACTCTGCAACTTTCATCGACATTAACATTCATTGTGTCATATTCATTGAGCCCCTATTATATCAAGCATTGCTTCAGGCATTTGGGAAATCATACTGATAAAGATAGACCAGGGCCCTGCTTGCAGGAAGTTTACCTGGGGGAGATGGGGTACACACACACACACACTCTGAACCTCTAAACAAAGTCATTTCAGAGAATGTTAAAAAGAGGATCATAGGGTAGAGTGGGACAGGGGTTGAGGACATGGTTCTTTTAATGAGAGGAGGGAAAAGGCTTTTGTGAGGAGACAACATTGAGCTCCAGAGAGATGAGAAGGTGTCATCTGAAAATCTTGAGATGAGAGTTCCAGGTAGTTGGACAAAAGGGATAGAGGTCCCAAGGTAAGAATGAGTACGGAATGTTCAAGGAGCCGAGAAAACCAGTGTGAGGCAGAGGGCAACCAGCCCTATTGGGCTTTGGAGCCAGGTCAGGACTCAGATTTTATTTTAAGAGCAATAGAGGGGTACCTGGCTGGCTCGGTCGGTTAAGCATCTGCCTTCAGCTCAGGTCATGATCCCGGGGTCCTGGGATCGAGTCTCCTGCATCAGGCTCCCTGCTCAGCGGGAAGCCTGCTTCTCCCTCTCCCTCTGTGAGCTCTCTCTCTCTCTCCCTTAAATAAATAAACAAAATCTTTTAAAAAAATAAGAGCAATAGAAAGCTATTGGAGAGTTTTCCGCTGGTAAGGGAAAAGACTTGACTTACCCTTTAGAAAGCGCTGTGGTTGCTGAGCGGAGAACTGGACTCTAGGGCAGCTCGAGCGAAAGGAGCAGTGTCCCTGCTCTCGTTTCCTGCCCCCAGGCCATTGCCACCCTGGCCTCTGCCCATGCCGTTCCCATCATTCCAGACTCGAGGGCCCACTCTGACTTCACACCACACCTCTCAGGGGGCAGAGGTAACAGCGCACAGCCCTTCACTCTTTCCTCTTTTAAGACATGTAAAATATTTTTTCTCAAACGAAATATTTAACCCAAATATATGTCGTTTCAGGTTTTAAAAATCAATTTGATTGGCCACAGGAAACGTATTTTGGCATCTCTGGGAGACAGGCTGCACGACGATCCACCCCAGAAGCCCCCTCGGTCCATCACCCTCAGGGTAAGTGCCCAGCTTGTTCGTTTTGTTCTCCACTCTTATCCTCAAAAATTATCTTGTGTAATAAAATAAAATGACCGAAGCAACAGATCGGGAAGTTCAGGCTGTTTTCCATGTAGCTTACCTTATTTGTATAAAAAACAATCTCACTTTTGATTGTATTTTGTAAGATGAGATTTCTTTTTTCTCAATTGGTTAAATATCTATTTTTGAGATTTTTAGATGTACGTCTGACAAACCACCACCTTTAAAGAACCGCTCCCTCTCCTCCCTTCCCACACTCCCATCTGCACCAAGTGAGAGGAAATGAGTTTTCTGTCAAACTCCTCAAACCCACAGAAAAGAAATCAATCGAGGAAGGAAGGATCAATTTAAAGTTCATCTTAGGGTCTCCTGGTTTTCAGGCAGTGCAAGCTTGTCAGCTTTAGCCACTTCAAAAATTAAGAATAAAGAATCTAGAGAACTTTAAGAAACTATTTCAGCTACGTTTCAGGATTATGGGGCAGAAAAACTAGAGAGAGAAACCACAGAAGGGAGAGAAAACTGAAGTGGAAGGAGAAGGAAGGCAGGAAGGGAAGAGGAGGGAGAACAAGAAAACGAGAGCTGATCGCCAGCAAGATAGCTGAGGGAAGGGGCCGCCAGTAGGCATGGGTGTTCTGTGAGGCCTATTGGAACTTTTCAAAAACTCTGGATCTCCATGGCCGCTTGGAGAGTTCCAGCTCTGTTCTCTTCAGTTAGTCCTGCACTTGCTTCTCATCCTTTTTCTGCACGTGTCAGCAAAGGTGGGGATAGCAAACAGTGCACAGGGGCCCGGCACTTGGGCGGAAGCCCCAGCCATGAAATGCCGTAGAAAGCCTCATCAGGGAGCTCCAGCAAACAGCCTCCCGGCTTTACCGCCAGCACAGCGGAGGGCCGGGCAGAGAGGGGCTGTTAAGATTTTGAGTCTGATTCCGTTTTTAAAGGAGAAGAAGATGCACAAGGATGTCAGGGAATGCAGGGGATGTGGCTGGAGGAGGGAACCAGGAGGAACATGCTGGGCAAATTGGGACACACTGGGACATTTGGAGACTAGCTGGGGGCTTTGGGAGCAATGCAAGTAGAAATAGGACCTACTTTTCTTTCTAGTAAGGGAAGCCTCAAATAAGTCAGGAGGGAAATAAGGCTAGAAAGGGATTATGTCTTACCTTCATTTCGCTGCACGAAAGGAGGGAAAGATGTCCGTGCCATCAGCGCAAACATCCTAAAATGCCTCTTTAAACAAGCAACTCCTCCTGCTTATGCTGCTGTCTTTCCTTCCCCTCCTGAACCTCTCCCTCTGTTTCCCTGGAAGAGATTTAGGAGAACAACAAACAGATCAAAGACAGAGGTTTCCCCAGAAAGAGTGCAGCATCTTAATCTGTCAAAGGAGGCCCAGAACATCTGGGGGAGAAGTGGCCTGGAGACCCAGCACAATCCAACCCTCCTCTGACTTGCAGACACTGGAGCCCAGCCTTCTGCCGCCCCTTGTCTTCCTTCCGACCAGTTTCCCTCAGCTTGAGTCATCTTTGCCGTTGACACACATCCTCTGTCATTATATGCATTGCTCTGCAGTCCGCGTGTGACATGCTGTGTCTCCATGCTGTGTCCTCTTCCCCGCCCCATTGCCACATCACCTTTTGATGGCGAATCAAGACCCATTAGGTCCCACCGGGGCTCTCTGTTCATGTGTCTATCACAGTGAGGACACTCCGTCCACATGAAAACGTACTTCCTTCCTGCGTCCACACACGGCGGTGACATCAGGGGTGCCCGACCTATGTCTGTCTCGCTCCTGAACTCCTCCGTAGCACTGGGTGCGAGAAAACAGAGCCTGATTGAGTATCCTTGAAGCTTTTGACCTGAAATACTTAGGGGGAAAAGTGTTGCCTAGATCACGCCATCAATAAAATGGCGGGACGTCATCCATTCCTTGGCAGTTGATTCAGAAATGACTCCCCCACCCCCGCAATTTGTCTTGTCAGTATTTCACAATTGTGAAAGCAAAGGTTAGCCACAAGAACATGGTATTTATTTCATGATGTATTTCCATTCAGGATCCCAGTGGTAATCACACTCCTCCTCAGTTGTCTCCATCACTTAGCCAAAGCACTTACACCACTGGTGGCTCCCTAGACGTTCCTCACATTATCATGCAGGGCGATGCAAGGAGGAGAAGAAATGAAAACTACTTTGATGATATTCCCCGATCAAAACTGGAGAGGCAGATGGCCCAGGTAAGGTGTTAAAAGCCTCTGTGATGTTTTTGCCTTTCCCCCATATCAAGTAATGCGTTCTGATATTGAACACTAGCTCACAGTGAGCGGATGCCTGTTGTCCACCCAACTGGGATTTTACCATTTTACGCTCTGGCTTTCATTCCCTACTCAATTTGAACCAGACCGAAACAGACCTTCCCGGGAATGGAATGTATACACAGATCCTTGTTATCCATTCTTACGGGAGAAATTGTCTGATCTCGTTGCACCCAGAAAGTCTTTGGGCCACAGGGAGTCATACCACGTACGAATCGACTCAAAATGAAAATGAAAAATAAAAGTCTGGGTTATAAAATGTAAATCGGTTAGATGACAGAGCAGAAGTCGGAGGGAAATATTAGTGCCTCGTGATGTTGTTAACTTCCTTCCAAGTTAACATACTTGTACAGAATTGCGTCGTTTCGTATTGTCACCTTGAGGAGTTGAAGGTGATGATGCTGCCTGACACAAAGAACTGAAAAAAGAAACCTTTCCTGTTCGGAGCTTTCCATGGTTTTGGTAGAGATGTCCTTGTCTAGCCTGCCCTCAGACTGCTGCTCAGAAACCTGAGTCAGCCATGACCAAACGGCCGAGCTGTTCCTAACATCCATTCAGAGGGACAGCTAGCTCTAGAGTTTCTCTGAGAATTCAAGATTTGGATTTGTTCACAACGACTGGCAGAATCAACTCTTTCATCCTCCTCCTAGGTTCAGACTGGTGTGTTAAGAGGCTTCTCTCTGCCTCCCACACCTAGGATGAGAATCTTAAGGTGAAAATTCAACTGTAATTGCTTTGCTTTGCTTGTTAAATATTTTTCTGACCTGTTTGGTGAGATTCTGTTTTGAAAAGCCTTTGGTAAACATTCTGTGCTGCCACTCATGAAAGAAAAATGTGAAGAGAATGTTCTGGAAACCATGGATATTCTGCCTGCAAATGCCCTGGAGAGAGAGGGTCTGGTATACTGCAACTCCTTTCAGCTCTCTCAGTATTGAATTGTTCTCTGGGTTCTTTGAGCAGGGAATGGCAATGTTAGGATTACGGACAATCTTATATTGAAGAGAGATGAAAATGTACGAGATACAAGAAATGAATAATTTTCCCTTTCTCTCTTGTTAAGTATTAGCTTTTAATCCTTATTTCTGTTTTCACTGATGTTCTTTTAAAGAACAGCTTTTTCCCCAAGCTGTTCAGGTATTTCCTGCTCCTTGTTAGTATTTGTGGATCACATATCTGGTTAAATTTCTCTAATGACAGCATTTCAGAGACATGGTTTGTTTTAACTTTGAGCCATGCCGTCTTTATGTATGAGTACAAACTGGGTCTTTTCTGAACCTTTCCCTTCCCTGGGTAAAGGAGGATCCTTCGCTAAAGACCATTAGCTACTAGTGACTCTCCCAACTTCAAAAGCAGAATCACCTATCTGAGATCCTCATATAATCTATGAAATTTCTGCACGTAGTATAGTTTTTTCAAAGAGGAAATGAATTCCTCCTCTGCCTGCATGTGAACACTCACGGGTAACCTAGCAAGATTGCCTCCTTACCTTCTCTTCTTCATGAGATTCATAAGCTAGGGCCGGTATTGAATAGCCCAGATGTTTTTCCTGTCACTCCAGTCAGAAGGCATCCCTTTGAGGAATGGTCTCACCCTCGAGAAAGTTGAATGAACTTGTATCTGTCCAGGTGAGAAAGGTCCAGAAGCAGAAAGGGGCTGAGATAAGTGGGTGGATGGACGTGGTGAGCCACGGAGGGTCTGTGTGGACATGCTTCTTTTCCTCACGGGTATGCTTGCTGTGATCGAATGACTGGCATGGACATAGGCCACCATCGGCAGCCAGGAGCATATCAGACCTTTCTGAAATCCTGCCGCTCAATACAGCACTTTGGCTGCAGAGAAAATAGGAGATGGCACTGCAGGAATCTGATCAATAAGAAAAAAGGATTCTGGGATCACAACTCTTTCGGTTGTGTTAATTGCAGTTTTTTATTTGTTTCTCTTGAGAATGTTTCCTAGTCTAGAAATGCCAAAAATTGTGGAGAAATGAATTTGTACCTTTTAAAAATAGTTTCAAAACCTTAACCTGTCAAAATACCAAATACTCAGTGATTTTGTTGTTGAACGGTTTTATTTAAGTGCTTTTCTACCACTCAGCCACTCAACTGATGCTTTTTCTTATCCTTCCTTTTCTGGTCATTTGCTATATGGTTTTTTAAATCCGTTTGCTTTTTTAACAACCTGTCATATCCACTCTAGATCACATTCTTCCCTGAGGTTATGTGCTTAGCCAATAAAACTGAGTCTTCCTAAAGACTTGAACTAGAAATTAAAATTTCAGTAAGCAAGCAGCTAGTTATACCTCCCTCTAACCAGGAGCTCGGTCCCTGAAGTTCCTTCCCAGAGACTTTCTCCCAAGAGGCTTAAGTAGCGTCGATAAGGCTTTCCTAGCCCATCTGTTTCCCCCCAAATGATAGAAGTCCATTTTCAGGCTTTCTTACTTAAAAGAAAGGAAAATGCAATTAATAGAAAATCACCAGGCCAGATCCATGTTCTCAGAAACCCCTCTACTTCAAGTAGCAGAGTGATCTGGAATTCTAGTCATAGGCCAGAAACCTTAAGTTCTTGGTGGTGGCAGCAATTCAGAGGAGTGTTGCCTTCTTGAGGTCTGCTCAGTAGATGTTTGGAAGTGCTTTGCTTCACTTGGAAAACCAATGCTTGAAGTTAAATTGAGATGAATTCAGTGTCCCCTCCACTATTAAATTTGTTCATTGGCAAATGATTTTCGAAAGTAACACTAGGGTGATGTTTAATTACTTGTGTTCAACTTGAACGAATATGAAAAATACCTGTCTTGGAATGCAAAAGATTTTAACTATTGTGGCTGTTCCTTGCCTTTATTCTGATATAAGCAATATTCTGGCATCAAATCATCTTAAATAAATATGTGAGAGACAGAATTGAGTTCAGTACCAAGAACATTTTTTAACTCACTGAACGAAATGATATAATCACATCTAAACAATGGGTTTCCATCATGCTGAAAACATTGCTTTTCTAAAGTTCTGAATTGGACTCATTAGCTCAGAAGCTCTGCAATGCTCCCACATTGGCATACCTCTAATAAATGAATGTTGCACTCACATTTGTATAATAACAACTTAGAGCTTTTAAATTTTCAAAGTGCTTTCACATCTGTTACCTCATTTTAGTACAAACGAACTATCCCACACAACTACTCATGTGCATATTGCACACAGCAGATAAGTTTCTCAGTCCGAGTTCTGTAGAGATGAAAAAGCAAGTGAAAATATGGAAAATAGAACAGAAGGGGGACAAATATGTCCAGTATTTAGGGCCGACTCACAATCTTTGGAAATTTTCTTGAGTGATATTTAGAAGTCAGAATACTCTTGGGTGCCTGTGTGGCTCAGTCGGTTAAGTGTCTGCTTTCGGCTCGGGTTGTGATCCCAGGGTCCTGGGATCAAGCCCCACATCGGGCTCCTTGCTCAGCGGGGAGCCTGCTTCTCCCTCTGCCTCTGCCATGCGCTCTCTCTCTTTGTTTCTCATGAATAAATAAATTAAATATTAAAAAAAAGAATACTCTTAAAATGAATAATAAAGGAAAGTAATGGAGCTAACAAAGACTAGAGACCACATTCCGCAAAGTTACAAAGAAAGGAAAAGGGTTTCCCAATATGAAACTTATCACCACTTATAGGCCTTCATTTACAAAAAATACTTATGGAAAAATATAACGATGCTTCTATTTTCACAAAATAAAAAGGGCTCCTAAGTAGTAAGAGAAATACATATCTTTGCACAAATTTTTGCTTGATATTAATGAAGAAAATCCATCATGTAGAAGTCCTTGTGTTTGGAAGGCTCTCATCTAAATAAAAAGGTCAGTATTGGGGGGCAGTTACCTTATCTGATGCACACAAACCTGAGAAATAGACATTATCCACATTTTGAAGACAAGGAGACTGCGAAACCACATGACTTGCTTGCTCGGGGTCACACAGCCAGAAAGAAGTCAAATCAGAACTTGCCTGGGGATCATGTAAGACACTGCAAAGGCTTTGGGTGAATTGCTCCTCAGTCAGTAGAAAGTTGATTCAGTTGGAAGTCTAGTGTTTCTTGATCCAAGCAGTATTACTTAATAAGTACAAGCGATCAGTTACTTCTTTATTTGAAAGCATTTTACATATTATATGAGTTCTACAAATGTCCGTTCTTTTGATACCGTTAAAAGAAGAGAAATGGAAACAGGGCCAGATAGAAGCCCTGTCGTGGCCAAATGAGTGCCTGGGAGTCCATGTGCTTTATCTTATCTAATCCTCACAATGGCATATCCTGTGCTCAAGCAAGCCCAGGTGGGTGAGAGGTTTGCCACACGGTTGGCGTGTGGCAGAGCTGGGACTCACGCTTTGCCTACCTGACCATATCCTGGTTCCTCTATGGCTCTTGATACCCTGTGGTAGCTGTCTTAAATGATATAAATATTTTTACATGATATAAAACATGTTAATAACAGTTCAACAAATACAAATTTCCCCTATGCTAGGATAGATTACACTTACGTAGGCACAGCAAGCAGAATGAGAATAAAATCACTAGCAGTTTAGTGGAAACTTATTGAATCCGCTTTTTTATGTATCACCATAAAACCCTTTAATGCAAAAGTATAATGGTTATTTGTTGAGCCTTTTAGTGGAGACCCCTCTCTGCACATCTTGGCAGAGCTCTGCCCTTCACGCATGTTTGTGAAAGCTTTGCACGGAGGTATGGGGCTTACAGCGCATACAGAGACGTCCTTGGGTGTGTTTCTGCAAACAGTGAGACACTGTTTCCTTAGCGGCTTCTTCAGTCGGAGTTCTCATTTGCTTTCTCTCTGGCTGTGCGACCGTACCAAGTCATGTGGTTTCTCTGAACTTCAGCTTTCTTTCTTTCTTTTTTTTTTTTAAGATTTTATTTATTTATTTGATAGACACAGTGAGAGAGGGAACACAAGCAGGGGGAGAGGGAGAGGGAGAAACAGGCTTCCCACGGAGCAGGGAGCCCGATGATGCGGGGCTCCATCCCAGGACCCTGGGATCATGACCTGAGCCGAAGGCAGACGCTTAACGGCTGAGCAACCCAGGCGCCCTTTCAGCTTTCTTTAAAATGTGGATAAAGCCTGCCTCTGGGATTTGTGTGTACCAGATAATTTATGTGAAAGCATATTCTAAACTGTAAGTCACTGTGTTATTAATACGTAGATGATATGACTCTCAATTCAGGTATATCACCTGTCAGTCCCTAATTCGAAGGTCCCTGGTTCATCATAGGGCCAGTCAGTGCTAAAGATATTAGAAAGGTAAGTGCTCACTCAGATGGTTTAGCATTCTAAAAGACAGTCTTTTTGTTCCAGCATTATGCATGCTTAGAATATATATGGACAGTGGAATTGGAATTTTGCTCTTTATTATTTTAGTTGCATAAATGTGAAGACTGCCGAGAAGCATCTCTCATGATGGAGAAGGGGGTCTGTGCGGTGATCACAAAGCCAGGAGAGGCAGAGGATAGTTGGAATAGTTCTCTACAAATTCAGGCTACAAAAGTATGTAGCACTCCTTAGTCCCCATCACCTGTTTAACCCATCACCTCACCCCCCTCCCCTTGCGAGGAGCACCAGGTGATGGATGGAAGTGTCGAATCACTACATTGCACACCTGAAACTAAAATGTTAACTAACTGGAATTTAAATAAAAACTTTTTTTAAAGTATGTAGCAAAGAATATACTAATGGCATGTTACAGTATTTTAACATGGTGAGGTAAAACATTAAGTGAGAAAGAGGGATTATTTTTCCTTAAATGAAATTTAGAACTTGCTTGAAATACACAGTCCGCAAAATTAGCTACAGAGGCATGGCTATCCCAAGCCATGAGGCAAATGCTTGCCGTCTTTGGGAAAGAAGGAAGATGGTAATTTATTTTTTCACACTTTCCCCGGGGAAGTCTATTGTTTCTAGAAATTCTACCCACTTCTCTGGCATTATGGGAATTTACAGAATCAGCCTTCAGAAAATAGCATGACTATGCTCAAGGGACAGCATTTTACTAAGCGATTTCCCCCCCCCAAACTAACAAGTTTTCTTATTACTGTGTTAACATTAGATTTTTTTTTAAATGCTCCTAGGTTTATGGCTAGCTTTTAGTTTAGATTTTTATCACCTAACCACTACTCAGAAAGGCTCAGCCTGTCCATGACTTCAAAATTTTCTTCCATGAACGTCTAAAGAGCAACTTCTAATACTTAAGCACAGACAGATAACATATAACCAAAAAAAGAAGGTTAAGAATAAACTCAGAAAGCTCTTCCATCAGAAACTTCCAATTTGACAGCTTGTCGGGTTGACAGGCTGACACGCCAGCTTCAGAGATAACTTGGGATGTTGATGGTATCTGTGCCCTGTGTCAAGCCAAGAACTCTGGACCACCAGCCATTGAGTCCCAAAAGCATCACACCAAGCAGAAGTGGAAAACGTTGCTTTCATAATTGGAATTTAAATCTGATGTGTGTATACGTTGTTTATTAATGTGGACAGTTAATTGCCTCTTCTTAAAATATATACTGGTCTCTCCCTGTGACAACTTTGGGGTGGGAAATTCCAATGTGATTAGTGTCTTTGGGAAACACTGAAGTGTCACTGTCTATCCTGTGCATCAGGTTTAAAAAAATCTATCCTGTGCATCAGGTTTAAAAAAATCACTCAGAGGGATTTGTTTTTAGATTTTGATACTCATCTTACAAGTCTGGATTATTTCATTCTCTGTCAAGTCCATCGGCGAGGCAAATTAGATGACCAGGAGTTTGTCCTGACAGATGCCAGTCAGACCTAAACACCTCCATTCATTTTGCTAGAGAAGCTTTGATGTCTCCACCTTCCCTCAGTGTCCTGGTACTTAACCAAAGTGAATGTTTCCCATTAAAAACAGACCATGGATTTTTTTAAAAAATCAGTATAAAACATCCTATTTTCAACTGAATAAATAAGAAATCTGACAATATATAAAAACCCTATTTCGGTAGAATTGACCTCCTGATACTTAGTGGTGCCTTAGGCTTGCTGACAGTGAGCAGCTTATTCACATAGAGGCACACCGGGCTATTTTTCCACTTGTTAAATCTTTGGAATGTTTCTCATTATATTCAGTCCAGTTCTTGGGTCTGCAGGTCAGAGTTTTGGCTGTTATAATCTGACCTTGATAAATTTTCAAGGGTAGGAGAATTCTCTTATTCTCCCTCTCCCTCTTCCTTTTCTTTTTCCAATGTAAAAAAAAAAAAAAAATGAAGACAAGGTTTTTTTAATGTCTAGAGGAAATAGGGCTGATTATGCGGTCCTTTCTCAGTTAATTCCATTTGTAGATGACTGAAGTAATATACCAGTAGGGACTCTTCTAGATACATGCAAGTAACAAAAATCCACCTCAGGGTGTCTTTAAGTTAAAAAGGGCATGTGTTTGAATCATTTCACTGTGAAGTCCAGGTAGACCTGGGTCCGGGTGCTCCTATGATGTCTTGCTCTTTGGCTCTTCATGTCTCAACTCTGCTCTTCTCCCAAACAGGCTCTCTCTATGAGGGAGTTTCAAATCCAGTTTCTATTCAACTTGAAACTACAAGAAAGATGGCTTATCTTTCCAGGAGTTCCCCCCCAAAAGTGCCAGGATTGAGTCGCATTTGTTCAGATCAGCCTGTTCTGGTTCACTTACCTGTCCAGAGCTAATTATAAAGGAGGGTGTGTGTGTGTGTGTGTGTGTGTGTGTGTGTGTGCGCGCCCACGCATTATTTTTTGTGAGGCACAAGTAAAGGAGTAGTTATCAAAGTATTTTACAAACTCTAAAGTTATATGTTTGGGTTGTTTTATTAGAAAGTATCATTATTTTGAGAAAACTTCTACAGTATGCTTTTTCAATTAACAACTGGGAATAAATGCAATGCAAAGTAAAGCTCATAATATTTAACTGTGTTTTACAAAACTATTTCTGTTTTCCAGCTCCTGAGCCCAAACTAATACCTCTCCACTGATATGGAAACGATAGTTCTTAGGAGTTCGAATACTCCAAGGAGTTCCTATCTGTGTTATAACCCAGTTAGCATTGGAGCTCTTTGGAAAGGATTTAAGGATGAAACCCCTATTTAAATACTTTTAAATACTTTATGAGTTAGCATACATCAAAATCTATCATTATATTTTACATTTAAACAAATTTTTTTCTCTTACAGTGAAGTGTATGTTGGCTATGTAGTAACAAGGCCTGACTCTTCCTTCATCATTTTAAAATTCCCTGTAATAAGGACTCTGTAAATACTTGTTGACCAGATTACTTTACACAAGGTTATAGGCACCACAAAGCCACAGGTTTCTAGGACCCCAGATTAGACACAAATTGGGATGGTCTCAAATCTTCTAGAAAAACTATCTGGAACAGAAGCATATCCCCTGCCCAGTAGATCTGGTAAGTTAGCTCAACACCATTATTGTCAGAGGCAGCACTGATTAATATGACTTATAGTACAACTTATAATGTATAATTAATACAACCCTCAAAGCATGGAGAATTTATGTTGCTTACCCAAGACCACACAGGTTGTAAGAAGTCGAGGCAGGGTTTGGACCCAAGCAGTCAAGCTTCCCACCCTGTGCTTTAACCATGTGTTGATACACCTGCACTGTCTCTATCCAAACGGGGTCCCGGCAGACACAACACATTCTACAAGTTCTAGAACCCCAAAAGTCTTTAGTGCAATGTTTTGAGTCCTGTGACAAACTATTAATAATATCTAACGTTTTATGAAAAGGCAAGATTAGTAGAGAATTGAACCTCCAAGGTAGCATGGATAAACTTTGTCAAGAAAATCCTTTGCTCTTGACATCCATTTTCTCATTCTTTACAAATCAGGAGCAGCAAACAATTGCTTCATGTAAACAATTATGAAATGGCGTGACCCCTTTTCTATAGGGGTCTCCAATGAGGTTTGAATGCAGCATCACAAAAATTTGCAGTAACTTTTGTTAATGACTAGAAGATTCTTCTGTGCTTCTGCTAAAGAAAAGCAGAGAATCTTAGGATGGGAAGGGCCCAGAAAATGTATCTAGTCCTGTGACTTAATGCAGCACTGCTTCTAATACATCCTTAATAGACAGCTACAAGTTTCTGCCTACCTTTGTCACTGGGAAGGTGACCCCAACTTTGTGAAGCAGTCCCATCACCGTTGGAAAAGTTCTGATAGAACTGTTGCCTTATGCTGAATTGATATAAGCCTTCCTAAAACTACTACATAGTTAGTTTGGAAAACATGAAGAATAAATCTGCTCCCTTTTACTGAGAATAGTTCTTTAAGACTAAAGAGAATTTGATGCCTTCCCCTCACTCCTTGCCAATATCATTCTGAGAAGTGGGATGTGGACCCCACAGCATCCTCATTCCCCAGCTCTGGGCACATCTGCTTTGTTGATGCTCATGCTTAACATCAGTAACATCTTGTTAACTCCTACTGAGCTTTTCTTCATGAAAATGTCCCAGCCTTTACCAATGGCCATGGGCCATGCCTCCCTCCTCAGCCCTCAGCCTTGGTGTGTGTGTGTGTGTGTGTGTGTGTGTGTGTGTGTGTGTGTGTGTGTGTGTGTGTGTATGTTTAACCGTAATGCAGGATTTTACATTTACACTATTCCTTTCCAGCTTTCCAGCAAAAACAGTTTTATCAAGTTGTTTACCCAATAATCCTAGTCTGTCAATGTCTTGCTAAAGCTTGGTCAACACTCAGTTTATCAGTGATCCTCCCCAATTATGTCATGTGCTAATTTAAAACGCTTATTCAAACAAGCATGTCTTTCAAGTAATTTCTCCAATGTGGTGACTTCAGTGTTGAACAGACAGAAATGAGGAAGAAACTGCAGTCTTCTGCCAGAGACCTCTTGGGTTGGCATCATTTAAGATCATCATTCAACTAGACCTCATTTTTCCATATTTTCCACACTCATAATATGGGGAAATAATGGTGTCTCAACATCGGTGAATGAATGGCCTTGTCCAATACCCTTTTTTTACCAGAGGCAGGAAGCAATGTTGAGCATCTAGCTAATAAATGGGTTTAAATAAAGAAAATGACAGCCTCAGTTTGCAAGAAAGGAACATAATGTATAAAAAGATGTTAAAGGCAAAGAGCAGTATTACTCTGCAAAATCCGGTTCCTTCGCAACAATTCGTGATAAAAAAGCTGATCGCTGCTTTTCTGAATGAGTTATTAATATTTCTGCTTCTTAGGTGTTCTGAAAAATGTATCAGTAATGGTGGCATCCAAAGTTTGAGGTAGAACAAGTAAAACAGCCCCTATTGCAATAAATAGCATGATCCCAATTGACTTAAATTCCCTGCAAGACGCAGGGAAACTGGGGAGCTGTACATTACGATCTCAATTGCACAGTGTTCCTTTTTTCTCTCTGCTTTCCTTTTTCTGAAGAGATCTCATAAATAATTGTGTATTGTCATTTAGGGCTACAACTGTCATATTAGGGAATGCAGGTTATATATGATCTCTGCAAATGAATAACAGAAATCACCTAGCCTGTACGTTCTCTCCTACCTTGGTAGCTGAGGGCTTATTTTATGTGCTGTCATTACCAGAATCAGTTGGGAGGGAGGAAGGCAGGAAGGAGGGAGGGAAAGAGAGAAACCTGTAAATTTGGGCAAGCAACAGGAATTTATCATCAGTATCTGTATCATGCCAATGGACTTAGGATGGGACCAATAGTGGTATTTAGTTCTTCCCACTTTTGCTAGATTAATGAATGCTGATGCCATGAACAGTGGGTCACACAGAGAGAACTGTTGGCCTGACTCTTCACTTCCAGGGGAAGGTCACAATCACAAAGGTTTGATAGGACTGCTCTTCAGGGAGGTGGAGAAATGACAGGAAACAGCATCTTCTTGAGTCCAGCATTCCCTGCAGATGAAATAGTCTGAAACTTTTCTTAAAAGGGTCAGTGGCAAACATATAAATAAATAAAAATTTAAACAAAAACCAAAAACCCTGAACTTGAGACAATCGAGTGTAGTTGAAAAGAAGAATCCCATACAGTTGTTTGAGGGCTGTGTGCAAATCGCAGAGCTCACAGGAGGGGAGAGGAGGATCATTCCTGAATCCATGGCAGGGAGATGGCAGTGATCCTAGGCTGGCCCACAGCTTCTGGGCAACTCAGGAGAAACCAAGGGTTTTGATCTTCTGATTTCCAGGCAGTATTTCTGTGAGTGCCCATGGAAGAAGAGGCTGTCACTGCTGGAAGAAAAGATGCAGAGGTGTTGGGTGCATTAATCCTTGCCTGAACCGAGTCTCTCTGACTCCCATCTTTTGACAGATCTCATTTTAGTCTCTGCTCAAGGAGCCGCTGAGTCCGCTGGCTGCTGACCAAGCCTTCCTTTGTTAGGGTGCCCCTTCTTCTTTTGCCTTTGAAGCTGTTTTGTTCACTCTTCAAGTTTGTTTTTGTTTTATTTTAGAAGCGCTGTCATCCAAGAGAAGGAATGGATTTCATTATACCTTTAGCATTCAACCCTGAACCTTTCCTGTTTCTTGTTGGATTCTTTCTGGTCAATTTTCGAACACCCCGAAGTGTGAAAAAATTTTGACAATATAAGGGAGAAACGGAGAAAAAGACAATTTTTTTTCAGGGCTAGAACAAGGCAGAAAATTTCATCTTGGTAGAATCTGACCGGAGGACTCTATTCATATACGTTTCTTTATTAAACTAGCTACACAGTGTTGGCAGACTCCTGGAAGGTTTTCAGAGCCTAATTGGTGTTAGTGAGTAGATGGAGCTCTTGTCAGCTTGCTCCATTCCAAGACCCACCATCAGCCTCTGAATCCCAGTTTACTACTGGTCCTGATGGTGGAAAAGGGATTGTGTCCGTAGCAACATGCATTCCATAGACAGCCACTTTGTGACCCATGCCTTGTGCTCAAAAGATGCAGTAACTATCTTGAAATGATGTCATGGTGCCAGGGAGACAGATTCCTATGTTCTAAACCTTTTTTAAATGTTCAACTTCTGCTTAAAAGAATAATCCTTTTACAGTGTGGAAAATATAGACTGAATTTGGACATAATACGCTGGATGTTCAGGGAGGGCTTCTCTGAGATGGTGACATTGGAGTAGAGCCTGCAGGAAATGGGGGAGCTAGTCCCGCAGTAGCTGGAGGAAGAACATTTCAGGCAGAAGGGGAGACAAATGCAGAGGCTTGAAGCGGGAATGTCCAGAACCAAGTAAGCAAGAAGAATAGTAGGAGAGGAGGGCAGAGAGATGAGGCTGGGGCTGGGTGCCAGAGGATGGAGATGCTCGCAGGCCATCGTCAGGACTCTGGATCTTCCTGTGGGTTCATTGGAACAGAGTGGCATGATGCAGCTTTCATTTCAAACAGATCATGTTGGCAGTTGTATTGAGAATAAGCACTAAGGGGACAAGGTTGAAAGCAACGAGACCAGTTTGCAAGCTAATGGAATAATCCAAGTGAGAAAAGGTAGTGGCTTGGACCAGGCAGTGATAGGAGGGTGAGAAGACTTTAGAAGTAGACTCAGCAGGATTTGCTGCTAGATTGGATGAGAAATGTGAGCAAAAGGATGTGGCTGGAAGAAGGGGTTGCTGTTCACTGAGACAAAAAGTCTTATGGGGAAGGTGAGGTAAACAGGAGCTTGGTTTGGGCATTTAATTTAAGGTTAAGATGCCTATTAATCATCAAAGTAGGGCAGCATCAAGAGGACAGCTGGGTATCCAAGTGTGAAGCTCAGGGGAGAGGTCTAGACTGGAGATACAAATCTGAGAGTCAGAACTGGGTGACACCACCTAATGTAGCCAGAGAAGGGAAAGGAATCGAGGACTGATGCTCCAGGGATCAGAAGATGACCACTTATAGGAACCAGCAAAGGAGGCCAAGAAATGGAAGGAGTGATCAAGTGTCAGAGGTCAAGGAAAATGAAGCGTCAGATTTGGCAGAGTGAAGGGTATAGAGAAAAGCAGTTTCTGTAGAATGGGCTCAAGTGAGGACAGGAAAAGAGAACATGGAGAAAGCACAGGCACCTCTTGGGGCATTTTGCTTCTTAAGAACAGAAATTGAGTAGGAGCTCAAGAAGGATGTTGGGTCAAGGGAAGGAATCCATTTGCTTTTTTTTTTTTTTAATTTTTTTTTAATTATGTTATGTTAATCACCATACATTACATCATTACTTTTTGATGTAGTGTTCCATGATTCATTGTTTGCATATAACACCCAGTGCTCCATACAGAACATGCCCTCTTTAATGCTTTTAGTAGAAGATGTTATAGCACTGTTTGAGAATGCTCCAGTAAAGAGGGGGAAAATGGATGAGGAAGAAGAGAGAATATATCATAAACTACTGGAATGCTACCAGTTGAGCAGAAAAGAAGCCTACCTTTAGAAAGAAAACCTTGAAGATATAAGTACTATGCTTTACATTTTGTCATTAGATTGGAATGCAGATGTGTTGTATTTTCTGAACTGAATTCCTGGTAACCTGAGGTACATGATGGTGACAAGAACAAGATGTGTGTTGTATTTTAAGAAAACATTTCCAGAGTCAGGAGAGAGGTCTGAACTAAAGATAACATGATATGCCTTTGCTTCATCAAAGAAATCCACATTCAGTTATTGACTATATCTTGGTTATAAGACTATATCTTTCCTTAATCCCCATTTATTTGGATTTCATGGTAATTCAGGTTCAGATAAACTAAGTTAGCCTGAGAAATAAGCAAATGAAATTTGCAGAGGGATATTTAACATCCTTTTATAGAATTGTTTCCAGGCTCTGTACAAGGAGCCCTTTAACGCATAGGTATACTAATTACAAATGTTCCTTCTCTCTTCAACAAAGTGAGCAGCCCTTTGTCAACCTTTATCAGGAAAAAATGAGAATCATTCTAACAAGAAGTCTGCAAGGTTAATTTCTGGTGCCTTTACCAGAAATGTGTCAGCAGTGACATCACTGACTAAAAGCACACGTGGCGATAACAAAGCAGACCAACTACAAATGATAATGAATAGTAGTAATTAATGTTCCTGTCGTGCTTTACTCTTTGTCAAGAAACTTTGAACACATTCTACTGTTCCATTGATTCAGTAAACATGCTTGATGGCCTTTTGTGTTCGAGGTGCTAGAAATTTAGCTGTGAAAAAGTTCCCTCTCTCATGAAGCTTAACATGAGCTGCAGAACAACCTGACAAAATAAGTAGGTCAAGTACTATTATTATTCTTTACAGATGAGGACATTCTAAAGCTTAATTAAAACTTAGATTTAAATCACTACCATTCTAGGAATTTGGGCTCCCGATGAAATCTTATCACCAGTATTTTCTTTCTCAGAACTGTTCAGAACTCAGCACTTCAATACAAGTTGTACCGTGAAATATTATCTTCATAAATATAATGAAATTCTGTGATGGAAACTCTTTTGCATTAAAAAAAAAAACCTCATTCCAGTACTCAGTCTAATAACCATGTGCCTAGAAGAGCCATTTTATCTTATGAAGACACCAGTTACAGCTAATCCACCTAGAGTAACTGCTCTTTGAGCCTGATAAATTATTTACTGCCAAAAGAATTACTGTGGTATCTGAAATGTATCAGCATTTTCTTCAACAACCTCCACAACTAAAACACAACTGCCTTTATTTTCAACTCTTTTTTAAAAATCTGACTTTTTACCCTTTGCGTTGAGTCAATTAATTGTTGGAACTTATAGAAGTGTTATTGTTTTCTAAGTTTAAGACACAGCTTATAAATGAAAATAGTTATTGTAACATCTTTCAAATGTATATAAGCCACATACAAACTCTCTTCAGTGTATGTGACTAGAGGTAGAGTTTTTTTCTTCATTGAGAAAAATTTTATGCAGATTTAAAAAAATAAACTAAGTGATGTACGAGACCCTCTCTTCCCTCCTTAACTCTCTGGTAACTTTCTCTGACTGTTGGAAGATAAGATTCATGTAACAAGACATTAAGTGGGAAATTTCCTGTAGGAACTAAGTACAGAGTATTCTCAAGAGAAAGTTGCCAATAATGGAGTCAGCTACCCTGTTCAGGATTGACCAGGAGGTGGTGAAACCAGGCGCCATCAGCTGCCTGTGTGGACAGGCAGAAGACTGGTGTTGGGGAAGGGCAGAGAACTGTCTGAGCCACTGAGGAGAGCGCATGGGAGAAGAGAGAGGTGTCCCCATGCACTTAGAGCCTACTCTGGAAGAGCTCTAAGAGGAAGTCTCATGCAGAGTGGGGGAACCTGCCAGAAGGGGAAACGGGCATCTCATTCCACAGTCAGACTTCTGATAGGCAGATGCACCAACCTGAGCTGAAGAAGAGAGAACTGGAGGGACATGTCCTGGCAGAGAGGGGAGTGGTCACAGAGCAGCCTACCCTGCACAGCCAGGCTGTATGTATGTGTGATGTGGGTGGGTGTGTAGGAGGAGTCTGGGTTATACCCTCTCCCCTGTGTCCTGTCCAACGGGTGAGCATGGGCTCTAGGAGGGCTGAGTAGAGGTTGGAGGAAGTCAGGCTTGGGACATATTTCTCACATCAGGAACTGTGCAGTGGGGACCCCATCCATCCCTACAGAGCCCTCCAAAGATCTCACACAGAAACGCAGTAGAACCTGTGTGGGGCAGGATGGTTGCACTCCCTACAAGAGGACACCGGAGGCCATTACTCCGGTGGAGCATTACTCTAGGAAGCAGTGCAAGCTGTCAGAGAATTCAGCCATAGCCGGATAAGAAAAGAGGCCTTTGTCCTTCTCCTGTGCTCCCCTCTCCAACAAAGGGCATGAAGGAGGTAGAGCTTGGGGTGGGGGATATCCACGATTGACCATACCACCCTACTCCTCCCTACTCCTAGTGGAAGAAGGAAGGCGAAGAGGACCGAGTACAAATCAAGCGTCTTGTAACCACCATGGGATTTTTAAGCCTCAAGCCTGGCTTGTGGGGAGGGCAAGGTCTGAATCAGATGATACTGGGGTTTTTTTACAAGATGGATTCTTAGTGACTCAGAGTGACCAGGAAGTTACAAGGTCTGCCCCAAGTGTCAAGTGGCCTGGTGCCCATCAGGGAGGGGAGATGGGGCTGGCCCTTTTGGGAGTAACGAGTGGAAAACAATAAACCTTTCGGGTATTTGACGCCTAGTGGAGTTGAGACTGTTCCTTGAACTTACCACTTACATGTACACTTGTTCCAGGGTCGGTAAAACCAGTTCCATGTAACTGGAGCCTGCCTTTGCCTCCTTTGCCTTCCCATGAGGTCAGTACCGTGCTGACACCCCTTCCCAGCCATCCCAACAGGCCGACACGTGTGACACTCCCGTGTCACCTGAGCAAGCCACTTACCCTTTCTGAATGTCAGTGTCTTCATCTGTCAAATGACAAGTGGTTCCTGGGTTACTTCTAGCATTAAGAGTCTGTGGAAGTTGGGGCTCCTAGGTGGCTCAGTCGCTTAAGTGGCCGACTCTTGATTTCGGCTCAGGTCGTGGTCTCAGGCTGGTGAGATCGAGCCCCACATCAGGCTCTGCAGTCAGTGGGGAGTCTGCTTGAGATTTTCACTCCCTCTCCCACTGCCCCCCCACTCTCCCTCTCTCTGTCTCTCTCAGATAAATAAATAATTTTTTTTTTTAAAGTCTGTGAAAATTGTGAAAGAATGAGCTCAGAAATGTGGATGAGAGTACTGGAAATATGAAAGGTATCCTCCCGCATGTCTGTTTGTGCCAGTTAAGATGGTCATCCCACCAAAGCATGGAGTTGGTATATTTAAATCAGGTGGCAGCTATTGTAGACGAGGCTGGAGGTTTAATGGGCACAAGACTTAACTTGCTAGAGATTGAATTTTTGAAAGGTAGGAAGAGGAAGATCCCCTGTGGAGAGAATACCAGGAAGTCTAGGGAGGGAACTGAGAGTAGCAGAGCCGGTTTAAGTGGGAGGTGGTTGCAGTTGCCTTCGGCCAGACCCCAAGGATCTTACTTCCTTAAGGGAATGCCAGTTACCTAACAATCTGTCCCCAGCAAGCCATCCAGATGACAGAAGGGATGGAAAGCAAAGATGTCTGGGGGAGAGGGGGGAATGCCACCGTCACTGGACAGAGAGATGTTAAATTTCTGGTGAACGTTTCTGGGAGGGTGAAGGTAGGGAAAACATTGAGCCAGGGATAAGTTTCTTTTCCATAATTCATTTGCTGATGCAATTGTTCTTTGCCGGGCTTCTAAACCATATTGTGGTTATGTTCTTATCTCCTTCCTGCATGATCTTTGTACGGCCTGCTTGTGAATTCTGGGGATGTTCACAGTGCTTACTGAGTAAGTTTAGGCATGCTGCCATTTTCTGTGATTCAATTTCATGGTGTCTTTTAGAATGATGGAATTCAGGAAAAGAACTCTATAAAGATCAAGCCAGGAACCTCTTCGGTTTATTTGGTGGTTTCTGCTGTAACTCCTAGGAGGGGGGGTTAGCTTGGCATTTGGTTCTAAGCAAGCAAACATTATTGCCTTTTAATAATTGTTAATTCTTAGCTTGTTAATGGTGTGGTGGAGAGTCAGGATGATGGAGCTGAGCTGACTCATTATAGGCTCCCCACTGCTATTCCCCAAAGTGTCTGCTTCAGTAACAGACCCTGGCTTCCTGACCCCAACCCCTCCCTGCCCTAGTTTCCTTCCTGCCACCTCCCCCGCCACTCCCTTCCACTGCCGAGTGGCCAAATGATGCTTCCCCCCTTGTCAACCACAGTTCTGCCCTTGAGAACTCTGGAGGGAGAAGGATCTTCTAGGTTTATCAAATGGAGGAATGACTAAGTCAGGAAAGTCATTTTATTGCATTGTTTGCTTTTGGTCATTGAAGATAAGAAAACAAAAATATGTATTCTGCCCTAAAGGCTTTTTCCCATCTTTCTTGAACTCCATGAAAATATTTATCCTCTGAAATGAATGATGTGAAGAGGGAAGGTATTTCCGTTGTCTTTGGCAAATGTAAAACACAGTTTGCTTTTTCCAAGATGTGAATTTATTGGTAATCTCCCTTGATATAAAACTAATGTCTAAATGGTCTTTTTTCTTTCCCAGCCAACCCAAAATGCTTTTAAGCAAAAGAATGAGTTGGAAGCCAATTATTAAACCTGGGCATCCTGAAACATTTTTTGAGTGTGTGTGTGTGTGTGTGTGTGTGTGTTTAAGAAATGTGATTCTTTGCTTTTTATTATTTTCCTCCTTCCCCTCCTTGATGCTACCTTGGTAGCTGCCATGTTCTAAATATTGACAAGATGAGATAGTTTTCTGTTTATATCAGCAGTCGTCTGTCTGTGAGATATGGACGAATCAGAACGCTGGATTTCCTTTCTCAGCCATCCATCAGGTTCATAATGTAAGGTTACAAATGGTTATTTTCTTTCCTGAACTTGCGCTATGTAATGTGTTGCAAAGTGTTGTCAGTAGCTGCAGGTACTGTGTCCTGGCAATGCAGACGATCTGTGATGTCTAATGACTCCTGAGATCTTGTCTCTGATACTTCATTCACTGTGCCTTGTGACCAGTTGACGTGCAAACATTGTCCTAAAATGAGAAACATACCTGGTTTTTAAAGTCTGCAGTTAAAATCTGTTTCATGTGAGTTTTGGCTTTCATCCCAGGTGTCTGTGTTAACTTGCTTTTACAGGAAGAAGGAAAAGGGTAAATTGATATATATATATATATACACATGTATATATCAGTGTTATTCTTCCCCATCTTGTACTTCCCCATGTCCATGGGCTAGTCAACCCATCCTGTCCAAAAGTTCTCAAAGGTTCATGTGCTTCATTCACTTGTGAGAAATATTTGAGTCCGATTTGCATGGTAGTCTGTATCCATTTTACGCGAGCGTGGGAGTGGTATGGCCGGAAGCGGCATCGTTACAGCTACGGAGTGGTTCTCAGCCTTTTTCCACTGGACAATACTGAATTGATCTTTGGAATGTGCGTGAAATCGTGACCCATTTTACTCTGAGCTGTGTAATATTCAAATGTTCACAGCTTACCTCTGCACACTTAAAAAAAAAAAAACAAAACATTTTTGTTTGGGAAGTAGACATTTTAATGTTTGGTCTTTTCTGTTTTGTATTTTAAATACAATCCTATTTTCATATCCTGTTAAATTTTTCCCCATCGGATAGCCTGCTGCCTGAGAGGTTGAGGCATTTGGTTGAGAATCACTAAGGAGAGCTCTCGGGGCGGCATGTGAAGGGCCTACTTTCAGGGTGCCACGTCAGGCACACCCCTCCTGTGCATGGGACTTCTGGCTCTTGGGCTCGTGGGATCTGTACATTGCCTGGTACTGATGCTCTAGTGACCCAGCAGTCCCTCCTGAACCCGTAAATGCTAACCAGTGCTTTTTCATGTTCAGAAGTGGCCATCTCTGCTCTTTATCATCCAAAGGAACAAATTTAGTATAACCAGCTGCATTTGACCAAACTAGCATTCTTGATTCTGGAAGATTTTTTAAAGACCTGCTGTAGCATCCTGCTTCCGTGTGTATGTGAATGTTTGTAGGAGGCCCTTCCTTACATTCACACCCAAACCCATGCCTACATATTTATAAGCGTAGAGCTCTATGGAGCATTCTTCAAAGCCTCAGAGATAACAGAAGATAAATGTAATCACATACATCTTATGGAAGTTTGGGTAGCTCATCTCTGATCGATATTTGTCAGAATTCTTGAAAGTGAAGCCTTAACCTAACAATCGTCATTTAAAATCATTTTCGTTTTTCATTAAGTGTTCTGAAGAAATAGAGAATAATGTTTATTAATATTCAGATCTAAATTTATAAGCAGGTAGGTGGAAACAGTTCCTAGTAGAAAAGATTTAAAAGCTGCTATTTAAAAAAATCAATTAAATCCTAATTTTAAAAAAATCTAAAGAATTAATACAAGGCTTGGAAAATACCATACCTTTCTGTTCATGTTAGGAAGCTAAGTCATAATCCTGGCTTTTAATTATTTACTGACATCCTTAGGAAATGTTTTTCTCAAGAAGAAAATAAGGATATAGACGATGTTCCCTTCATATGCACAGAGAGCATAGAGAATATGTAGTATCTTCAATTTCCATGTTTGGAGGAGAGAACTCTGCAATACGATGTTTTTGCATTTGCCTTATGTATCTGGTGCATATGAATGAAAAGTCATGCAGCTTTAGCACCTTTTGGAATAAAGCAAAGCTGCATTTTAGACTCTGCCATCCAGTAAAAACCTATCTGTAGACTTTTGTGAATTTTTTCCTGGGCTATAACTAAATTCAGTTAGTGGTTTTATACTTTTCAGCTGGTGGGATAAAAGACATTTGATTTAATTACATCATATTAAGTATGGCCCCACCATAGCCCTTCACACTCGGCCACACTGTGCATGCCGAGTTGGCAGTTGGTAAATACCTATTCAACAGAATCAATTTTCCATTTAAAGCTCTAATCTCAAATTATATTATTTCTTTATATTCAAAGTTTAATTTTTATTTGAGCTGGAAAGGATACTTAATGATGTCCATTTTCCTTTGTTTCATTGATAATATCCTAAAGGAAATACATACATACATACCGCATAAATGAGGTTTTAAGCCATGACCAAATTCTTGGAATATTAAAATCACTCAATACATGAACATAAAGAAAATGTTTAAGTATTTTAAATGCTCTAAAAAAGTAGCCTGAAGACATTTAGTAAGAGTGCCTTGAATCATTGAATTTCTCTTCTATAATTACTTAAGCATTTTAAAGAGTACTGCCAGTCAGTAATAGTTTAAAGTAGAATTTTACCCCAACCTTTTCCTGTTTTGTTATTCTATTTAAATATAATTGCATCGCTGTTACCTATGTTTAGATCTACTGTTTATTAAGGATAAGGTTTAACTATAAACCATTCTTTGAGGCAAAAGACTTTTGAGGTCTGTTTGATTTTTTCATATTTAACAAAATTTTTTTAAACTGGGAAATTATTAAATTAACTTTGCTAATTTACCTGGAGAACTAATTTTATTAATTTGCCTGAGGAAATACAGGTGCCATCTCGATAAGAGTGTACTATTTTACAAGACCTAACGATGGGCCTCCCAGTTTGGAGTTATTTTATAGCTAAGATAGAAACCCCAATTTACCTTTTGGTTGCTCTCACCAGTCCCTACAGTGCACTGCCCTCCCCACTTCCTCCGTAGTTCCTTCCTGCTGCAGTCCAGCCTCCAGGATGGGTGAGCCCTAAGGCACCCTTATTCTCTCAACTCTTGTTTTTACTGTTGGTGGACCAGTTGAAGCTATAACCCACCCTAAGACCTAGGTCGTACCTCCCCCTGTCCATTCTCATAAAACTAACTCCAGAGAGAAGACTCAACACCTGCAGGTGGAGTCATATAAATATTCTTTGGTCTAAAGTTAAACACAGTAAGAATAAGCTGATGAATTTCTAGGAAGCAAATACATTTATTTTTTTATAACTTCAATCTTAAGAACACTTTGCCCTCCTTTGAAAATGAACGTCTGGAAATGGGCCCTAAATATGACAAAACTCAGTTCCTATTTCCAGAAAGATAGATTCAGTCCCTATCTAGAGAATTTAAAAATGTTTGGACTGGAGCCATGTTTCAAGGCCACAAAGAACATAAAGGAAGGATTGTACTTCTCTTCCCTATACTTTCCTCCCCTCCCACCTAGCGCGTAGGGGAGGCCCAGTGCGATCACTGAATTCAAAGCAGGAGGCTTGTGATTTCTGGACAGAGTGGAGTCCTAGAAGAGCAGATGATGGCGCTGCCTAAACTGAGTTAAATGGATGTGCCACGCGTTTCTTCAAGTGGTTATCAAATAAGAGGCCGGAATGATTTCCAGACCAAGGTGGTATGTGCTGGGGCTTGTTCTTCCCAAAATGGCTGCTACAACTTATGGGGATGATGTGAATATTTGGATCAGCATTTGGCTGTAGTTCTGCTTTACATGTATGGAACTCACATCGAAGTTTAATTATAAAAGTGCCTGAGTTAATTCAACAATTAGGGAATGAGTTTGCATATGATTTGCATGCTTAATGTACTGACCCCTGAAATGTCCCCATAACCCCAGCTTCATCCCACTCACGCCCACCCCCAGCCCTACCCCCAGCCTTTGCACCGCAACCCAGGGTGCCCCCAGCTCCTGCCATGTCTGTTCAGGCTGCTGTGAGAGCTGCCTGTTGAGCTTGGCCCAGAGATACCTCAGCTAAACTAAGACAGGGCTAACACGAAGCTCTGACGCTTGGTCTCAGTTGTCACCTCAGCAAACACTGGATCGAAAGGTCTTTTAACGTCAAACAACTCCTCCTTTTGTATCATCCCACGGAGTTGCGTGCAAACATCTGTTGTCCTGTTAACAGTGTCACCCGTGACTTAAATGTACAACACCTGTTTGCTGTGTTGTTGTTGCTTTATCGAGGGAGGGGAAGAAGGTGAATGGGGCGGACTAGAGGATTTGCTGGATTTGGGGAGAGCTTTTTAATTAAGAACTCCTAGCTGCATGTTTTCAGAGTTTTAACTATAGGTATTATCACTTAAATTACATTCAGCTTAAATTACATCAGCTTCAAAATAGTACTGAAATCCACATTTTCTACATTTTCAATTTCATACAATTTTTTTTTTTAAGAGCAAATCACAGCCAGTTGAATTAAAAGACTGAGAGATGATACAGACCAGGTGTTTGAAAGAGAAGGAAAAGAAAAGATCATAATAGGCAGCCAGAGGAAAACTTTCTCCTAAAATTAATTGCAGACAGTCTTTTTTTTTTACAAAATAAAAGTTATAAAGAGAAAACTCAAGAATGAGTCAGGGATGGGTCATAAGACAGACAAAAATGCTAAAGTAATTATTCCAGGTAAAGTCTTACCAATTTCAACAGACAGGAGATAAGAGAACCAAACCATATGCAAGTAAATTAGCAACTAGAACAAAACTAACACAGAGAGTGGCTTAGACTAGGGCGTGAGGAGCTCGAGGGACTCTGGTAGGTCACGTGCTCCAGTGAGACGCTAATGAGCTCGCAAGATACTAACTGCGCTACCTGAGTCTGGGAGTGACTCATCTAGAGAAGAGCTTCAGGTTCTCTGCCTCAGTGAAAAGGCCCGTGCAGTCCTGAGGGGCTCTATAGAGTTTTCCTCTAGTTTTTCAAAGACAGAAACTTCAGAAAGCAAAGCCTATGCCTAACACTTCCCAGCGTTAGCAGCCGCGGCATGTGCCACCTAATGTAAGTCCAGACTGCACAGAGAGAATTGGAATGCTAGTCCTCTTCCCCAGAACACACGTCCCGTTTAAGCTCTTCCTGGAGACTTGCGGTTTTTAAGCTGTTGGAGTTTCTGATCCTTTCAAAGAATTTAATGAAAGCTGTAGACTTTTTTCTCCCCCAAAACATACACCTACATCCAAAATTTTGCTTTCTTATCCTAGATTCCTTGAAAATCCTCCTTAAGAAACCCTACAGTATCAACCCATTTGCTAGTACTTCTGTAGAACTTGGTCTCTGACCAAGGTTTTACTTGGTTTGGGAGCTCGTGAGACCTATTTATATTCTTCCAACTCCTGAGAAAGGTAATTCGTTAATTCTGCAAGAGCAGCCAAATCCAGATTAAAAGAGTGGCTTTGGAAATCTGCCTGTTGTCTAGTTTTTGTTTATGTCCATTTGAGAACAAAGAACTGAATTTCGAGAAATTAGAATCTTTTCCAGGGAAAAGAGTGAGAAATCACCCGTGTATAATATCTAAATCAGACCAGAACCCAGAAAAGACCTGCCAACACCGGCCTTTGACTTTATAGATGCTCACACTAAGCCATTATAGTAATAAAACTAGTCGAGGCTAACCTCATGGAAAATGATAGATGGAAGGATGGGATGTCCTTCTGTCTCAGGTCTGTCTTAGTGGGCGTATGCATTAAATGATAGGCCATCATATGTGCATGTGCTTGTATTTGTGAATTAAGATCCTCAAGTACATGCATATTGCACGTATGACCAAACTTGGTATTTAAATGTTTATTATTCATTTGTGCTTAAGGTTTCCTGAGAAAGGTAGCTGAACACATCCAAGACCGTCATGTGGCATTTTATCAATACAAGTGAATTCAGATGAGGGAAACTAGCCACCCATTCGTAAATTTTTCTTCAAAAATTTTGTTTAGAATCACACTTACACTGTCTTTTCTCCAGAGATCTAAAATCATCCCAAGTACATGGTACATGTCATATTTGGAAACTGAAATTCATGGAACTGTGTATTCTGAATGTAAAAGCAATTCAGACTAAAAAGTTCAAATAACCAAGCTTAAGAACAGAAGTCTTTCAAAGGTCGTATGTTCTTTTTCTGTTGTAACAGAAAATCATGAATTAGTGCATCATTTATGAATATCTCCATGTTTTATTTTAAAATCACTTAGTTTAGGGTGTCCTTCTAAAAATGGAATAACTTCTTTCACGCCCCAGAAATTAACTCAGCTTTGGGAAATACGATGCTACCACATATGTAAAACCGTAATAACCAGTAGAAGTATTTCTACACATATAATACACCCAAATGCATTTGCCCATTCCAGCACCCATGTATAAGATGAACTCAGGCTAGCTGTAGGGAATGAGCTTTGCCGACTGCTCATATTACCTCTAGAATAAATGTCGTTTTCAGACAGGAGACTGGGGAGAACCTTCCATTACCTTGCGACCTCCAAATGAAGCAACAGCCTCAACCCCAGTACAATACTGGCAACACCACCCAGAAAAGCTCATCTTCCAATCGTGTGATTACAAAGCTTTTGTAAGTTACCATAAATTAAGCATTTGGGTACCAGTGGGGATGGAGGGTGTATTTCTGGTCTGTTTACTTTTATATTGAAAATAGGCCAAAATGTCCTCGCTGAAGCTCTTAAAGTGTTCCCTTCTCTTTTTCTTAAAGTAACCTTTTCTATACAGAGAAAGTCCAAGTAAATAGAGCTTAATAATCCCTTTATTTTTTTTTTAAGATTTTATTTATTTATTTGAGAGAGAGAGACTGAGAGAGAGAGCACATGAGAGGGGGGAGGGTTGGGAGGGTCAGAGGGAGAAGCAGACTCCTCGCTGAGCAAGGAGCCCGATGCCGGACTCGATCCAGGGACTCCAGGATCATGACCTGAGCCGAAGGCAGTCGCTTAACCAACTGAGCCACCCAGGCGCCCTTAATAATCCCTTTTAATCTTGTGAATTTAAGGTCTATTTTGCCTTCTTCTTATACAGTTGTATGTTTTAAATGAAATGTGATAAAGCCCAATCTTAAAATGGAAATGAATATAAATATAACACGTAGACATCAACACTCACTCACCAATGATCTCAAAACACTGGGTCTACTACCAGATTTTTTTCATTAGGATTATATTACTGGGTACTTTTTTCTAATAGGAGAGAGAATCAGGCTTAGCTGAGAATCGCAAGAAATATGAACAGGTGAATGTTGAAAAAATACCATAGGTTTGGGGACAGGTGGTTGTCATGACTACAGCAGGAAAAGTAAAATCACCTCTTTTAAAAAGAAATGTTTCAATTCGGACAAACTTCCCCAATAACTGAAAAGGCAAGGATTTCTCCGAGATCATTTTCCTTAATTTGATTAAGACGTGCGCGTTCTGGTTGTCGCATAGCAATTTCGGCCCTTTTTTCATTTTGTTATCCATCCCTCTTTTACTGCCTACTTATAGTGGAGCATTGGATTTATTTCAGCAGTAAGCTCCCCCAAACTGTGGAACTGAAATGCCTCCTTCCTGCAAAGCTCAAACGCCACACGAACCCCTGAGCCTTTCGGAACGCGCGTTGCCTCGGGCCCTTAACCACGCCCTCTGCTCCCTTCAGGGCACGCCCCTCTTCGCGTCGGGCATTCCTGGTCTGCACGCCGGATTCCCAGTCCTGGTTTTGCAGCGTGCCATGTCAGGAAAATAATTATTTTGTGGGTTTTTTTGTTTTGTTTAGTTTTTAAGACACATAGAACTCTTATTTTGTGTGTGTGTTTTTTAAAGACACATAGCTCTTTCGCTCTCTCGCTTTCTCTCTCTCTTTTTTTTGGAAGGAGATTAGGGAGGGAAAAAATGACAAAAGAAAGAAACCCTATTGAAGCTTCAAAAAGTTGAAGAGGAGTCAATTGATGGAAAGGCAAAACAGACATTTTGCTACAAACTCTTTGTCCCCCCCATCTCCCAGCCAGAACTTGGAAAGTGAGTGGCGTTTTGTACCAAGACAGTATTGGATTAGATCATCTAACAACAAAAAGATTGGTAATTCTTGGGAGGAGACGTTCTTATCTCCCTCCTACCCCATTCAGCGCCCGCGCACCGCCCCCCCCTCCCCCGCATGTCGGTTTGCACCAGGAACTGGGCTCTCTCACTTCTGGAACAACCGAGATGCCATTCCCTCTCCCCGCAGGCTTCCATCTCCTGCGCATCCCATTCTCAGGTGGATCAGCCACTGGGCGTGCAGCTGTGAATGAAAAGACCCCAAACTGCATCTCCGCCTGAGAGCGGCCTAATGTTAATTACCTACGCAGCCAACTCAGCCCAAATTGGGTGCATGTCGCTTAGCTTCTCAGCTGTCTCATACAACCCTGTAATTACGTAGAGAGTAGCGTGATTTATTTTTGCAGACATTGCTGCCTCAAAAAAAAAAAAAAGGGAAAACATTTTTAGATGCCCCCATTTTGCAGTTAAATATGATTTGAAAGATGGCATCTTTAGAAAATGCTGCAGTTTTATTATAAAGAGCAATTTACAGCTCTCAACTCTAGTTAATTCTACAGCATTCTCTCTCTAAAAGCATTTATTTGTTAGGATTAGTTACTGTTAGTTTTTAAAAGTTATTCAACAACTTTCAGCCAGGAAGCCAAGCCAGTAGAACTTCCACAGTTTGGTTTTAAATTGCAACTCATATTTATATCCTTTTTTTCATAAATCATTGAATTGTTTTGTATTTTAGTATTTAGGTTCTATGCTGATAAAAGAGCTCAGAGGGACAGAATCAACCCAAGATGCCTGTGCAAAAATGCGGGTAAGTTTGCCAAACATTTTTATTTCTAGTTGCTGAAATACTAAATACTGGGTATGGTTACAAATTGCCACTTTTCAAATGACTATTTTCTTCATCTGCTGGTCTGCTGAATCACATTGCCTTTACATAAAAAAAGGTGTTTGGGCTTTGTTCGTGTTTATACTTGAGCTTATCTCACTGTAGTGTGAGTTGATGTCTGTTGGACGTATGGATGTATTTATGCCACGTTGCATTTACTCTTATTTTTAAAGATTTAAAGTTAATTGTATGTACATTGGTCATTCTCCAGATTAAGAGAAAAATGGTCTTTAGTTTATTGCAAGAAAACGGTTTAAGCACCTACCTGCCGGTCTGAGAATATTTACTGTAAAGACCACCAATTAACTAAAAAATTATCAAATGCTCAAGTATTGAGAGCTTATTATATAAAGCTAATATTCTTTATGAGACTTCTCAATTCTGGGGGTTTTTTTAGTATAAGAAAAAAACATTCAACTCTGAGTAAATCATGAAAGGGCAGTAAAAGTTGACAAAAATGGCAGTTGTAAATGTCTGTGATCATGGGCCGCTGGATTCCTAGGAGTCTGTATTAGCCAAACCGAATCTTACTCATACTGCACATCCACTGTAGTTTTTTTTTTTTTTTAATGTGTCCCTTATCCTTGCTTCCTCCATTACAGATGTACAGAGGCTGTGGCCATACCTGACAGTACAGATTAAGAATAGTAGACTCATTCCATATAGCAACTAACCAGAGTCAAATTTAAGATTGTTAGCAAGTGAACCCTAACTCTGATTTGTGGCCAGTATACGTTGTTTTATTTTACATGAGCAGTGTCGGGTGGGAAATATTTAAAAATTAAAACAGTTATGAAGACAAATATGTAATATCGACTGCTCATAGAAAGCCAAGTATGTGTGAATCTTCATGAAATTGAGACCTCCGAATGTGATCGCTGATTTAATATTTGGATCTGTTCAATAGCAGGAAGACTGAAATTAGTTATCCTTCTTTTGATGTAGAGTTATATTGTCAGTGCCAATGAATCTTTTATTCCAGGTACTGTATTTAGATGAAAAAAGCTGTGATATGTGTCAAGAACTCTGTGTTCTGGTTTTGTTGCTGCTTACATTGCTTTGGAAGTCACTCTTAGTCATCATGATAATGACTGCTAATATTTACTGAGTAGTTAAAATATACCAGTCTTCTGTGCTGAGCTGAATGCTTTGCATGTTTATCTCATTTAATCCTACCACAAACCTGGAGTTTAGGGCAGTCCTTATCCCCGTTCTACACGTGAAGAGACTGAGGCTTGGAGAGGTTAAATAACTTTCCCAAGGTCACATAGTGAAGAACTTGCCAATCTGGAACTGGAACACAGGTCTGTCTGACTCCAGAGCCCAAGCGTTTAACTACTCCACTCCCCTCCTTCTCCCGGGCCTCATTTTGTCACTTAGAAAATGAGGACATTGGGCGCCTGGGTGGCTCAGATGGTTAAGCGTCTGCCTTCGGCTCAGGTCATGATCCCAGGGTCCTGGGATCGAGTCCCGCATTGGGCTTCCCGCTCCTTGGGAGCCTGCTTCTCCCTCTGTTTCTCTCTGTCTCTCATGAATAAATAAATAAAATCTTTAAAAAAAAAAACAAAAAAGAAAATGAGGACATTGGACTAGATGCCCCTTAGGGGTCCTCGTTCGTGGTTTTATAATTCCAGGAATCTTGTATTCTAAATGTATATCTGATCTTAATTATGTCACCAATGAACAAGAAGAAAATGGGAACATTTTTCATTCGTCAAGGCTCATAATAATTTTAGAGCTATTTATGAACACGTCTAAGAAATTAATTTGGCATCTCTGATTTAATACTATTAACTCCGTTATCTGGGTCCAGCTACTTCAATGCTGTAATCAGCATAAATAGTGCATAGAGTACAGAACACCATTTAAAACCAGATTTGTGATTTGAATTTCAGTCAATTTCATGAAATTAAGTGGATCTGAAATTCCATTCTGATAACAACAGGAAAGCCATTTTAATAGTGTCGGTGGAGAATAATTTAAATACTTGTTGCTGAAAATGGAACAGAAAAGGTCGTCTGTTTAGAAGCCATTCTTCTGTTCTTTGGGGAGTTTTTCTGGTTTGCTGCCCTTGGTGTTTACTTGGGGTCGTTTACATGAAAATAGGAACTTTATTGCTTCTTAGGATATCACCAACTCTTATTTCCCATCCTGATTAAGTAAGTATCAGTCTTTGGTACAGTAGCTAAAGTTGCACTCACTGCACGCACTAGAGCCTTTCCTAACTAGAAGCGCAGGCTTGCTGTTATCCGGGACTATTGTGAATTAGAACTCTCACCAACTGAAAATGGTGTGGCTCTCAACTTGCAGTTAATTTTCAGTTTGAACCTCAAGTTGCTATTTTCTCTGTTTTCAATATGGTGGCCTTGAAGGCCAAAGTCCCAGAATCAAATCCACCCAGGGGAAGTACTTTAGGACACAGATTATCTTAAAAGTTGATATATAGTAATATTAGGCCAAAGTACTGTAGATTAACAGCTTGACCTGGTTTACTCTTTCGGTGGGGGGAAAAAAGACCTTTTCAATCCAATGGTATGCGTTTTAATTGAAATTAAAATTTCTTTCCCAGTAAGAAGTAAATCAGTATGGTTCTTTATTCTGAGAAATATTTCCTTAGTGTACTTTGTTAACAAAGATGCCTAAGATTTGGCTCCTGCTCTCACTGACTTCAGTTCAGTGGAGGAGTCTAACATGTTAACATTTTAGTTCCCGCAGAGAAGTATCACTGTAGAGGGGTCTTCATGTGGCCCGTAGCCTGCAGGAGCATCCTAGATGATCCCCAAAATGACCTGCAGGCAGGGTCTCTTAAAGTCAGTTTATTAGTACCAATAACAGTTAACACTTGAGAGCCATATAGCGGGCCTTGCACACGTGATTATGTGCCTTTATTCACTTAATCATGAGGTAAGAATTGCTATTGTCCCCACTTTTCATATGAGGGAACCAGGGCCAATGAAAGTTAAGTAACTTACCCAAGGTTACCTGGCCAGCAAGTGGTGCATCCAGGGTTTGAACCGGGGTGATTTACCTTTACCACCAAACTCCAAACCCTAGGCTGTACCACCCCTCTAATGAGCCAGTGGAACATTTATTGTCCTGAGTTTTAAAACAGCTGAAAATGTGGATCATTTATATTGATAAAGAACTTTAAGAACCCTCAAAGACTCTGTAAAATTAGCCAAATTAAACCATTTAGGTACAGACATATGTAGTAATTTGGAGTACATTCCAATCTATTAACCTAAATAAAAATTTCAGGAGTGTTTTTATTGCATCCTAAGCAACTATATTTTTTTCCACAATACTTACTTAAACACATGTACTTTGCCCCAGCACAAACCAAACACAATTTTCCCTCTTCGGAAACATTTGGAGTGTTTGGTAGTCACAATCGGCTAATTTCTAAGTTTATCTAAACCTGTTTATTCATCTCTAAGTTCCCCTCCTGTTCTGAAGCAAAGATAATTCTACACTGATGTCCTGGTGTTTAATTAGACACATATTATTTCAATCAAAAATAGGCCATTGTAAGCTAAGGTGTGTGAGATGATAGGAATTCACATCATTCTACAATATGGAATCACAGGTTAACCAGCCTTTTCCCTCTTTAACCTGTCTTACGATTTTTCTAATAGACTTGACCTGTTAGAGCAGTTTTAGGTTAAGAGAAAAACTGAGCATAAAGCACAGAGTTCTTGAATATATCCTCCGTCCACCACGACCACCCTCACAGTTGCCCTTATTAGTAACACTTGCATTGGCGTGGAGCTTTGTCACGGTTATGAACCAGCATTGTTACGTTCTTAACTAAAGTCTGTGGTTTACATTAGAGTTCATTCTTTGTCGTATACAGTGTTTCGGGTTTTGACAAATGCATAATGTCATGTATCTCCCCTTACAGTACCACAAAGAATTGGTTCATGCCCTAAACCTCCCCTCTGCTCCACCTGTTCATCTCCTCTCCCCTGCCCCCGCAGCCCCTGACAACCACTGACCTTTTTATTGTCTCTATAGTCTTGCCTTTTCCAGAATGTCATATAGTTGGAATCATACAGTATGTACCCTTTCCAGACTGGCTTCTTTCATTTAGCAATATGCTTTTAAGCTTCCTTCTTCTACGTCTTTTGTCCCCCCCATCTCCTAGCCAGAGGTACCACAGTTTGTTCATCCGTTTATCTGTTGAAGGCCACCTTGGTTGCCTCTAGGTCTTGCAGTTATGAATAGAGCCGCTATCAACATTTGTATGCAGGTTTTTGTCTTAAGATTTTTTTTCTCCTGGATTCAAACCCTCTTAAAATTATCTTCTGAATTGTGTTTAGTGAAGAAGAATCAATAGGAACTTACATTAAACCCTGATAATTTTTTTTTTAAGATTTTATTTATTATTTGACAGAGAGAGACACAGCGAGAGAGGGAACACAAGCAGGGGGAGTGGGAGAGGGAGAAGCAGGCTTCCCGCCAAGCAGGGAGCCCAATGCGGAGCTCGATCCCAGGACCCTGGGATCATGACCTGAGCCGAAGGCAGACGTTTAACGACTGAGCCACCCAGGCGCCCCAAACCCTGATAATTTTTTTAAGCAAAACTGCAATTTTTGTCTTATCTTTCAGAGTTTTCTGCAGTAAAACCCTAAGAGATTAGATATGTCTTGATATTGAGGCACACTTTTAGGAAGATTGAGTTCTGTGAATTATTTTGCTCTTCAACTTGGCTGCTTATTTCCTTTACTGTGACAGCTTTATAGACCTTTCTAGTTAAAATTAAAATCTAAAAACATATTAGTAATGTGTGAGGAGTTTTAAGAGATGTCTGTTTAATCTGAACATACTCATTTAGTGCTGCCTTTTATGTTACTGGTTGGGTTTTCCAGCTAACTCTGTGCTCAGAGACAGTCTTCATTTTTGAAAGGACTCCTGAGGGTAAGCATTAGTTCTAAGATCCAGAATACGATGCCCCCAAAGGTGTTCCCCATGGAACACAGAACCTTCCTTCTGTCACCCCTCATGTCACACTGGACAAGCTCCTGGCTCCTCATGCCCCCTGCCCCTTAGAGGGCAAGAACCATGTGTATTGTATCCCCACGGCCTGCTGCAGCATAGCTTCCTTTTAAGGTGGTTTTGATGGTTCAATAAAGTAATGCCTATAGAGAGTCTGCTAGTTCAGTAAAACCTCAAAAACACATTGACCTCTTCCTCCAAACGTTTGAAAAACAAGTAAGTTGATGGATAGGTTTGCTTTGGATTATTTCATTTGTTTTCCCTCAACTATAATGCCGGTGTCCCAATCATTTCCCTGGTTTTCTGTGTTCACAAATATGTAAGAGAGTATTCAAAAACTTGGGCATCCTGCACTCTTATTTCCAGTTTTTAAAGGCCATCACCAAAAGGGAGAGAAAACAATGGGAAACTGTAGATAAGATGGTAAATGGAATTTTTCAGTTTTATATTTTGGGAAGGTAACTTGTTCCTCAGTTGACGGGGAGATAGCTTGCCTCTTTTAAATAATGTGTCCACAGGACTGAACTTTACAAAGCAATAAAGACGTTGCTTTGGCCTTTTGGTGTTCTCTTTGGTATAAGTAACTCCCACTTCAAAGATTCTAAAACGTACAGTGGTTGGTGAAAGGCCAGATGAGGGTCTAGTCCTTTTTGCCTCCCCAGACTTACACATACCCCATACCCCAGCCCTAAATTTTGCCTCAGGGTATGATTATCACTAATACACAGTAGTCAGTCACTTCTCTAATTAGATATACCATTAACAAAACATGTGCTGTACGAGGCGGGCCATTATATTCAATTTAATACTCTGTGAAATCTGACTTTCTCTGATCCCACAGTTGTTGATTAGTATTGTTCACAGGTGTCTGTGCTCAAGGAAATTTCTCTTTCAAAAAAAAGAAAAATATCTGTTTTCAACTACAATCAGGTAGAAATCTGCCTTCTTGATGCAAGATAAGAAGTATTTTAAACTTATTTTTAAAGTCAGGAATAAGCAGATCTTCTGGCAAATATAGGTTGGGGAATCTTTATTTCCCAAAGGGCTTTGATAGTTCAGATACCACAGTTCAGGTTTCTTGGTGAGTCTGTCCCCTTCACTTGTCTCATTTTTAAACTTTCAATCTAGAGGCAATTCTAAAGTTGAATTTTCAGATATATAGATTTCCAAATAATTGTGCCTTGGTTTAAGTGTGAAAGCTGTCTTTTTTCTGTGCTTGTAAGGAAACAAATTAATGTTGGAGAATGGATTGGAAAGCTGGGAAAAAAGATTTTAGAATTAGATGGAAATGTTAAGAAGCCTCTTTGATCTTAGAAGAGACTCCTGAAACACCCTCACTACTTCGCAGCACCAGAAGATGTCATGGGCCGCCTCTGCCTTTAAGTCCCACTTGTCTAAGGTCGTCTTTGGTTCCTTCTACAACTCCCGTCTATGAGGAATTGTCGTTCCCAGAAATCATCTCAGGGCCTACTACTTAGGAACCAGGCTGGGGGAAAAAAAAAAAAAAAACTTGTAAACAGCTGTTTTTTTGGTTGGTTGGTTGTTTTTAAAGATTTTTATTTATTTATTTAACACACAGAGAGAGAGAGAGAGAGAGAGAGCACAAGTAGGCAGAGCGGCAGACAGAGGGAGAGGGAGAAGCAGGCTCCCCACTGAGCAGGGAGCCCGATGCAGGGCTTGATCCCAGGACTCTGGGATCATGACCTGAGCCGAAGGCAGACGCTTAACTGACTGAGCCACCCAGGCGCCCCTAAACTTATACTTTTCTATACATCCTCCTCGCTCTCCTGCCTACACTAGTATATGTACTCATATCGAATGTATTCAATATCGAATTTGTTAATCGTATCTTGTTTCTTTTTTTTTTAAAGATTTTATTTATTTTTTGACAGAGAGAGACACAGCGAGAGAGGGAACACAAGCAGGGGGAGTGGGAGAGGGAGAAGCAGACTTCCCGCGGAGCAGGGAGCCCAATGCGGGGCTCGATCCCAGGACCCTGGGATCATGACCTGAGCCGAAGGCAGTCGCTCAACCGACTGAGCCACCCAGGTGTCCCTCCTCAGTGTATCTTTAATGCCTACTCTGATATAGCTATAGTAGAAGAGGCATTTAATTAAGGCTGATCATTTTTTTTTAATTTTATTTATTTATTTGAGAGAGAGAGAGAGCACAGAGAGAAAGAAGCTGACTACCTGCTGAGCAGGGAGCCCAATGCGGGGCTCGATCCCAAGACCCGGGGATCATGACCTGAGCCGAAGGCAGACGCGTAACGACTGAGCCACCCAGGCGCCCCAGCTGTTTTTTTTTTTTTTTTTTACAAGTCTCCATTTGCCCAAATTTGCCCATTTGATTCTTCAGGGAAGAATCAAATATTTCCTCTTTCGTTCCCTCCCAAGTACTGCCCAAGCCAGGTCAGTACAGGTCTAAGCCCACAGATGTGAGCGTGTATTAAAATGACAGTACACACAAAGAAACAGCATTTCTAACTGCCTACTGCTGAGCTTTGCTTTGTGGGTGTTTTCCGGGAGGTCCTCCCAAAGGAGGACTCAACGGTCCCAATCCTTTCATCCCATATCGGCTTCATATCCAAGTTCTCTTACTTTTTTGTTTGTTTGTTCCTGTTGCTCTTGTTACTGGCTCTTTTCCCATGCAACACCCTCACTACTCCACAGATTTCATGGGCCGCCTCCGTCTTTAATTCCCACTTTGTCTTAAGCTCTCTTTCTAAACGAATTGAGTCCATTGTCCTCAGTCCAGACGTGTGGCTCTGCTGAACGCTCCCTGTTGCGGCCGCCATTTCACCGCCTTGCTAGCAAGCAGCCCCGAGGGGATTCCATATGCTCACCCATCTTGATTTCACTTCTCTCTTTTGCTAGTGGGATGCCGTACTTTGGAAAGCAGCTAAGTGAAAGCATCCATCCTCAGAGTAAGAGTAATAGCTAAAATCTATTGGTGCCCACTACATGCTGGGCACCGAACTGCGTAATCCTCACAGCTCTCCAAAGTAGATGATGTATTAACATACCCATTTTACAGACGAAATAATGAAGACATAGAAGTTAAATACCTTTACACACAGTGGAGCCAAGACAGGAATCCAAACATGCCCTTCTGTGCTCTTGTTCGCTGTAGTGCAGTAGCTTCTGGAGGAGGGAGCCTAGCGGTGGGTCCCCTCATGAATTTAAGATGAACACATACACATACACACAAACACACACACACACACTCACACGCTGCAGTTGTACTTATGAGCAATGGATTAAACAGGTTGGTGTGTTCTTTCACATGTTTACATTTGGCTTTTTAACTAAAGATTATACATTTTTAAAACTTCACATTTTATTATTACAGAAGCAATACACATTCATTGTTACCCAGTTTTAAAATAAAGCTACAAAAAAGAGAAATAAAAGCAATTGTAATTTTGTCACACAGAGATGGTAAACACCTCTCTGTTAACACCTTGTTCATATGTAAGCCTCCAGACTGATTCGTCATGCATTCATAGGCATCCCTTTCCTACAAAGAAATAGAAATATTCAGTGCCTACTGTTTTCTAATCTATTTTTAACATAACAATATATTTGAAAATGTTTATTCCAGTATATATTCATCTGCAGTATTACTCGTAGTGGTTGAACAATATTCCAATCCATAACTGAACAAAACTTACTGGGGCGGCTGGGTGGCTCAGATGGTTAAGCGTCTGCCTTCGGCTCAGGTCATGATCCCAGGGTCCTGGGATCAAGTCCCGCATCGGGCTCCCTGCTAGGAGCCTGCTTCTCCCTCTGCCTCTGCCTCTCTCTCTCTCTCATGAATAAATAAATAAAACATTTAAAAAAGAAAAAAAAATTACTTAACCAGTTCCCCTTATTGGTCATTAGGTCCTTTTGAATCTTTTTAAATTATAACCAGTACTGTGGGCAACATCCCCATACCTAAATCTTTTGCAGCTGGTCTGATTATTTCCTTAGAATGAGCCACTAAATGTAGAGTGGCTAGGTCAAAAGTATACACATCTTAGAAATTCTGGTAAAGTATTGCCAAATTGCCTTCCAAAATATTTGTTCCAGTTTACACTCCCAGAAGCAGTGCACAAAAATGTGTTGATGTTTGCTTGTCACATCTCTCAAGGGCATGTACTTAATATCTTGGATGTGCTCCTAGTTGAGGGAGAACTGGGGAACTTTTATGAGAAACCATACATCTTCAGCATGACCCCGGGGCTTATCAGCTCTGTCCGATCAACATCTATTCTAGATGTAACTCCAGAATCTATCTTTATGACCTGAACTCTTTATTTTATGTGAAGAATGTTTTATACTTTCACAGCCCCTGAAATACTATGGAAGATTAAATAATTCTTGTTATTTGCTCTAAAGACCAAGAGCTGTAACTAAGTGCTAACTAAGGATTTTTGGAAATCACTTGTCAAGTGGAGGATAGTGTGTTTTGATAAATTAACTGCTCTCTGAATTAATGTAGGATGCAGTACAACTGAGTTTACATGCATAGCAGTGGAGAACAGTTCTGACAATGACTTTCAATCAAAAATCAACTGTATTTTTAGAGCAGAAGTTCTCAAACTATGGTAGCAGCCGCATCTGGAAATTTGTCATAAATGCAAAATCTTTGCCCCTACCTCACTTACTGTCTTAGTTTGTTCAGGCTGCTGTAATAAAAATACCAGATTACAGGGAGAAATTTATTTCTCGTGGTTCTGAAGGCTGGGAACTCCCAAGGTCAAGGCGCTGGTAGATTTGGCGTCGGGTGACGGCCCTCTTCCTGGCTCATTGAGGGTCATCTTCACTGTGCCCTCTCACAGTAGAAGAGGCCTCTCTTATAAGCCCACTAATGCCATTCAGAGCTCTATTCTCACAACCCGAGCACCTCCCAAAGGCCCCACCTGCTAAGACGTTGGGCATTAGGACTCAACATAAGAAGTTTGGGAGATCATAGACCTTCAGTTCATCGCACTTACTGAATCAGAAACTCTAGGTGTGGAGCCCAGCGATCTGTTATTTAACAAGCCTTCCACAGGATTCGAACGCTCACAAAAGTTTGAGACCCACTGCCTTGGTGCACTGGGCGTTCCGGTTAGGCCTGCTGGGTGGACAGGCTGTCCTGGTACAGTCATCGCGCCATGGTGCCTGGCAACCAGCCAGGGCCCGAGAAGTAGAGTTGGAGGGCACCGCCGTGCGCTGTGCTAGATTCGGCCAGGGTGTGTGAGTTACACTTGGCAGTGCAGTAGCCGTGTCCTGTGCCCGAGGACTCGTTTGAGTGGCTGCCTGCCCACCGTCTGCTCTTGTCACGTGGTCTCAGCGAGGTTCTGTATTCACCTAGCCCTCGTGTCCAGTTATGATGACAAGAAAAGCCCTTGAGAGATCATTTAGCCTCATTCCCCCACCAAATGAGACTTACCCCTAAGTCATTAGTGACAAATGAGAGTCCAGACTATTTTTAAAGACATCCAGAGGGAAAAACTTCCTAGCTGCCCCTAATAATCCTCCTGCCCTCCCAACAAGTCTTTCCTTCTCAACTCCATGCTTGCAATTTGAACCAGTTTCCTATTACAAAAATGAACACTTAGCCTTTCTCTCCTTGAGGCTGACAAATCACAGAAGTCTGTGAAGCTTTCCCATCCCATAGGAGTCTCCTGGCATATATCTGATCACATTTGTGGTTCTGCAAGTTCTTCCAAGGCCTTCATGCCTGGCTCTGGGCACCAGGGCTCTCTGAAAAGTTTACTGGCTCTTCGTGCGTTGAGAAGCTGGTACTGTGGTTCTTTCTTATAAAGCTGGGTTTGTGCTCATTACCATACCTTAATTCATTTGCTCATTCTCTTAATAATCATGGACTTCAGCAGCTGTTAGATTGAACCCTATGAAATTGCTGATATGGCTATGTCATAGGGTTCAACCTAAGACCATGTGCTAGTCATTATGGGGGAGACAAGAAACAAATCAAGAAAGGTGTGGGCCATCCTCAAGGAACCCCCCCCCATAGAGTGAGGAAAACAACCCTAGGACCAGGGCAGTGAACCCCAAGGGAGAGCAGCAGAGGGTCCCAGGGCAGGCCTTCAGAACAAGAGACAGCCATCCTGTCAGGCTGGGAGGCCACATGAGGCTTTCCCAGGAAATGACCTTGAGACTGAGTTCCAAAGGGTAAAAGTGCATTTCAAATGGCTGATCTGTGGTCTGCTCTCTGCCTCTTACAGTCTCTGCAACATAACTAGTTTTGCTGAATACAAAATACGATACTGCTGGTTTTGTGCATTTTTTAAGTCGTTTAAAAGTCACTTAGGGCTACCAAATATAATTGTTTGATCCTATTTTAATTTACTTGCTGAAACTGAATACAATAATTAAGCTTTGAAACGAACTAAAGAAAATATTATGTGGCCAAATTAACAGTTATGACTCAGCACTTGAATATCTAACTAGAAAGCATTCTCAGGGTAGCCATGTGTGGGTTAAAAATATAAGTTGGATGGCAGTAGACCATCCAGAGATCTATTCCCCAGTCTGTGTTTAAAATACACTGGAAATGAGCAGAGTATTGTAAGAATGAAGGGTCGGTGACATCCTCCCCATGGACTGCCTCACTCTGTTCCCTCTTTGTACTGGTTATGGGGCACAAATGATTCTCATTAGGAACATAAACATCACTCCAGACTCAAACGCAACATTACAGCTCACAACTGAAGTGCTCCCTGTCGTAAACCTCTTTGCTCTCACTCACACTTATGAAAGTCATGCTCTGAGACCAGAGCATCCCTGCAGTCTCAAAAGGATATTCTCATACTGTTGATTCTGCATTCGAAAATGAGAAACTGTTTCTTTTCAGGGCATGCTATAAGGATAAAATAAAAGCACCAGTGGCAATTTCTGACTTGATACAGAGATTCCAAGCAGTTCATAGTTTATAGTTTAATTTTTTTTTTTTTAAGATTTATTTGACAGAGAGAGACAGCGAGAGAGGGAACACAAGCAGGAGGAGTTGGAGAGGGAGAAGCAGGCTTCCCGCTGAGCAGGAGCCCGATGCAGGGCTCGATCCCAGGACCCTGGGATCATGACCTGAGCTGAAGGCAGATGCTTAACAACTGAGCCACCCAGGCACCCCCATAGTTTATAGTTTAAAAGGAAAAGACAAAAGATGGTATTGCTTTCTTGGGTGAATCCAAAAATCCCTCTTTAAAAAAAAAATGTTCTAAGAGTGTTCAATTACTTTGCCTGTTAAGAACAGTATCTCAGGTGCCCACCTCCAGATACAAGGGATATACAATCCCTATTCCGTGTACTGCTTACAGATAATACAAACCCAAGCACTAAATATAAAGCTGGCTTTGTATTTAAGATTCAAAAGTTGCATTTTAGTTTAGGTTTCAGAAATGTAGCATCCCTTTATAACTAAATATTGTTTCTCTTGGAGTAATAAAAGGATGATAATCTTATTCTGGGAAATTGTGAACAAAATACAATTGACTATCACTGTAATGCTCTTTCAGCAGAAGAGCAAGATGCTATAAAGGTTAAGTTAATGGGCGCCTGGGTGGCTCAGTTGGTTGGGCGACTGCCTTTGGCTCAGGTCATGATCCTGGAGTCCCGGGATCGAGTCCCGCATCGGGCTCCCTGCTCAGCAGGGAGTCTGCTTCTGCTTCTCCATCTGACCCTCCCCCCTCTCATGTGCTCTCTCTCTCAAATAAATAAATAAAATCTTTAAAAAAAAAAAAAAGTTAAGTTAATTTGGGGCATTACCCACGAGTGTTCAGCTGCTAAGGTATCTGGAGGTCCTCATTACAAATCAGTCTCTCCTGTAAAACTGGCATTGAAGGGGAGGGAATTTGAGAACTGGGGAAAGCCTCAGAAATTCCACAAAGAGGGCGCCTGGGTGGCTCAGTCATTAAGCGTCTGCCTTCGGCTCAGGTCATGATCCCAGGGTCCTGGAATCGAGTCCCACATCGGACTCCCTGCTCCGCGGGAAGCATGCTTCTCCCTATCCCGCTTCCCCTGCTTGTGTTCCCTCTCTCACTGTGTCTCTCGCTCTGTCAAATAAAATCTTTAAAAAAAAAAAAAAATTCCACAAAGAGTGTGGCACAGAAAAGAAAACAACTAGAAACAAAAGAGAACCATCACATAAGGTTTGCCCTGAGCATTTTACTGAAGAAGAGAATTCTGTTTATACAAATAAATAAGGCTTGACTGTTTTAACATACGTACATATATGGGAGCATTAACTATCCAGATAGATCACAGAGACTGCCGTGGCCCGGGGGCAAGCACTTTGTAACTTGAGCAGTGGTCCAGCCTAGGGTGCCTCCGTCCCTGGGAAGGAGGAGAAAACCGGCATTGCATTGCAACTCGTAAGAGCAAATGGAGACAGTGGGACGCGGGCGGTCCGTGATTGGACTGAGGCCCTGCTCACTTTTCTTCGATATCTATAGAGCCTTCATAAAGTGAAGTAGGCCCTTATTGGATTTCTTGCCTCCTTGATTATTCTCCCTGAAGACTCAGTATATTTGCTTTCTCTGTATGTGTTTTCATCTTTCGTTAAAATAACATATGAAAAGACCTCTTTGAAGGCTCGGTCAGAGTACACCCAACAGAAAATCCCCTGAAAGAGGCAGGATTTTTATCTCTCATAGAATTATAAATGCCTTAAAGGAGGAGCATGACATTGAAGGCCCGCCAGAGCGCCTCTGCAGTCAGCCAGGGTCCCGCAGCTTCTTGTCAAGGCGCTGAGCAGGAGAGAAGTAGGTTTGGACTCCCGCGGGGGCCTGGTGGCCCCCCCAGCGCCACCGTCCGCAGGTGGCACAGCCACTGCAGGGGCCACGCCAGGATGGCCTCCAGTTAGGAAAGCAGGGATCCCACGAAAGAAAAAGAAATGACCGGGCTTTTATGCTTTCTTCTTTGTTCAGCTTGGCTGAGCGTACGATGTAGAATGTTCATATCCGGACCCAAACCACCACTGATGCCTTCATTTCAGCCTAAGAGCCGGTGTCCCGGCCTTTCTGTTCCTCTCCGCTCCCCCTCGCTCACATTCAGTGCACAGATCACTGTTCTTTGCTCTGCGGCCACCATTCTCCTCAAGCTGCTCTTAATAACATCAGCAACACATTTCTCTAGTTGCTAAAGCCAGCGATGTCACCCAGAAGACCCAATAAAAATAGCAGCCGCTACGTGTGCCAGCCACGGTGCTGGGCTTTGATTTTTCGGCCCTTTTTCCGGTCCTCAGGGCCCCGGGCGCCACCCCCACCTTCTAAGGAATCTGCTGCTTGACCTCGGCGACATGGCGCTCAGCCTTCTTCCAGCTCTGTTTCAGCTGCAGTGACTGAGACAGGGGCTTCCTCGCCCTCTTGTTCACTCCTTGAGCCCCCTCATCTGCTCCCATCTCCTCAGGCACCCCCCTCGATACGGACGGATTCCCAGATCAGATTCTTATTTCGCATTTCCTGCTGGACATCGCCACCTGATTATCGAACTGAGCATGCGCGGGAGGATTTCATGCCAAAGCCTGTTCCCCTGTAGTGTCCGCTCATCTCAGGAATGGCCTCTTCATCCGTGAGTCCTCTCGCTCACTCATCTTCCATGGCACATGGGTTAGCAGAGCCACTTGAGTCTCCCTCGTCGGAGTTACGGCTCCCTCTCCCCTGATTGTGCCTCTGCCACAGCCCTGGGGCTTAGGGTCTCCCTTCAGCCTCAGCTGTCCCAGTGCTTCCAGTCACCAGCATTGTCTTTCTGCCACCCATGCTCTACTTAAAAACCTCCAGGGGATTCTAGCTTGGCAGAGTAAGTCACAATCTTCCAAACCTACTGTACCAACCTCATCCACCAATTACCCAAACCCACCATATTATTTCTCATTTCGTGTATATGTTGATTCTTCTGCTAAAACAGCCTCTTCTGTCCTCTTTTGGCACCTGGAAAATCCCTGTTCTTCCTTCAAGAGCCAGCTCAGTCAGCCCCAGCAGGCAGACAGTGCTTGGTGAGTGAGTAATGAAGGCTTGCCCCACTCTCTCCTGCGAAGTGAGGCTCTCTCTGCTCAGTACTCTGGAGGCCTTCTGTTCCTATCACTGGTGCATTTATCAGCGTGTCGTAGCTTCTCTTTGTGGTGTGTAGCTCCTGTGCTGTCCCTTCCTCTCCCTGCCCCACACATACATCGTTCCCAACCCTCTTTCCCACTGAGCCCAGGTACGAGGCTCTCAGAGTCTTCTCAACACAGCCCTTGGGACAGCCGCTTTCCATAGACTGTAGTTTGCACACAACCTGAGGTCTGTTTGACATGGCCTGAAGTAGACTCAGAGTTTTCCCAACACAGTGGGCTGCCTGCTATAACCACTCAATTGCTGAATGGATAACAAATGGTTTTACTATCTCTTTTTTTGGATTTTTCTTAATACTAAATGAAATGTTGATATTTTAATCTTATGTTAGCTATATATTGTTTCATGGTATGGATAGATCCATCTGATAGAATGTATTCGTGCCAGGAAATGAGCGAGGTAATTTGTTGAAATCCATTGTTACTCTTTACAAAGAATTCCTCACACACATTCAGTTCACCAGGCCACTGCCCATGCCGGCCGTGGCCCGCTCTCTGTACGGAGCTCAGTCCAGGATTTTGCCTTAAAGTCCATATACTGAGTGTTGTTTTTTCTAGCTTTACCTTTGATTTATCTTGCACACTTTTTTTAAAAAAGATATTTATTTGAGAGAGAAAGAAGGAGCAAGCGGAGTGGCAGAGGGAGAGGGAGAAGCAGACTCCCTGCTGAGTAGGGAGCCCAACTCAGGGCTCGATCCTGGGACTCTGGGATCATGACCTGAGCAGAAGGCAGACGCTTAACCGACTGAGCCACCCAGGCGCCCCTGTTTTGTACATTTTTAAGGGTTGGTTGGATAATGCATTAAAAAGATAAAAGTATCTAAATTTCTTTGGCAGGGCGCCTGGGTGTCTCAGTCGGTTAAGTGTCTGCCTTTGGCTCAGGTCATGATCCCAGGGTCCTGGGATCGAGTCCCGCATCGGGCTCCCTGCTCAGTGGGAAGCCTGCTTCTCTCTCTGCCCCTCCCCCTGCACTTATGCTCTCTCTCTCTCACAAAAATAAATAAAAATCTTTAAAATAAATAAATAAATCTCTGTCAATCACGAAAGAAAACTAGCAAGTCCGGGTAATTTAAAACTAGTTAAAAAGCACTTCAGGAGAGCAGCTATTTTCTATACTGTATGAAACATTTAATAAATACTAAATAGTAACACTCTTACTGATCCATCCTCTCTACCTTTGAAATAGGTGTAGTAGCTATCCAAAAGATGTGTCAAAACAATCAGGAGAACATGAAACACCTTATCCATGGCTCAAGTGAAAGATGTAACATAATTATTATTTTTAAGTTCAGTGAGTTTCATTCACCCTATCCAACTAAAAGCCTTCTTTAATTCAGGTCACGTTTCGGAATTTAAAAATGGAAAATTGGGTAATATTTCCCCCCAATTCCCTTACTAGCCATAAGACAGGTGGTTTTGGGACACCCGCAGTGGAAGGTTCTGGTGTGTCAGGCATGAGGCAGTGTGGCGCGGCGAACAGTGATGAGGGGACAGGAAGGGAGAGACGGGGTCTGAAAAGCCCACAGCTGTGCCTACAAGAGCAGTTGCGCTGCATCCGCGTTTACCTGTAAAGCCTGTTCTCCATGTACCGCCTCAGGACTCTGTGCTCTTGGTGAATTATTGAAATGGTTTCCTCACCTTTTTATGTGTTTTCTCTCTCCTTTTGTTCCCACCTGTCTTCTCTGGAAAATCCATCAGGCTAACTGTCAGGTAGGTTCTTCTCGATGTTTAATGTGATTATTAGGAGGAACCGTGGTGGGAAATGAAGTACACAGACTAGGGTGACCCGTGATGAATGATCAAACTGAACAGAAAAGGCACGTCCTCAACTGTGGAGAAACTTTCTGCAGATGCATAAAACTCCCGAGGCTGCAGACTCGCAGCACATGAAGCCGGAGGGAACACGTATCATACATAAGAACTTAGCCTAAGGAAATCTAGCGGCTCTAAATGATTAAGTAGGTCACCTGGACTGTCCGGTTTTGCTTTGGCTCAACACACGGGCTGTTCTGGAGGGCTTCATTGTGGCAGGGTGGTATTCTATCCTGCGTAGTCACCAGCGGTGTTGCTGCAAATACGTCAGCTCGTAGGGATTTGGCCAGGTTCAAGAAAAATTCACAATGATGTGTTTAAGTCCCTATTTTAACTACATGATTCAGACCTACATCGTGCCTTGAAGAAAGAGTGACTGGGAGAAAGGGGGAGTGGTGGCGTATGTTTTGTCAATGCCAAACTCACCCTTGGCGTTAACTCTGACATGGTTTAACTCCAGTCAAAGAACGGTTGCTTGAAACCACAGTAGGAGACAGAGCTGTTCATTTCTCCCTTTGGTGTCAGCGAAAAGGAGTATTCCTTCACCCACAGGAAGCGGCAGAACAAGCTCTTTTTAGATTCTCAAGTGCAAGACAGACACTTTAGAAGTCCAAACCGTAGCCGAGCCCAAGAGAAGAGAGACATACATTTAAATTAGTGTGTTTGGGGTGTGTGTGTGTGTGTGTGTGTGTGTTGTTTTTAAGTTGGGCTCATTTTTATCTTTCAAGAGGAGAAATTATGTTCTTCCGTTGCCATGCAACACAAACTGCTCTAACAGCTTTCTGATTTTAATTGCAGAAGTCTACAGAGCAAATGAAGAAGGTCCCCACTATTATTCTTTCAGTCTCTTATAAAGGAGTCAAATTTATTGATGCAACAAATAAGGTGAGTACTGCACTTCTCTTTGGTTTAGACGCCAGATACACTCCTGGGCATATGATCTAAAATCCTTTGCTCCCATCATGCCCAGCATCTCCCCTTTTATTCACGTCCTGCCCCCCACCTTTCTGCTCCCTGAACACAACTGTAGGTGCACGTGCGCACACACACACTCTTCCTCTCTCTCTCTCTCTCTCTCTCTCGCTTTCTCTCTCTCACTCATACACAGAAGGGCACATCGCATCTGGGGGTTTCATCTAGGATTCCTACACACGTTTTGCTTTTTCTGTGGTGCTTTCTCTAATAGACTGTGGCCACTTAGTACCTGGCATTTCCCTTTGGATCTGGAGAACATTACAACAGGAAAAAAAAAAAAAAGTCACGTATGTAATGAAAATGCAGCAATGTCATCGTGCCTCCATCAGAGGAAAATGTTACTGGCCAAAGGACTAGGACATTTGTCTTCCCATTCCTCTAGAGATATATACGTCCTTTCTTTGGATACATGTAGTGAACACCCGACGCAAGGAACACATTCTCTGACTTTCATATTTTATAATTGCGTTTATTCTCAGCTGTTGAGATGGAGGAGAAGATTTCAACTGTATTGTTTTCTTAAGAGGCACAATCAGAAAAGAGGCTCAAGCCACGTTATGACTCCGCTGTGACTTTGTATTCACAGTGGAAACAGTTCGTGAGCTTGGAGGTCAAGTGGGAATGACCGGGTTGCATTTTACTTAAGTGTTCTAGAGTTCCTTTCCTGATGAAGATGACCGAGCGCCAGGGCGAGACTAGAACACTTGGGTGTGACCACTAGTCACTCTCCATAAACAACCAAACCTGACCGGCTCCTCCTCACAGAACCCCCAGATGTCCATGTGTTTTATTCCTATATCCTCCCAACTGATAAACTGTAGAAAGATCCCCATTGGTGAATACCATTTATTTTCTGAACCCCCTACCCGGTTCCCCTACTTGTACTCCATTTTGGAAAAAGGGCATCAAAGTCATGAAACAGGTGAACTAAACAGTAGTAACCTAGGGCCGGGGCAACCAGATTTAGAGACCAGGGGGGAGTCCCATGAGCAGTGACTCTTGGGAGGCTATAATAACCCTGAGCATCTGAATCAACCAATTCGGAGGTTTCCTGATTTGTCTAGTAGAACAAAGAAGATTGCTGTAAGAGCAGTCAGACAAGCCCAGGCTCCCCGGATCTACTTAGGAGAACATCCTCCCAGTTTTAGAAACAGTTCTGAAACCCGAGCAGAAAGCTTATAACCCTGCACGATTATGCAGCCTGATGATCTCCAAAGCACAGAGTCAGATGCCTTATGTGAAAAGATTGTTTCAAGCCAGCAATATGGTATTGACCGTTACTGTTGTGGGATTACAACTGTGGAGATTCTCATCAGAAAAATCCCGATTGATTTGCTTTTTTATAGTTGGAAGCAACTTTTAGTTACTGGTGCACAAACTTTTCTTTATCCTTAAATTATAGTCAGTTGGTTTTTAAAGTTTCAGAACCTAATGGAACTCTCATCGACAGCACCGTGGCTGTCACTGTTTTCTAAGGTTCAAGAAAGGCTTTGGCATTTGGGTGTTTTCCCTAACCCGGAGCAACTCTGTATCCATTTGCATTTGAAAACCATGAAGAGCAATATATTTCTAGCAGAAGAGTTTGACACTCCCTTAGATTAACAACCTCAGCAGTCTTGGATTCTGACAATTTCTAAACAAGTGGTATTTGCCTTGAAGAGTTCCCAGAGTCTTAAGGCTGTCATTCTGCGAAGCTGGTGGTGTGACTGGATGCGTCTGTATTATTAGCATCCTCTCAAATCCACTCTCCACAATCAGAGGAATGAGAGAGCTCTGTCCGTCCTTTGCATTTGGCTTACAGACACATCAAGGGCTGTAGAACCTGATCCTCCCATACCTTGAGGAGACACTTCTGCTTCAGTCGCCAATAATTAGATGAGTTATCCATGAATGCCTACTCACCCATGCCTGTTCTATGGAAGTATGAGCACTGAACAATACACAAAGGTAATCCTGTGTGAATAAAAACACTAAAGAAGGACAGCGTATCTTTCAAGTTCTTGGAGTGTGGTCCTCAGCGAATTTTCAGAACCTAGAGCAAAGGCAAAGTGCCTGTGCTGGGGGTGGAAAGCCACCCTCCCTCTGGCAACATGTGCCTGGCGGCTTTTTCAGGAATCTGGGGACATTGACTTCCACACCGACAAGTGTACAGTGTCCTCATCCCCGTGTCCTGCAATGTGGCCGATCGAGCCCGATCAAACAGTGCGTAGGGAGGGCGTGGGTGACTCAGGGCCACAGTCTGGCCGTTGGTGTGTGAGAAGCCAAGGCAGAGACTGGATTAGAGCAGTAGAAGAAAGAGTGTCGGGCCGCACTGGTGGGGTTTGACGGCAGAAGGCTGAGAAGCACCACCACCAGCCAGGGCTGAAGGACTGGTTCCGAAAGGCCTCGAGGAGGCACTGTTGAAGGGCCATTCTCAGGCCCTGTTGGGAGGGGAGCTGCGCTCAGACAGCTAGGCCCCCGCAGTGTCCGCCGTGCACCTTCACGGGCCGCCTGGTTCTGTAGCAAAGGCCGACCCCGGATTGGTGCTCGCCCCCCGGGAGAGGAGCTCAGAGGTAACCTCCAGAGCCCTGCTTTCGGTTTGCCCCGCGGACCTCTCCCCTGGGAGGTGCTGTCTTGGTGGGCCGCTTCTGCGGGAAGGACTTGTGAGGCGGACACCTATTTGAAGACCTCACAAGGTGAGGTGCTAGAGGCCACTAAGCCTGGGATGAGGCACAGCCAAAAGTCACACCTTCGTATCCATATCTGATGCTTTCACTGCGATTTCCTCTTCAGCAGCCCTCTCCCAGCCACTGCGTGGCTCGCTCGCTCTCCAGCTGGAGAGCTGGAGGAGTTTGTTCGGCCCGCAGGGCGTGGAGGGGGCGCAGAAACAGAAGGCCTCCGGCCTCTGCTAAGTGACTGCCCTGCAGTCCCGCAGCCAGCTGGTCGCGGGGACGGGCTGAACCTTGACCTGACCTCCCCAGCCCCTAACCTAACTCATCTGCTGTCCCTCCATGGCCAGTGCCACTGGTTAGCAGGCAGGGTGCTGCTCTAGCATTTCTCTGGCCCCCACTAGCCCGGGGAGGATGAGCCCTCCGGCAAAGCACTGCTTTCCTTTCCCTCTGTGAACACGGGACATCGGCTGCTCCATGGGGAAGGGTTAGGTGCCTGGATAGAAACTTGTAAACCTCTTGCCCACAAACTTAGGAAACAAATCGAACCACTAATCCTGTTTTAAGAAGGGAGAGCCGAAAATAGTCTTGAATTAAAAATGGAACTTGGAATAGACCTGCTCCTAAAATGTTGTCTGTCGATAAAGCACATCACCTTTCTGTAGATCCACAGCCCAGAGAGAACTCTAGTGAGGCATTCGGCCCAGAGGTCTCTGACAGTTTGGTTACGGCCCTGTTTTCAGACCAGCGGGGTCTTGCAAGAGGTGACACAGTCCCCACATCCACTGCTTGGCTGAGAGTAGGTTGCGTTTTACCTTCCCGCCCTGACCCCCTCCTCAGTCTTCCCATCCAGCTAAATTAGGAACAGTGCAGTGCTGGGGTTTGGTTTTTGTTTGTTTGCTTTTTGAATGCCAACTTCAAACAGGGCTTATGCTGTTTTTTTAAGCACAAAATAATTCAGAACATTTGCTTAAACAAGTGTTTTTTGTTTTTTGTTTTTTTTTAATAGCTCATACTTCTCCTTCCAAAAAGCTCAGAGTCAAATTAAGAGCCCATTAAGCATGTATGCTGTTCTCATCTGCATCAGCCTCTCTACGGGTCACCTCCTGGCAGCCCTCAGCTGGGGCTGTTGCCTCTGTTTCGGACACTTTCTCTGAAGGGGCACTGCACTCTCCCGGAGAAGGTCTGGCCTGAGGAGGAGACTCAGGAGAAGGGCCCTGCCTGTCGGAGCCAGGAGTGAGGGAAACGGGGAGAGGCTGACTCCTAGGCCCCATCACTTCTCATCACACACCCTTCTGAGAACCTTTCTATTAACTGGCCGGACCAAACACTTCTGTTCTGCACCACCAGCCAGGCACCTGTTTAGCTGTTTCTCAACATGATGAAAGGCAACAGACAAGAAAAAACAGTCTCTCCCTATTGCAGAGTACCGAGCTGCCAAACTTTCTATCCCAAAGAAGGGGCAGCGTGAGTCCCTCCTCACTCTTCCCTTTGAGCCTTTAAAAAGCTCTAGTCTCCTTAGAACATGGTTAGATGTGGAGGCTGAGCAACAGAAGGGGGGTCCATTTTAAATGGAGATGCATCACCAGTACCTGATGTTGACATCCAGTGTTAATTTATGGAGGAGCCACTAACTGATGTGTGGCAGGGGGTAGAAAGAATGTGTCCCTCCTTGACATCTTCTCCAAGGAGGAAACCAACCATCCGGTCTCCAGCCGTAGTGTCCTTGGTCTCGGGTGCACCTTCCGCATGGAGAGCTGGCCTCACTGTTCTGTAAACATAGACAGTGCGGAGTGATGGCAGCGTTTCAATAGTGCGACCTTGGGGCTTCACCACATTCCAGCCCCACGGACAGATCAGGAAGCTCTGCTCAAAAATACCTCCCTACATAAGCTATCAATATGAATTCACTTAACAGCATATTTTTAAAGTGCCAGTTAGGATGATTAAACATCATTTATTCTTAATATAGAGTGTATTTGTAGCCTGCCTTCCCTCTAGACCAGGCAACAGAGGAATACAAGTTTCAAGAGTGGGAGAGGAGGCTGATTTGGAAATGTGGAGCAACACAGAGGAGGGCAAGCCTTGGTAAGCAGCTAAAAGACAGCCCTGGGCTCCTGGAGAATAGAGAAGTGGGAGGTTCCAGAAAATTGGGGGAAGGGCAAGAAAGACAGGAAGAATGTCTTAGTCCGTTGTGGGCTACTCATAACAAATTACCAGACTGGGTGGCTTAAATAATAAGCATTTATTTCTCACAGTTCTGGAGGCTGGGAAGTCCAAGATCAAGTCACGAACAGATTCAGTGTCTGATGAGAGCCCATTCCTGGGCTCATAGATGGCATCTTCCTGCTGTGAGAGCTTCCTAGGTCTCCCTTCTCTTGTAAGAGCACTAATTCCATCATGAGGGCCCCACGCTCAGGACCTGATCACCTCCCAAAGGCCCCACTTCCAAATACTATCACATCAGGGCTTAGGATTTCGGGCTTCCTAAGATTTCAAGGTATGAATTTGGGGAGGACACAGACATGCGGTCCATAATAAAGAGAGATCTCCAAAGATATACTTTGCCTACTTTATAGTTTTGCCCGGGGCCATGATGCTGTCACATGCCATTGAAGATCGCTGAGAAGTGGCATCTTGTGAATTGGCAAGACTCAGGGAATTCAGTGCAATAAAAATCACAGAGCATTTTCCACTGCAATACTTTCCCAAGAAGTTGATCTTCCAATCTACTGTATGCTAGTAAAAGATCTCAGGAACACAAAATGCCAATTTAGTTTAAAAAAAAAAAAAATTGGAGCCAATGCTCTATTTCTGATAACAGTGGATCTTGGATACGTGACACCAAAGCCACACTCCCAGAGGTAATGGCAGCTCCCAATTAACACGACGGCGGAGGCTCTCAGCACCTGCTAACATCATCCCTGTGAAGACCGTAGATTCTTAAGTTCATTTTAAGACTCACTCGTTCCTAATTTAGTTTTCTACTTGAAGAAATGCTATCTGAATGCCAGAAGAAGATCATGACCTTCTATTTTGAAACTGCATCTTGCAATAGAATGTTATTTGTTTATGGGATTCCAGTTTCAAATTGAGTTATTTTTGACAGTGTGCTGCATGTCATGTCAAAATACAGGGCCACAGTGAAGAATGTCTTAATTTAATTTTCTTTTATGTGTTAATTCTGTAATTGCTTCCCAACCACACAGCTCAGTAGAGCAAGGGACATGAAGTACTTGCTGGGGTGCTGGCAGGGAAGGACATTTTGTAAGCATTTTTAGGCATTGATGGGCATACATGGAACATTTTATGGCCAACAGGTTATTTAAGACTGTGCAATTAAAAAGTAATTAGCATAACTAACATACTGAAGGTTTTAGATCTCTGACAACTGCAAAAAAACATAAATGGGATCCTCTAAGATAAAAAACGATTGCACAATTATGTGAATTTTTTTTTCTTTTTAAAAACATCTGTGTATCAAAAGAAATTTCTAGCAGGGTTTGCAGCCAACACGATGCTCCGTGGTTATTTTGTGCTTCAGAATCATGGTACTTAAACCTTTCTTCACTTACCTCCCACCAGTTACTCTTAGAGGCACATTGGGATGAGGGGGCTGGCAGTGAGATGGCATGAAGAAATGCTAGAGAGAAAAAAATGAAATTATGTTAAACCAGCGAGAGGGAGGTGGGGATGAGGGGCCCTGCAGTGTATGAAAGAGCCTGAGCTCCAGAGTCTGACAGCCTTACATTTTAGTCCTGGCTCTGCCACCTGCCCTGCATAAAGCCCTTACACTGAGTACCATTTTCCCCACCTGTAAGATGATAATGATAACCACAGCACCCACTCATAATTCTACACGGTGGGTGTAGCTAGTGAGGTGTTGTCATCCACGGGGCCCTGCATCAAGCCAGGCATCCAAGACCTGAATAATGCAGAGTGGTTTTCTCCCTCATACCACCTCTACACCTCAGCCTCCGCAGAGTCTTTAAGAGAGAGCACATTGAACTGTTGGTGAGGAGGCAAACTGGTGCAAAACAGTATGGAGGTTCCTCAGAAAATTAAAAAATAGAACTACCATATGATCCACTAATTCCACTACTGGGTATTTAGCCAAAGAAAACAAAAACACTAATTCAAAGGGATATATGTACCCCTATGTTTACTGCAGCATTATTTACCATAGCCAAGATATGGAAGCAACCTAAGCATCAATCAATAGATGAATAGATAAGGAAGATGCGTGTGTACACACACACACACACACACACACACCCCTACAATGGAATGTTGTTACACAGCCATAAAAAGGATGAGATCTTGTCATTTGCAACAACACAGATGGACCTAAAGGGTATTATGCTAAGTGAAGTAAGATCAAAAAGGACAAATACCATAGGATTTCACTCATATGGAACTTAAAAAATAAATGAATAAACAAAAAGCAGAATCAGACCTATAAATAGAACAAACTGAGGGTTACCAGAGGAAGGGGATCGGAGGATGGACAAAACAGGCGAAGGGGAGTGGGAGATACAGGCTTCCAGTTATGGAATGAGTAGGTCATGGGAATAACAGGCGCAGCATAGGGAATGTAGTCAATGACACTGTAATAGCGTTGTATGGTGACAGATGGTAGCTACGCTTGTGGGGAGCATAGCAGAACATACAGAGAAGTTGAACCACTGTATTGTACACCTGAAACTAATGTAACACTAAATGTCAACTATCCTTTAAAAAATGTCTTAAAGAGAGAGCGCCTTGATGCTTCAACCTGCCCACTTCCTTCTACACTTGCCTTTGATCCAGGGCAATGGGGGGTTGGGGGGAGCACCGAAGTGAGCAGCAAGATGGGGAAGGGTTTAGAGAGCTTCTTGGGACAGTTTCTCCCAGCATGCAGAATGTGGCAGGTGATGCTTTCCAGACAGAATTAGCAGGAGGCAGCACTGCCTATCTATAGGTGTATATGGGGAATGAAAACCATAAAATGCTTAGTAACTACTATGTTTTTAAAAAGCGTGTCTGCCACCCGGAGTCCTTCTGCTCACAGCACCTGGTGAGAACCACTGCTGCAGGATATGACAACATTAGGTTGTTTTTAATTAAATGAAAAATTCCTTCCAGACCTGGTGCACATTTGCCCACAGATCGTTCACTCTGAATGTTGCTGGTCTAGAACATTCTAGAAAGAGGGGAAGGCAGCTGATTCCCAAGTCATTTGCCTTGATTCTAAAATATGCTGGTTTGCAAAGGAAAACAGTTGTCACTTATTTCATTTATTCCAGAACATAATTGCTGAGCATGAAATTCGTAATATCTCCTGTGCTGCCCAGGACCCAGAAGACCTCTCAACATTTGCTTATATCACAAAAGATTTGAAGTCCAATCACCACTACTGTCACGTGTTTACTGCCTTTGATGTGGTGAGTACTGTCTTTAAAGTATTTCCCCAAATGTACCTGCAGTTTGTTGAAAACTCAACTTGCAGTTAAGATACTTGGCTTGTTTATCAAGTGTTAAGGTATGCCTAATGTGTAGGATATTTTGCAGACTCCGTTTTTCTGAGCTTTGCCTATATTGTCACTCATCCATTAAATTTAGAACTCCGCTTCTGCTTGGTATCCAAACTGCTGTTGCTCAACTACTAACTTCACTTTTCAGATTTGACAAATCCCTTTCTTTCTTTGGTACCAAAGTATGGTAATGCCTGTTGGTTTCTCTGGTGGCCACTTCTAAATGGTAGGGCATAGTCGTCTAGGTTTGTTGGGAAGAAAAATAATTTCAGTGCCTCATACGTTATTTGTGGTCTTCTGTATTGAAAAGTAGTCAAACAAATTAGACACCTACAGGTAATAATTGGGAACACCAAGGTTTGATCTATTTGCTTATTCAGAAGTTAGTCTTACAATGACATACTTACGGTATTATACCACTTATGGTCCTATCTGTCACTAGTCTAAATATTAGCCCTTTATTACAGACTTGAGAAATGAAAGCAATTCTAGAGAACAAGTGTTCCTTGAAGATAGATACATAGATACCCTCAATGTGGTACAAATTCTTGAGGATATCTCTAATACAGTACCTTGGGCATTCTGTATTTGAAGCAGAACAGATATGGCTGCAACCATGAAATAATTTGTAATCAGAAGAATTATTAAAATGTCCCTTTAATTTGACAGTACTGCTCTGTCCAGTGTGTTTGAAATATACATACTTAAAGAATTACACAGTAAGTGCAATATAATGTATTCTTGGAAGGGCAGCCCACAGTTCAGTGTCATGGGCGAAACTTCTTGGAGCAGTCTTTGTCAGCTCTGGCTAACACCCAAGGACCAAAGACTCCCATAGTCCAAAGTACACACCATTCTACGGTACATTAGGCTCATGCCCAGAGCATTTGCATCATGCTACAGGTGGCTCATCTCTTTCAGTTTTTGGAGAATGAAAACAGGAAAGAACATTCATGTGCCTTTAAAAAAATCCCTTCTATTTTGGGAGGTATGTGGAAAATAATATAAAAGTGGTATGTGGTAACAGTAAGAACTACAAAGCAAAGCCCTCGAAGGCTGCTCCAAATATCTGGTTGTGTGTGATTGCATGAGATCGATGGTGCTGATTAAAGGCATTTCAGCGTTAGGTTTCTGGTGCCTTACACATAACTCACCATTCTTGTGAAATGCCGTTGTTTCTGTAAACAGCAAAATTCCATTCTCTCCACGCGCATTTTGGTTTGCACGAAGCACCTTGCACTGAGGCAGTTGGCTTAGTGTTATAGAGAGAACAGGCAGATGAGAGTTAGCACCCCAGCTCTGCTTCCTGCGCCTGGGTCTTACACAAGTTGCAGGACTTCTCCGAGTCTTGACTTCCTTTGTCTATAAACCAGGTACAGGGATGTGTGCCTCACGGGTTTTCACCAGGATTGACATGAAGGGACATATGGAGAATGCCTCACCAATAACAGGTGTTCCATGTTAGCTCCTTTCCCACCTCTTCCCTCTCCTTGCCTACCAACATCACAATTGACAGCCCGGTCCCCTTCCTGCTAAAAGACATAAAATAGATCTGCCACAAGTGTGTTTATGATCCCGAGTTTTCCCACTGCTCTTGCAAAGAACTGAAAAAAAAAAATAGAAGCAATAAATAAATAAAATAGAAACAAGAGAAAGAAAATATTGACTCTGCAGGCCTTAGAATGGTATATTGCCTCCGTACCGTGTTTGCACTGAATGTCAGCATTAATATTGTGATCGCCTTCAGGATGAAGTCCAGCCTTTCAGTGACTACTGCAGCCTTTCTTTCTAAATTGGTTTTTAAAGTAATATATAACTGGCCTTTATGATCGTACCCCAAACATTGTCCTGTATTCAAACTGAAAATGATTCCTATGGGCCATCGGCCCCCTTGAGTTTTGAGCAGTGTGTGTGTGATGGCAGAATACTGAGGCAAAATGTGGGGTGTGGAAATAGTCAACTATTTAGTTTTAGGATCAACATGATGTCCCTGATACATTTGGAAGCGTGTAGAGAATTGCCTCATCTTTTATCTTTTCACCCAGATGTTTGATTTACTGTAGACCTTCACAGGCCTGGTATAAGCTCCAGAGGATTTTCATCATATACCACAAATCCGCCATTTTAATCCTCTCTAGGTGAACACGGTGTGTCTAACTTCAAAAATAGTAACAAAGGCCACCAGCCTTGACCTGGGCCTTTGAGCAATTTCGAGATGCAACAAGCTTTGCTTACACACACACACACACACACACACACACACAGCCTTTTTGAGCATGAATTTAGTATCTTTATATAGGACAGTTCAAGATTCAGTCCAGTCTTGAAGCCTTAAAATTTTTTTGATATGAGTCATTCTCCTAGGCTGCCCAAATGGTAAAAAAAAAAAAAAAAGGAAAGAAGAAATAAGAATGCCTTAAGTATACACTTTATCTTTTAGCTGATCTGTATGCATACATATACATTTTTTATTGCAAAGTTATTGCTGCTTTGACCCTGTAAAGCTTTTACAGTTCAAAAAAACGTTTTTATGAATATCTACTATCATTGAGAAAAGTCAATGATGTCTAGAACGCTTCCAGGTTATGGAGAGTTAGGTTTGAAATTCAGAGTATTTTCCCATAGAAATCCTGTGGTCTGGGAAGGGAGGCCCAAGTCCCCCCACAAATCTACCATGTGAGTTTAACACAGTTCACTTACTAAGGGACATTGCTGAGCTTTTAATATGCTCAGATGCCGAGAGAGGGTGGAGTGCGCCATGTCTCCCAAGTTCATCTGGCTGTTGAGCCCTTTTCGGAGAGCACCTTGCAGGGGTGGCATTCTACAGAACGTACTTTAGGAAATGTTATACTTTAGGATCTCTAAGCCTGTTTCCATTACTTAGGATCTATGCTAAATTCAGCTTGTGATAGTTTCAGTTTTAGATGACAGGTAGATGAAAATAAAAAGACTAGAGCAAAAGCAGAATTAGGGGCAGGTTCCCATGAAAAAAGCTAGTATGTACCTACTGGCAAGCACCTGACCTCCTTGCATTCTAGACTCTTGCTGTCATGACAGCAAGAACACATCTCATCCACTGCAGAACAGAAGGCTTCCCAAACCCCACCTTCCAGGCAGTGAAAACTTAGGGAAGAGGGAACAGCAGGACTGGGTAGAAAAGAAGGATGTGTCATGATCTCAGGTGGCCGAAGGACTATCATGCAGCTAGAATTGCCAAGGCGGGGGGAAGGGGGGATGAGTGTTTTGGTGGCCACCAGATTTCAAAGCTGCAGTGATCATCCTTAGAAGGACACTATGAGTAAGAAACAGATATAACCAAGGTAACTTGGAAACTGTCATCTTCTATATACTGTTCACTCAATCTAGATTTCTAATAGAATGAGATAGGTCAGAAAGATTTTAATGCATGGTCTGTGGGACTATCAGATTTATTGCAAAAATCTAGAAAGGACCTCATTCAGTAGTTTTAAAGTATGAATTTTTTTTTAAATAGCATTAAAAGCCATGACTGTTGCTAGACCTTTGCTAATTCTCATTTCTCTTTAAAGAATATGTTGGCAGTCTTCGATTATTTTTAACCATGCTCATTTTTCTCTTACGTGCAACTCCCAAATTCTGTAATCTTCAGTGTGCAGCACGTGGTATGGCTCAGACGGGCTCAGGAATATGCAGGGAATGTTGAAGTCATGCTGCTGGTGGGTGGTGGATGTGGGAGACGAAGCTCCCTCTTTCCTGTGCTTTCTTGGCTGAATGTGGGCCATGAAAGGAACTAAACTGGAGAAGCAGAAATGACGAAATGCAGGCAGACATGTTTGGCGGACTGTGTGACAGCAGCTGATAGTACTCTGCCATCAGGATGTACCAGCAAGCCAAAGCAGAGACGGAAAAGAACAGTAGAGTCAACCACACTGTCCTGACCACTGAGACCTACGCCATCTTTTTTTTTTTTTTAAAGATTTTATTTATTTTTTAGAGAGCGAGCGAGCGAGAAACAGCATGAGAGGGGAGAGGGTCAGAGGGAGAAGCAGGCTCCCCGCTGAGCCGGGAGCCTGATGTGGGACTCGATCCCAGGACCCTGGGATCATGACCTGAGCCGAAGGCAGACGCTTAACCATCTGAGCCACCCAGGCACCCAGACCTACGCCATCTTCTGACTTTGCCTCTGCTACGAGTTTCTTTCTCAGTTTTCTCATCTGTTTAATGAATTTAAAATTCCTGAGCCCCCCTCCTTTTTTTTTTTTTCCAGTTTTAGTGAGATATAATTAGCAGATGACATTGTATTCGTTTTAGGTACACGACATAATGATTTATGTATATATTGTGACGTGGTCACTACAATAGCTTTAGTTAATATCCATCAACCTCACAGTTAAACGGTTTTTTCCCTCGTGATGGGAACTTTAAGATCTACTCTCTCAGCAACTTTCAAATACACAGTATGGTATTATGAACTGTAGGCACCGTGCCATGCATGACATCCCCAGAACTTGTAACTGCAAGTTTGTGCCTTTTGACCCCCTTCACCCGTCATGCCCATGTGCAAACTGAGAATATATATGCAGGGTAGCTCGAAGTCCCTGACGAGAAGTATTTATTTATCGGTATTTATGACCGATGCTGCCAAGGTTGTCCGACAAAGTGGGAACTATTGCTATTGTTGTTGATGCTAGCCGGCCTAGCGTAATACTGTACATGCAGCTGGGTGGTAGCTTTCGTTCGCTTTCTCATTTCCTCCACCTGAAAGTGGCCCTTGATCTCTTTGATTCCGACACTGTGGAAGGGCATGACCATGGAAGAAAATGTTAAAGTGCATAGAGCCCGGAGGACGGACCTGTGTCACTTCCCCTGGCCTGTCTGCCATGTGTAATAACACCCGGCAGCAAAACCCAAGCTGTTCCCTGGCCCCTGAAACGCCTCAGCAAGTCAGTGTCAGGAAGGATCCTGCTCCCAAGAGCAGTGAGGGGCTCTAATTGAATAAAAAAAAAGCAGCATTGGCAGCCCAGCAGTTCTTACACACCACCACCTGTTCCCTCACCGAAAACAGGAATAAATTAACACTGTCAGGGTGCATTTATCTGTATCTTTCAACTCCACTGGCATAAATCATTGAGAATTAACCGAGTCACAAAGTCAAAGGTGGGTGGATATTCAAGGAATATTACTCTTTTTTTTTTTTTTTCTCTCATCCCTATTTTTTGTGGGTGAGGGAGGGAAGGATGTTATTAGTGCCTTAACTCAATCCCAGTTTTTGTGAAATTAAAACAAAGGGCATTGTGGCCTATTTTTTTTTTCACAGATTGCCTGGCAGCATTTATACATGTGTTCATATAATATAGCCTCTTTCCGAATGACTAAAAATCACATGCCATGTTTAGAGGTGTGGCCTTTAGAATCAGGTCAGCACCTCTTAGCTTTATAGTTTGGCCAAGAACTAATCCTCAGTTTCCTCATCTGTAAAACAGAGATGAACAACAGTACCCAGCACCTACAGCTCTTCTTAGAATTAAACGCGATACTGTGTGTCCATTTCCAGCCCAGGATGTTCAGTCATTCTCAGCTGCTGAGGACAGGAGATGGGTAGTAGCAGTTGTTCAGTAGTTGTGGTGGTTGTATTCTTTCTTGTCCTCAGAACCTGTATGAGGATTTATGTCCCAGGTTTTCGTATACAGCGTGTGTTTGCTGCAGCAACATTCCACACTTGGAGGGAAAAAGTCAAAGGCCATTTAAATACATTTATTGAGTGCCTACTATGAGTCAGGCACAGGTCCCTGCCCTCCAGGAGCTCTTAGTTCAGTAGAAGAAGTAAGGACATAACAAATAGTTGCAATAAAATCCCACCCATGTTATCCTGGAGCTGAGCCAGCACATAGCAGGGCTGGGGCTGCTCCCAGAGGAGGCGTGCTCCCTGCTTCGGCTGGAAGCTGAACGCTTAGTTTGTGTGAACATGTGATAAGTTTGGAGGCGTGACAACTCATTAATTCACTTTGCAATGGCGAGCTCAGGGCATTAGATGCACATCTGCAATAAGCAAGGAAAAAGTCATTTGTATTTACTGTGTTTATTAAGCCAAGGAAATGGGCTTTTTCATTTGAGAAAGATTTTCAATGAGAAGGTTTAAAGTAAGAAGGGTTTTGAATTTGGTAAGTGCCCCTTTTCAAAGGCGTAACAAGTTAGTGACAGGGGTACTGTAGCTTCCACTAGGAGCTTTGACTTTTGAAGAGTGGGGAGAGGTTGAAACCTAGCAAATCTCTCTTTTGACACCCTTTCTCCAAATCCCTGCCAAGTAACAGGGAAAAGACCAGCTGTGTTTCCCTTCTGCCCTGGCAAGCCAGTCCTGCGGCATGGCTGCCCAAGGCCTGCTATCCAGCCAACTGGGTCTGTGGTTCCATGTGGACAGGTGCATGGGTGCATGATCTCCATGGTGGACCTGGAATGCTACAAGAAAGCAAGTCCTGACTTAGGGAGGAGGGACCAACCTCCTTGTTAGGCCTTTGCTAAGCCAGTGCACACTCATGTACTCAGGGTGAGGCATGAAGTTAAACTTTAGCAGGTAATGGTGGAATGCTCTGCCACCTTTAAAAATCTGGTTTTTGAAGAACATTTAGCAGCAGGAAAAAGCCATTCATGATTTAATGTTGCATGAAGAAGCAAGTTATGAAACCACACATCAAGTATGATTTTAATTTTGTTTTAAATTCACATACCTAAATATTCATATCAAAGTATTTGTGTATATATATGAATGTAAAAAGAAAATAAGCCAAAATGCAGTATTGGCTCTGTTCCAGCAATAGAATTTTACAGGTGGTTTTCTATTTTCTTTATATATTTTCAGAATTGTCTACGTGTACCCCTGTTATAGTTACGGGAAAATATTAATTTCATGATTCTTTTAGTGAGCTGAAATCAGCCCTAAAGAGGCTATCGGCACATTGACCAGTCGACATGTCAGCCGTGGACCAGATGCCTAATATAAGACCTGTGATGGGCAGTATTTATTTCTACAAATATAATCTATCAAGATTAATTTCTGACTTGTACTTGAGAGAACTAACTATAGGTAGAGTTAAGGAGATGTCAATGAATTCTGTGAATATGCCCAGAATATTCTCAGAGTTATTTTTGCCTCAAGACGTGGGTGAAGCAACTTGTAGATGAAGCTTACCCGAGGACTTAAAAAACAAGAAGTACAAGCAAAATACAGCCAAAAGAGAAATGTGGCTTCTTTCTGGAGACCCCACTGAGGACCCAGATTGAAAACCACTTTCCTTTGTCTTCAGGCCCCGTGGCATTGCCTGCACTTCTGGGGCATCCGTGCACCCAGGTCTACCTGCGGCAGAGAAGAGAGATGGCAAGAATTGGCTCTGGCCATCCATATTCACCCTTATCTAATCCTTAAGTGCAAGTCCTCTGATCTTAGGGACCTACCAGGCAGCTTCCTTTTTTCAGTTCTTCCAGCAAACATTTGTTGAGCACCTAATGTACCCTAAGCCCTAAAGACACAAAGTCAGATGAAACTAGAGCCTTCAAGGAGCTCCATCAACTGAGAAGGTTGACCCTGTGAAGAGAAAACACTAGTAAATACCACGCAGTAAGTAGAGCTGTGTCAAGGTGCTGCAGGGCTGCCTGAGGAGGGCCACCTGGCTTAACCTGGGGGTCAGGAAAGGGGACTAAGAGAGGACTCCTAGAAGATAGAATGCCCCAGGTGAATCTTCAAGGACGAGCGGTAACTCACCAGCCAGAGGTGAGAGATGGGAAAAGGTGTTTTGCCAAAAGCAAAAGCCATTTTATAATAGACAAAAGACTTGGCCATTTGGAATCATTTCTGGGGTGACTGATGCCATGAGAACATCCTCTCAGATGAAGGCCAGCCCCTTGGTCACTGCATCTCTAAGCACTGGCTGGTAGATTGTCGAGCCCTGCAGTCTGGCTTTTGCACAATATGCTGCGATTTAACATGGTGTCAACTATATGTACATCTCTAGACTGAATCCATAGTTGGCTAGGTAAGACACATCAGCTTCTAACCATACAATCCTGGATCTCCCAGGGTAGAAAGGGACCTCAGGGTCACTTGGACCAGTCCCCCTCCCCAGTGCCATCTCAGTGCCAGTGACGGCTTCCATAGGTAGGTAGCCCATGGCAGAGCTGGCCCATGCAGGTGATCTAGGCATGGTCGTGATTCAGCAGTGCTGGTGTAGCAAACCTGAGGCTCCTCAGAGTGCCCTTGGCTCTTCCGCTCTGTCCAGGGCTTCCAGGCACAGACACAGCCCATCCCTTGAATGTCTGTGTTTGCATCCTCTTCAGGTGTGGGTGGCCTCTGCCGACCCCCAGAGGCCAAATAGCCAAATGAGGGCCTGTAGTTTTCTGGGGCTATGGAACTAACATGTTCCTTCAATGGCAGTTACTGAAATGTGGTGGTGGTTTTTTAGTGCTAATGGAAAGTGCCAGTAGGTAGGTCAGAATGGTCTACTTGGAAACAGCAGCTTCCCAGCCTGGGTCAAAAAGGCCCTCTCTCCCCATGGCACCCCGTCCCCTCTAGGCTTTCTCACTTATTGTCACGTTCAGCAGGTGAGGAGAAGGCCGCATCGCATGTACCTTATCAGCCATTTTGGCAGTAACAGGTTAAACAAAGTGAGCTCTCAAACAAATGTTTACGTGAAGAAATAGATACCACTTACACCTCTTTCCATAAAGGATTTAAGGCAACCTCCATAAATAGGTAAGCTAGATCTGAAAATATAGGTACACACAGATCTGAACTAGGGAAAAGACCTACTAAAAGGAAGATCAACGCCAAGGGAAAAGTTTTAACGTCGATATGCAGACCACAGAGTTGTACGTAGTTATTAGAGCCGAGCTACAAATTTGGCTCTGAGCTTCCTGGAGGTCAAGGGAAATAGGGAGATACATGCTTCTTCGAAAGAAGAGTAGAACCCATCCTCTCAGAAAACAAAACTTCAGTGAGACTGAAGTCTGAAAGGACTCTTTGTCCTGGGTCTCTATGACACAATATTGTGTGATAGTATCTTACTAACATTCATGCAGTGAATCGCCCAAACACAAGATGCTTCCTTCGAGGCACCCTCAGTGAAAGTAGAACACCAGCAGACTCATGAAAGCAGTAAGGCAGGAAGTCCAGTGGCACAAAATACTGGCTCATCTGAGGTCAGATCTGGGTTTGAATCCTGGCTCTGCCCCTCACTAGCAGTTTGAACTTGGCCAAGTTAATCTCACTGATCCTGAGCTTCTCACACATAAAATTGGGGATGACAGTTCTCCCTTTATCAGGTAGCTGTGAGGGTTAGATTATCTACACCAGGCACTTAGCAGGTCCCTGGGATGGAGTGAGCAGTGTCATGTTGCTGCCAGCACTGCTTTATCGTCCCTGTGAGACAAAACAGAGTATGGTTCGGATTCACAGGTGGTCCAGCTTGGTGCAGGCATAAAGCCTAGCACAGCTGCAAGAGTGGGCTGAGTGCATGTCTGTAAGCTAATGTCCACACACAACAGTTTTCAGCTGAGCTTGATAGAAATTGGACAGCAGAAGGTTCTACTCTTTGTTCTGAGGGTAGAGGTCTTGGGGCTCCAGGTTAAAGAGAGAGCTAAGCATTCTAAAATTCAACTGAGCAGTTGTTAGAATTGACATCCAGTGTGAAAACTGAAGAGCCTAAAAGAGATTCTTGGCCAAATGGATGGCCAGCCCCTCTGGTACATGGAGGCGAGCCAGAGTGACACCTGCAAATAGGGCCTGGGTTGTCTTGGAACCGTTTCCAGCCCTCTCTGCCAAAGAATGAAAAGGCACCTAGAACCCCAAGGTAGATGGGTAAAGAGTAAGCTGTTTTTGAGCTAGAATATTTTCTCTTGTTTTTAATTATCAAAATGGAAAAGCTTATTTTTTATGACTGTAAAATTATTCATCTTCATTTGAATAAAGTTCAAAACATACAAAGAAAAAGAGAAAAATTATCCACAATCTCAACACTCAGTGATGACCATTAGTAACATTTTAATATATATCCCTGTTTTCTATGCACATAGACAGATACCATCTATGTTTGTATTTATCCATATATTTTTACTTAGTCTTTTAACCAGTTTTTTAAAATGATTCACTTTTCATTTTAATTGGCTGCACTGTGTGAATCTATGTAGTATATACTTAATTAGTCCTCTATTTATGAAATATTTTAAACATGATAATGAATATTCTTGCAAATATGCCACTGAACCCTTCAGCCTAAAAAATGTTAAAGCCCCTATTTTATCAAAAATGCTTTGTTTTTTTTTTTTTTTTATTCTAAAAATGAAAGAATGCTTTTGTTTCCAGTCCCATCCTGGGCCACCTCCATAGTTGTCCCTCCAGGCCCAGCAGTGGCCTGGCTCTTGAGGATGCAGATAGAGCTGATTGCTAGGACAGAATCAAAAGGCACCCCCAGAACAGGGCACCCCAGAAAGAATCCCAGACTGGATGGACACAGGAGGACACAGTGGACTCCCAGGGGCGAGCAAAGTCAAGAACTGTGCTCTCCCCAAATTTGTTTGGAGGTTTCCAACAAGTTTGGAAGGAGTTTCCAAACTCCTCAGAGGAGGGATGGGATGCAGCCTGGGGCTACCGTCACTGGGATAGTCATTGTAGATTCCACCTGCCTATGTTCTGTACCTGTGGTAAGAGCTTATTTACTGTACAGTGTGCTTCAACATTTCTAAGTTTCATGAGCTGGTTCTTCCTTATAAGCTGACGATTCAACATATTCATTTCTTCCTTTATTATAATGATCATTGCCAGGTTTTGGAAATGCTAAGTATTAATTTTTCAAATAAAACACGAAAGTATAAAGCAGGGAAAAAAATCATAAAAGAATCCTAGTGATACATCAGTTAATACCTGAGTGACCAGAATTTTTCCTAGAGGACAGATTGCCCACATCTGTGCTGCGGTTTTTCTAACACCGAACTGATGAATGTGCTGGGTACAGCCTCAGTGACTAGGAGGCAGAAGGACAAGGAGGGACATTTCTTTGTCTCTCCAAGAGCTTCCCCTCCCCCACATCATTCAGTGAGCACTTCCTGGACACTTGCCATAGGCCAGGCACCAGCCAGGCATTAGGGACTCAGCCTGACACATGGAAGTAGCTCAGTAAGTAGCCAACGTGGTCAACTGCAGTCCTGACTGCCTTGAGCTCATAGTAAATGCAAGCTTGCCTACACATCTCCAGTTTGCATAAGAAAAACAAGTTTGTGTCCCTTGATTACTATTAAGATCTCTCCTTAAAATATGATGGCTCTGCAAATTCCTCTAATGTAGCAATTCTTAATTCGAAGAACAGAATCCCTAGGGGAGAAGGGAAGGGCTTTAGAGATGGTGATGGTCCCCCTGGGGCGGTTGTCCCCATTGACTTGGGATTCCCTGCCTTCATCCTAAAGAGCCTCTGCTGGAAAGGGAGTGTTGCCTGGCATCCCTCATCATGTAAGGGGCATATCCAATGGTTGAGAATCCTTGTGATGATGGATCATGTTAAATCACGAAGGACACCCTTTGCCTGGAGGCTGAGACCCAAGCAAATTGTGTACCTTTAGGTATCCTCACCCCAGCCAAGATGCACTTACCACCCAGTAGCTTCTGTATTTAATGTTTTTAAGCTTTTTTTTTTTAACAGTTTGCAGAAGTCATTTATCTTAACTATAGTTCTAAGTTCAAGAGCAGGGCCTACCAGGTGCCTGGGTGGCTCAGTTGGTTAAGCGACTGCCTTCAGCTCAGGTCATGATCCCGGAGTCCCAGGATCGAGTCCCACATCAGGCTCCTGGCTCAGTGGGGAGACTGTTTCTCCTTCTGACCTTCTCCCCTCTCATGCTTTCTCTCTCTCTCTCTCTCAAATAAATAAATAAAATCTTTAAAAAAAAAAAAAAAGAGCAGGGCCTACCAACACCTGGATTCAAATCCTAGCTCTGCTGTGCTGGCTTCATGACCAAGTTATTTAACCATTCTGAGCTGAATTCTCTCACATGTGAAATAGGAATAATAGCCCCACTGTTATAACCCCTACAGGGTTGTTGTTGTTGTTAGGATTCAATGAGAGAGTCCATGTGAAGCATGTCCTATGGTACATGGCACACAGAAAATAATGTTGGCTGAAATTGTCATTGGTTAAGTGTAATCATGAGTGATTCTCGAAACAATCCAGTGAAGTCACTACTGCATGTTATCATCCCCATTTTTAAATTAAGAAAAATGAGGCTCAGAGCATGCTGTCCCCAGTCATCATCCCCCACGCCTGTACCAAACATGCATGCACACACCCAGGCTACCCGCTTTCATTGGTGGTCTTTGTAAGGTAGAAAATGCTCAAGACCAATTGCCATAATAAATGTGATTCTAGAAAGAGACTCATGCTGGAAAAGCCAAGGCAGGTATTTTCCAATAAGCCAGGAGGGGCAGAAAGAGCCACGGTCAGAGACAGGCCAGGTTAACGTAGTGAACGTAAAGCTGAAGGGGTTTGAATTTATGCTCAAGGGAGGTAGTGACTAGAGATGAGAACATGGTTGTGCCAACTTAGAAGGACATTCCAGCTCTGTGGTTTGGGCTAATATGTGTGAAGGGACACCCTAGTGCTTACTGTGGTGCTGTGACCAGGATGGGTCACAGGAGGCATCTAGCTTCCCCACAGCCAGGGCTGAGGGTGGGGTGGTTCCAGGAGTGACTCCCCACGACTACATACTGTTCATCCCAGCTCAGAGGCTGGCAGTTCTCTTCCTGCTACCTGAACGAGGAGCCAGCCAGCCTTCTTCAACACTGAATGGTGTTCCAGTTATCTGTTGCTGCTTAACAAGCCATTCCAAAACTTAAGTGACACAGAAGAACATCCATTTCATTATGATTCTGTGAGTGAGGGATTTGGGCAGAATATGGCAGCTCTGCTCTTTTCTGCTCAGCGATACCTGGGGCCTCCGCTGAGGTGGCTCAGATGGCTGCTGATGTTGGGACAGCTCTACTAGGGCCATCTCTCTGGGGTCTTGCGTCCTCCCCGTGTGGTGTCTCCTAGAGACTGAATGTCCAGGATGACTCCTTCGCTATGTACCTGGGATGACTGCAACTGCTGTTTCTTTCCAGGCAGCCTCTGCCATTTGGCTAGCTTGGACATTTGCATAGCATGGTAACCTCGGGGTGGTCAAATGTTTACACATGGCTGGCTTCCCTCAGAGTGTTTCAAGAGGCCTGGATGGAAGCTACAAGACTCCTTACAACCAAATCTCAGAGGTCCCAGCATGTCACTTCTGCAATACTCTGCTAATTGGGAAAGTCAGGAAAGCCAATCCAGATTCAAGGAGGTGGAGAAACAGACTCACCCTCTTCATAGAAGGTCACGGCGTGGACACAGGGCAGTGGAATGGATGGCAGCCGTCTTGGAGACAAGCTACCACATGTGGGTAGGGGTAAGAACATGGGCTTTGAGTCACAAATACTGGTTCACATCACAGCTCTGTAACTTTCTAGCTCTGTGATGTCAGGTAAGTTACCTAGTCTCTCTGAGCCTCAATGTCCTCATCTATAAAATAAGGATAAAGAGATTTTGCAGATAACTGTGGTAATACTTAAATGAGATAAATCTAGTGCTTGGCATACTCAATTCCTAATACCTGTGAAGTCCTTACTTAAAGGTAGCTATGCTACCTACAGTAATAACTCTATATAGTATAACTGTAGTAGTGCTATTTCTCTCATTTGTCCTTTGCCTATTCATTCATTCATTTAGCATGCATTTACTGAGTGCCTGTGGTGTGTCAGGCATAGTCTCAGGCACTGACCTCCCCACAGTTGCAAAGATTATAATACATTGAAAACAGAGAGTAATTGGGCCTTCAGGTTTTTGAGGCATCTCTAGCTCTTCAGTGCCAGCCAGCATCACTGGGGTCAGCAAGCCTGGCTCAAAGGAGGTAGCAAGGCTTGTCACCTAAGCCTCTCTGATACTGCAGTATTAATTTTTGGTCTCGTCCTAGTAGAGACTCCTACCCTCACAGTAACCATCCTCCCATTTAAATAGTGGGACTGTTACTGAGGAGAGGCAAGAGAAATGAATCTTCCTCCCCATCTAGACATGTGTCAGCAGGTCCCACCTGATGAGTGTTCCCCTCAGGGACCCCGGTATGTCAGTAACACAGCGCTCAGCATTTAGAAGCCCCATCAGAACCAGCTGCTCCTCATGCCCATGGGCCCTCCCTGGCTTCCAGAATCAATACCTCAAACATTGAGGCAACGTAAGAGATAGGAAAGGTAACCGTATCCAACTCTTTACATAATCATAAGAAAAAACAACTCTGGGGCGCCTGGGTGGCTCAGTTGGTTAGGCGACTGCCTTCGGCTCAGGTCATGATCCTGGAGTCCCGGGATCGAGTCCCGCATCGGGCTCCTTGCTCAGCAGGGGGTCTGCTTCTCCCTCTGACCCTCCGTCCTCTCATGTGCTCTCTCTCATTCTCTCTCTCAAATAAATAAATAAAATCTTTAAAAAAAAAAAAAAAGAAAGAAAAAACAACTCTGTAAAGCATTCTAAAATAAAGCGAGAAGCAAGACATCAAGAACACAAGCCAAACCAGGAGAGGGCATTTGGCACAGTCTGGTCTCAGTGTCTTATTTGAGCAGTTTCCTAACACCAAGAACTAATTAAAAATGAAAAAGTAGGGCTTCTAACCCACTACCCTTCAAAACCTTTAGGCTTCCCATAATAGTCATGTGAAAAATCTCACTTGCTCAAATGAGCATCTTTGACTTTCTTTTGAAGACACTGGAGCTTTAAGTAAATCTCACTTTCAGGAATTTGTTTTTAGGTTAATGATAAAGAATTCACACTCATTAAGCTCCACTGTTCTGGTATCTAAAAGCTGAACATTATACAATTGCTGAATCTGCCGTCTTTCCCTTCATCCATTTGCCCACCTAGAGCATGAATATCTGCTACATAGCCCTGACGGATGGACATCAACCATCTCCAGAGTCATGCTGAACAAGACCAAGAGCCCATGACTTCACATGGAGACTACAGAAGTCAAAAGCCCCAGTCTGCCTTTCAGAGGGGTCCCCTATGCGCACTAGGAGGCAAAGCTGACGATGACGTGATGCCAAGTGTAGGCAGTCGAAGGGTTCAGCCCTCTTTGTGCAGTGATGGCCGGAGCTATCTGCCAGCCCTCCTCCACTATCATTTGTCTGTGCACTGCTAATTTACTAGTCTGACTCATCCTTGGAGGCAAACACAGGATCAGTGCTCATTGCAGGAAGTGCTCAGTTGGCTGTGCAAGGTTCAGTGTCTCCAGCAAGCACACGTCTGTCTTGTGGGGCCATCATTTCTTAACATGTCACTCAAAGAAGACCCCGCCTCTGTCAAAACAGATTTCAAGCTCAGAGGCATTTTCCCTCCTTGGGTCTAAGACCACAGTAGTCTGGCATTGATCTGAAGTCTGGTCGGTCCAGAAACCCATGGACTTCTTCCACTTGGGCCTCCAAAGGCCATCCTGTATCTCCTTCACTGTCTTCATCAAGTAGTAACAATGCCAAACAGTTCTCCCCAGAATCATGGGAATTGAGCTATTCTGTGTGCTTGATTGGGGAGGAGGGGCCGGAGTGAGGGGGCATAGTTGCAAAAGCAGCATAAGCAGAATGCCATTTCTGTTCTGAAAAACCATGAATAGACATTCTAGGGACACTGATCAGAATGAAAACTTGAGACAGACCATGCCTGCTCTCTGCTGGTGCAGTGATTTTAAGAAAGCTCTCTGTTGTGACTGATAGATAAGGCATCTACCTCTTTGGTGTGCTGTGATCTCAGGGGCATTGTCAAGACCCTGCCTCTCTGGAGTCAGACAACATCATGTTTTCTCAGTGAGAGAAGACCAGGTGGAGCTGTGCTGGGAAGAGAAGGCAGAAATCAAGGATTCATATCTAGAGAAGAGAAAAGAAAGCTAGAAGTCATCTTGAAGGGAGTGATTGAAGGTCCGAAGAAAAGAACCTTTCTCCCAGTCACTGCTTGGCATGGCATTTGGGCCTGACAGACTCTCCCGTCTCTTGCTGATTTGATGATAAAATATGGAAGTGGACCCACAGGGAGAGCAAGCGCCTCAAGAAATAGATGGATAATTGGCTCTGTTTGCATGCTGGCTGCTGGAACTGTGAGACACCACACCAGCATGACTAATGCCTCTCCCCACCGCCTAAATTAGATTTTGATTGTGCTTTAGAGATGTTCACTGAATCACAGATGTTTGAGGTAAAAAGACCCAAACTTCTCAGGAACACCTCCTGTGGAGTGTGTGGGCTCGTCCTCACAAGCACAGCTGAGGCACTCCCAGAACTCAGATGAAGGACCATAGTAACCCCTTATCTTCCAAGGCCTGGGAGCCGACCAGCTGCCCACGAGGGAGGCTCTGAATGGAATAGGCTCCTGGGGCCAGGGGGTGTGGGCCTGCTCCCCATAGGGTGAAGTTGGGGGTCAGCTCCTTAGCGTGGTCGTAAGCCAGTGCATCGCATTGCTGACTAATGCCTCGTGTAGACTCTAAATTGGACCTGGGGTTTCCTGTTCTTCACAGATTTCCACTGACTCACTGCCACACCAGGTGGACTAGGTCAAGGTCCTTGCTAGTTCACCTCCCACAGTGTTCCTCAGCTACTCAACTTGGCCAACCTGCAGTATGCCACAGTAAATGCTTTTCTCTTTTCTCTTGCAGAATTTAGCCTACGAAATCATCCTAACACTGGGTCAGGCATTTGAAGTTGCTTACCAACTTGCACTACAAGCAAGAAAAGGGGGGCATTCCTCTACACTTCCAGAAAGCTTTGAAAACAAACCCTCCAAACCCATCCCCAAGCCTCGTGTCAGCATTCGCAAGTCGGTGGTAAGTAGAAAGAATACAGATGTTCTGAAAATCTTGAGCTGGAGGGAGAGGAAGCTGTTAAGCAGGTCCGAAGTGATGTGGGGGCCTGCCTTTCTATGTCTCCTTTGTCCTCCTCCTCCTGGCATGCATCCTTCACCCTCCCAGCCTGATTCCTGCAAAGTCTCGGGGGACCATCTGTCTGAACCTACAGGATCCCAAGAAAATTCCACTTTCTCTGTCACCTGTGGCAGCTCTGTGAGAGGGGGACTGGGTGCCGCCGCTTCCTTGATGAATCTTTCCTGAAGGTTCAGGCAAGCTTGGGAACAATGTTCCCTAAGGCTTCACTGCCATCCCACCAGGGGCCAAAACCTCTTGCAAGCCACAGGCCGTTGGAGATGTTGGCAGAGGTTCACAGCAAGGCATCCCAGGTACTCTGCTAGAGGAAGCTAGCTAGGTGCACAGGCTCTGTGCACGTCTTGGGTCCGAGCAGAGCGGTCCTCTCCCCCTTGGCCAGAGGCTTAGATGCCAGCTTTCGGCAGGCTTTCTCCCAGCAGCTGAGGCTTCCTGCAGAGCGGGGACTCTTCAGATGCTGCAGCCCCTCCTTCCTCCTCGTCATCTGCCTTCCTCCAGGAATTTCCTCCCCTTCCCTCCCACGAGCTCTGTAGACGTCCTGTCCTAACAGACTTTCATGACTTCAAAGCGGCCTCCTCTGGTAGTAGCAATACCCAAAAGCTGGAGCGTTCCCAACCAGCCTCCCATCTGGCTTCTGCTCCGGCTGCCGTATGGCATCCTAGGAACTCTGGGGCTCGGGACAGACAGGCACCCCCAGATGCCTTGCTCTCACACCCACATATCTTTCTATCTCTAGCGCGCTCCTCTCCACCATCCCTGGCTTGTGGGGTCATGGGGGAAGTGTAGGATCTTTACTGTTTGTCAAGAAGCACCTCCGTTTGTGAGCATGTGGCTTCTTGTCTACAGTCGTCTTTTGGGCCTCTACTCCTGCCACCGTTCTTGGCAACTTCGCTCCCTGGGGACAGTCCCTCCAGCATCTGGCCTCCGCTCCTTGACTACTCACTTCCACCCCACTTTAGCCATTTGCTCCCACGCTCGTCCCTCATCTCTGAGCATCACCATTAACTCCATGTCCTCTGAAAATCTTCCTTCAGACACCATGGTCCCTTCACCTCTGCACCTACCCAGCCCCACTGGTTCCCAATCCTGATGCACTCCCACAAATCCAGACTTGTATGTTCAATTGCTTCTTTAATATCTAACAGACATCTGAGATGTAGAACAGAACAGAATTCTATTCATTTTAATTCCAGTATAATTGATACACAGTGTTATATCAGTGTCACGTGTATAATAGAGTGATTCAACAGTTCTGTACACTACTCAGTGCTCATCTAGACAAGTAATCTTAATCCCCTTCACCTATTTCCCCCATCCCCCCTTCCACTGCCCCTCTGCTATCACCTCTCTATAGTTAAGAGTCTGGTTTTTTTTCTTTGTTCATTTCTTAAATTTCACATGGGAGTGAAATGTATGGTATTTTTCTTTCTCGGACTTACTTCACTTAGCTTTATACCCTGTAGATCTATCTGCATTATTGCAAATGGCAAGATTTCATTTTTTATGGCTAAGTAATATTCCATTGTGTGCATGCGTGTGTGTGTGTGTGTGTGTGTGTGTAGACACACACTTTTTCTTTTTTTTAATTTTATTTTATTATGTTAGTCACCATTCATTACATCATTACTTTTTGATGTAGTGTTCCATGATTCATTATAACACCCAGTGCTCCGTGCAGAACGTGCCCTCTTTAATACCCATCACCAGGCTAACCCAACCCCCCACCCCCTCCCCTCTAAAACCCTCAGTTTTTTTCTCAGAGTCCATAGTCTCATGGTTTGTCTCCCCCTCCGATTTCACCCCCTTCATTTTTCCCTTCCTACTACACACTTTTTCTTTATCCATTCATCTATCAGTGGACACTGGGATTGCTTCCATAATTTGGCTATTATAAATAATGTTGCAATAAACATAGGGGTGCATATATCTTTCCAAGTTAATGTTTTCAGATTCTTTGGGTAAATACCCAGTAGCATGATTTCTGGGTCATATTGTTAGTTCTATTTTTAATTTTTTGAGGAACTTCCATACTGTTTTCCACAGTGGCTATACCAGTTTGTAATCCCACCTACAGTGCATGAGTGTTCCTTCTTCTCCATATCCTCACCAACACTTGTTTCTTATGGTTTTGATTTTAGCCATTCTGACAGGTGTGAGGTGATATCTCACTGTGGTTTCGATTTGCATTTCCCTGATGAGGAGGATGTTGAGCATCTTTTCATGTGTCTGTTGGCCATTTTGTGTATCTTTTCTGGAGAAATGTCTTTCATTCTTCTACCCATTTTTAATTGGATTATTGGGGGTTTTTGGTGTTGAGTTGTAAAAGTTCTTTATATATTTTGGATACTAACCTTTTATCAGATATGTCATTTGCAAATATCTTTTCCCATTCAGTAGGTTGTCTTTTAACTTTGTTGATTGTTTCCCTTGCTGTGCAGCTTTTTACGCTGATGTAGTCCCAGTAGTTTATTTTTTTGCTTTTGTTTCCATTGCCTCAGGAGATGTATCTAGAAAAATGTTGCTATGGCTGATGTCAGAGACATTACTGCCTGTGCTCTCTTCTAGGATTTTTATGGTTTCAGGTCTCACATTTAGGTCCTTAATCCATTTTGAGTTTATTTTTGTGTATGGGTAAGAAAGTGGGCCACTTTCATTCTTTTGCATGTAGCTGTCTAGTTTTCCCAGCAACATTTGTTGAGGAGACTCTTTCCCACTGCATATTCTTGCCTCCTTTACTGAAGATTAATAGATCATATCATGGGTTGATTTCTGGTCTCTCTCTCTTCTGTTCCATTGATCTGTCTGTTTTTGTGCCAGTACCATACTGATTTGATTACTACAGCTTTGTAGTGTAACTTGAAATCTGGGATTGTGATACCTCCAGTTTTGTTCTTCTTTTTCAAGATTGCTTTGGCTATTCAGGGTCTTTTGTGGTCCTATATAAATTTTAGGATTGTTTGTTCTAGTTCTGTGAAAAATGTTGTTGGTATTTTGATAGGGATTGCATTAAATCTGTAGATTGCTTTGGGTGATATGGACATTTTAACAATATTTATTCTCCCAATCTATGAGCATGGAATATCTTGCCATTTGTTTGTGTCTTCAATTTCTTTCATGAGTGTTTTATAGTTTTCAGACTTTAGATCTTTCACCTACTTGGTTTAAGTTTATTCCTAGGTATTTTATTATTTTTGGTGCAATTGTAAGTGGGATTGTTTTGTTAACTTCTCTTTCTGCTACCTCATTATTAGTGTATAGGAATGCAGTGGTTTTCTGTATATTGATTTTGTATCATGCGACCTTACTGAATTCATTTATCAGTTCTAGTAGTTTTCTGTTGGAGTCTTTAGGGTTCTCTATACATAGTATTATGTCATCTACAGATAATGAAAGTTTTACTTCTTCCTTACCAATTTGGATGCTTTTCACTTCTTTTTCTTGTCTGATTGCCCAGGCTAGGATTTCTAGTACTGTGTTGAATAAAAGTGAGAGTGGACATCCTTGTCTTGTTTCTGATCTCAGGGGAACAAATCTGTTTTTCACTGTTGAGTATGATGTTAGCTGTGGGTTTTTCATATGTGGCCTTTATTATGTTGAGTTATGTTCCCTCTAAACCTACATTGTTGAGGGTTTTTGTCATGAATGGATATTGCACTTGGTCAAATGCTTTTTCTGCTTCTTTTGAAATGATCATATGGTTTTTATCCTTTCTCTTATTGATGTGATGTAGCATACTGATTTGCAAATGTGAACCACCCTTGTATTCCGGGAATAAATCCCATTTGATCGTGGTGAGTGATTTTTTTTAATGTATTGTTGAATTTGGTTTGCCAGTGTTTTGTTGTGGATTTTTGCATGAATGTTCATCAGGGATATTGGCCTGTAGTTCTCTTTTTTCATAGTGTCTTTATCTGATTTTGGTATCAGGGTAATGAGGACTTCAGAGAATGAATTTGGAAGCTTTCATTCCTCCTCTATTCTTTAGGAAAGTTTGAGAATAGGTATTAGCTCTTCTTTAAATGTTCAGTAGAATTCACCTGTGAAGCTGTCTGGTCCTGGACTTTTATTTGTTGGGAGATTTTTGATTACGGATTCAATTTTGTTGCTGGTAATTGGTCAGTTCAAATTTTCTATTTCTTCCTCATTCAGTTTTGGGAGGTTATACGTTTCTAGGAATTTATCTAATTTCTTCTAGGTTGTCCCACATGTTGGCATATAATTTTTCATAATATTCTCTTATAATTCTTTTTTATTTTTGTGGTGTCAGTTGTTATTTCTCCTCTTTCATTTTTGAGTTTGAGTCCTCTCTTTTTTATTTTTGCTGTGTCTGGCTAGAGGTTTATCAATTGGGTTGATCTTTTCAAAGAACCATCTCCTGATCTGTTGGTTTTTTAATTTTCTATTTCATTTATTTCTGCTCTAATCTTTAGTATTTCCTTCTTTCTGCTGGTTTTGGTTTTGTTTGGGTTTTTTTCTAGCTCCCCTAGGTGTAAAGTTACATTGTTTGCAATTTTTCTTGCTTCTTGAGGCAGGCCTGTATTGCTATAAACTTCCTCTTAGAATAGCTTTTGGTACATCCCAAAGATTTAGGACCATTGGGTTTTCATTTTCATTTGTCTCCATGTATTTTTTTTTCTTTTCTCTTTGATTTCTTGGCTGATCCATTCATTGTTTAGTATGTTACTTAACCTCCATGTATTTGTGTTCTTTCCAGACTTTTTTCTTGTGGTTGGTTTCTAGTTTCATAGTGTTGTGGTCAGAAAAGATGCATGGTATGACTTCAGTATTTTTGAATTTGTTGAGACTTATTTTGTGGCCTCACATGATCTGTTTTGGAGAATGGTCCATGTGCACTTGAAAAGAAGGTGTATTTTGTTTTAAGATGGAATATTCTGATTATATCTGTTAAATCCATCTGGTCCAGTGTGTCATTCAAAGCAACTGTTTCTTTATTGATTTTCTGTTTGGATGATCCATTGATGTAAGTGGGGTATTAAAGTCCCCTACTACTATTGTATTACTATTGATTACTTCCTTTATATTTGTTATGAGCTGCTTTACGTATTTGGGTGCTCCCATGTTGGCTGCATAAATATTTACAATTGTTGTATCTTCTTGTTGGATTGTTCTCTTTATGATTAGGTAGTGTCCTTCTTTGTCTCTTGGTACAGTCTGTTTTGCCTGAAATAAATATTGCTAGCCTGGCTTTCTTTTCACTTCCATTTGCATGATAAATGCTTTTCTATCCTTTCATTTTCATTTCAATCTGTATGTGTCTTTAGGTCTGAGTCTCTTGTAGGCAGCATATACATGAGTCTTGCTTTTTTATTCATTCCATCACCCTAGGTTATTTGATTTACATTCATAGTTATTGACAGGTATGTAGGTATTGCTATTTTGTTACTTGTTTTGTAGTTCTCTCTTCTTCTCCTGCTCTCTTCCTTCATGGTTTGCTGGCTTTCTTTAGTAATAAAGTTGGATTCCTTTTTCTTTATTTTGTGTATCTATTACTGTTTTTGTTGTGTAGTTACCATAAGTTTTGTATATGACATGCATATGGCAGTGAGTATTAAGTTGATGGTCACTTAAGTTTGAACCCATTCTAAAAGCACTAAATTTTTACTCCTCTCTCCCCCACATTTTTTTTTTAAGATTTTATTTATTTATTTGAGAGAGAGAGAATGAGAGAGAGAGCATGAGAGGGGGAGGGCCAGAGGGAGAAGCAGACTCCCTGCTAAGCAGGGAGCCTGATGCGGGACTCGATCCAGGGACTCCAGGATCATGACCTGAGCCGAAGGCAGACGTTTAACCAACTGAGCCACCCAGCGCCCTCCCCCACATTTTAGGTGTCATATTTTACATCCTTTTATTTTGTGAATCCCTTAACTGATTTTTATAGATATACTTAATTTTACTGCTTTTGTGCTTCCTACTTTTCTTACTCCTTGCTTATGGTCTTTCCACTCAGAGTCCCCTTCAGCATTTCTTGTAGAGCGGGTTTAGTGGTCATGAATTCCTTTAACTTTTGTCTGGGAAACTCTTTCTCTCTCCTATTCTGAATGATAGCCTTGCTGGTTAGAAGTTTTTTCTTATGGCACTTTGAATATATCATGCCGCTTTCTTCTGGTCTGCAAAATTTCTGAAAAATCAGCTGATAGCTTTATGGGGCTGCCTTTGGATGTAACTGTTTTCTTTTTTCTTGCTGCTTTAAAAATTCTCTCCCTATCACTACTTTTGCCATTTTAATTACAATGTGTTTTGGTGTGGACCTCCTTGGGTTGATTTCGTTGGGGGCTCTCTGTGCCTCCTGGATCTGGACTTCCATTTCCTTCCCAAAATTAGGTAAGTTTTAAGCTATTATTTCTTCAAATAAATTTTCTGCCCCCTTTTCTCTCTCTTCTCCTTCTAGGATCCCTGTAATGCAGTGTTATTATACTGAATGGTGTCACTCAGTTCCTTAATCTATTCTCATTTTTTGTTAATCTTTTTTCTTTCTCCTTTTCAGCTTGATTTCTTTCCATTACTCTGTCCCCCACATCACTGATCCATTCTTCTACTTCCTTTAGTCTGTTTATTTCCTCTAGTATATTTTTAATTTGTTATTGGGTTCTTCATCTCTGATTGGTTCTTTTTTATGTTTTCTATCTCTTTGTTGAGGGTCTCACTGAGGTCCTGTTCTCTTTTCTCAAGTCCAGTAAGTACCTTTATGACCTTTACTTTAAATTATGTATCAGGCATATTATCTCCGTTAGCTAATCTCCAAGAGTTTAGCTGTCTTGCTGTGATTTTGTCCTGTTCTTTCATTTGGGACATATCCCTCTGTTTCCTCATTTTGTCTAACCCCCTGTGTCTGTTTCTATGTGTTAGGAAAGTTAGCTATGTCTCTTGCTCTTGAAACTAGAGGCCTTATAAAGAAGAGGTCCTATAGTGCCCTGCAGTGCAATGTCCCTCTATCAGAACCTGGCACTTATGGGGTATCACCTATGGGCATTGTGTGCACCTTACTGTTGTGGCTGAGCTGCTTTTGCCTTCAGTCCAGTTGTCTTCTATGGCTCTCTTTACCTGTTGCGGGCAGGGTTTGGTTCCCTGTGTTGTTAGTGAGCCAGTCTGGGGCAGCCTTGGGCTTGAGTTGGGTTAGGCCAGGTATTTTCCAGAACTGCAGAAGCACCGCACTGCAGGGCACTCTCCCTGTGTTGTCCCATGAGAAGTTTTTGTTGGTGAGTGGGGCCTGTAGTCAGACCAGTTATCTGCCCCCAGCCCACTCCTCGGGCCGTAAGATTGCTTCTGTGGTTTTATTCCCCTTTCCCCAGGGCAGGAGTCCCTCTGAGGTGGTGCTGACCCGTCAGGGCTGCTTGTATACTGCTATGCTTGTGGCGTTGCTTTGGATGGAATCGCCAAGGCCAGGTTGGGGGGTGGGGACCACAGGAGAGTGTGAGGGCAGGGCATGCTGCTAGCAAGGTAGGTGGAGGGTGTTCTTGCTGCAGTGGTTCACACAGGTGTACCTGTATCTAGGCTGGGGAGTGGGAGAGGGAAATGGTGCCTACCAGTTCTTTTGTTCTTGAAGAAGTCTCCCAAAGATCTCTGCCCCTCCAGCACATGCTCTCAGATTAGTAAACAAATCTCCCTCCCTCCTATATACCCCAGGTGTTTTTCAAACTGCTACTTCTCTGCTGTATCTTGGTGGGGCTGTTTGTTATGCTATCTCTTTAAGGGCAGGGACTCAGTTTCCTATCACTCTCTGGCTCACTGATTTTTCAAAGTTCCAGGTGTTAAGCCCCACTGATTGTAAGAACTCACGATGTTAAGTTAACACTCTGGTTTTCAAAGCCAAATGATAAGGGAATTCATCTTCCCAGTGCAGGTCCTCTGTGCCTGAGGTGCCTGGTGTAGGGTCTGCTCCTCTCCCCTCTGCACCCACAGCAGTCCTCCCTTAGGTCCTGCAAGTGTTTGGCTCCCAGCTACATCTCTGTTGTTTCTACCCTCTTCAATGTGGCCTCTTTTCTACATTTACCTGTGAAAGGTCTTTTCTGCCAATCTATAGGTCATTTTCTGGGTTATTTTCACTGATGTGGGTGTTATCTAGGTGTATCCATGGGATGAGGTGAGCCTAGGATTCTCTTCCTCTGCCATCTTCCCTGGAAGTTCCCAGAACAGAATTCTTGATTTTTCCCTCAAAACTATTTATATTCTGTCTTTCCGAGCTCAGTAAATGGCATAACCATTCACCATGTTGCTCAAGGCACAAATCCAGAGGTCGTCCTTACTTCCTGTCTTCCTCTATCCACTGTGTACAATACATGAGCAGATTCCATCTACTCAACCCCTAAAACATGTCTCAGATCCACCCATTCCTCTCTATTTCCTCACTCTTCTCGTCCAGGCTACCACCACTACTCCAGAACTATTGCAGTACATGTCCTAACAGTCTTCCTTATGCAACCAAAGTGATCCTAAAACACAAACCAGTTCATGGCACCACTGCCCCAAGTACCTAAACCTAATTTCCCACAATGCTTCTCTCTGATGCTCAGGCCTTCCTATTCCTGGAACAGACCAAACTCACTCCTACCTGAGGCCTTTGTGTCACCTGTTCCTTCCACCTATCATGGTATCCCCCATATTTCTGCACAGCTGACTCCCACTTGTCATTCAAGTCTCAGCTGCATGAAGAGGCTTTTCCTGGGCCATCCATTCTGAGATAGATACCTAGTCACACTCAAGTGTATACCCAGTTTTAATTCTGTATAGCATTTATTGATGGAGAGTTGTTCATTATTTATCTCGTCCCCCCCCCCAAAAAAAAAACTAAGTTAAATGTATAGGAATTTTCAGAATATTTTTGGATTACCTGTTAGACTATTATATTCTTTCTCATATGGCCTGGATAAATCTGTTCATGGCAGGTGCCTCCATCTGACTTTACTCTGGTCTCCATAAACTTCCAGAAGAGCACAACTAGGTTGGGTGCCATGAGGGCTTGTTAAATATTCATTGAAAAGCCTTCACTGAGAAATATGAAAATATATAGTGAATATTGATGTCCTTTAACTGCCTCAACATCCCATCCCTCTCAACTGGTGTCCATGTTCCATTTCCCTCAGGTCCAGTTGTTTATTGTTGAGAAATATTCCATGATCCTAAGAATATGTGAAGTCCTTCCCACAGCTCTGTGGAGATACAATCAATTCATGTTGGAAGGTAGCCATAGGGCATGGATCCCATAGCCTTTCATGAGGCTCCAAAGCTCACAGCACAAGAGAAATAAGAGAGACCTTCCCAGGCTTCCTTGCCCCAGCATTCCTGAGCAGAGCAGGTGGCCAGGGCCAGGGCAGATGTGGAAACACTAAAAGATGAGGCAGCAGTGTGGTGAAAAACTCCCTCCAAGGCCCCTCCTGCGAGCTCACAGCTCAAGCATTACCCAGGAATGGCCTGTTTGACTTTGTGTGCACAGGGGCTAAAACGTGGTTTTAACCATTTTATAGCTCAGCTCAGTCTGGTTCAAGGCTCAGCTTGACCTGGCCCTGCTCACCTTTTCACCCTCCCATCTCCACTCTGTGAACTAACTAACTGCAAGTTCTCAACCTGCCACTTCTCTTTACCACAGGAGCTTTGCACATGCTGTTCCCTCTCTCCTTGCCCCCTCACCAGGCAAACTCTAGCTCGTCCTCCAGCTGTTTAGACATTACCTCATTCTCTTATAATATCTATTCAGTAAGTATTTATTGTGTACCTACTATTATTTACTGGGTTGCCAGGAGGTTTTCTAAGTTTGGGGGAAACAGTGAAGAGAACAAAACCGTACACTGCAGTGGAGGATGAAGGAATAAATATGATGTATGTGGCATAGGATTATAAAGACTAGAGCTAAAGAGGAGAGCAGAAAAGTTAGGATGCTATTTTGTATTGGGTGAATAGGTGAGGAGATGATGTAGGCATGCAGGTGTCTGGGGAAAGGCATTCCCGCAGAGCAAAGGGTGTGGTCTTGGCATGCAGGTAGAAGCAAAGTCAGTGTGGCTAGACTTCACCTTGAGGAATTCAGGTTTATTCTGTAACAGAAACTACTGTAGGCTTGAGGGCTGGAGAGTGACATAACCTGGTTCACCTCTTCTAGGAAGTCCCCTGGCTCCCTAACCGCAGAGCAGCCTCCCTCCATCCATCCCCCTTCTCAGTATCAAAGTGCTTCTGTGTTTGCTCCCCATCTGTGTGCCTTCAAGAGCAAGGGCCAGGACTCATTCACCACCCACCCTTTGAATGCCTTGCATACAGTCCTTATGCAATAAACATGTATGAGAAGGACAAACACACAATTCTCACATACCTGTTGGTCTGTGACAGGACTGCAGTCCTGTAAAGGCCTAGTGTTGGTTTCCAAGAAGTGTTAGGAAGCATGTTTACACCCCGGTACAGGTATCGTATAACAGGCATCAGCCTTTCTGTTTTAAAGCAGATCGACCCATCTGAGCAAAAGACTCTGGCCAATCTGCCGTGGATTGTGGAGCCGGGACAAGAAGCCAAGAGAGGAATTAATACCAAGTATGAAACCACAATTTTCTGATACTCACCATCCTCCTGTCCTCGCGGTGCCTTGCACGCTGAGCAGTCCCGGAGCAGGCTTCCCTTCGCGCCTCAGTTTCCACCCAGCCCAGGAGGAAGACTGCTCTGTTTGTGTGGCCTTGTCACAGGCGAAAGGCCGCTGGCCATTCCTGGGGACGTTCTTTCTGCACCAGTATGCAACCAAGACTTTCCAGCCGTAACCCCTGAGAGGCATGAGTTGAGATTTTTCGCTGACTCTCCCGACTCCCCTCCCTGCCACCACCCAAGGTATTTCTAATGACTCTGCCCCCAACACTGCTTTGCTGAATTTGGGGATAATACCTTTAAAAAAAAGAAAAGGTACAGGGGATCTCTAATACTGCCTAAAAGTATAAAAAATCTTGGATTTTTCACAGTCAGCAGTTTTAAAGGTAGAATCAGAACAGAACTACCCCCATAAAACATCTGTAAAATTGTATCACTGAGCATCATTTCATGCATAAGGACAAAACCACCCCTATGATTGCCAGGAAATCCTGTTTCCCAATTTCTATATTTGTGGATTTTATATGTAATCAACCATGTCAGATAAAGAAAACATTTACATCTATGGATTGATTAAAAATTTAAGAATAATTCAAAACAGAGGAATTTATTATGCACAGAAAAATGTGTCTTGTATTAAATATTTTTATTAAAAGAATGTTTCATTAATGCACTGATAAGAAAACTAGGTTAGTTGTGAGGGATGTTTCTGGTTTCATTTCAAGTAACTAAATTTTTACTGCTACCACCAAGAGGACTGGCTTGGGTGTGGCAAAGTGCTGATGACACTCCCCAGAGCAGGAGATTAGGGCAAGCAGACTGGCATCCAACCGAAAGTGCTGACGCAGCCATAAGCTGCAAAGATTGTTTTTTTTTTTTAACTTTCACAGTGTTTTAAAGAAAACGTTAAAAAAAAAAAAAACTAGGGCTCCTGCTGTCAAGATTTCTGTCATGGAAACCTTGTTTGAGAAAGGTGTTAGTAAAATTCTATTGCAAAAATTTTTTTCTAGAAAAAAATACAAAAAAAAAAAAAAAAAAGAGAGAGATTCCAAAGTAATAAAACTCTTTTCTTGAAACAAATAAATGTTTGCTTACTATTTGATTAAATAAAATTTACTTACATTTCTTTAAGGTATTTTAATTTTTTTAATGTCTCTGTGGAGTATTTGTATGATTCCATAATGTATATTTATGTAGAATCAAATTATATAAACAGTACCGATATCATTATAGAAAAAATAACATTTTAACATATATTGTTCTAACTGATCATATTGTGAATCATTTTGAAGTTCATTATAGCGATACTGATAAATTGTGGGATTGTCTTAATGTTTTTTTATTAACCAATATTATTTCAAACCTGAGGATTATTAGTTATTCATCAGTTGGTGAGTTTTAAAGAAAGATAATTAAATTTTATTTCAAACTGACAAATGTATATGGATTTAGTTCAGTGTTGAAGAATTTTAATACAATATTAAATTACTTGACCTGAACAGTTCCTTGTATATATTTTGCCTATTCACTGTTGATATGTATGTAGTAAATGGAGAGTAAAAATAACACTGAAATATGGTACCAAAAGGTAATTGTATAGGAGCAAAGTAAATAGTAGCTTTGCTGAAACAGAAACATATGTGTAAATATGCTTGGGCTTCCAGTTATAAATTTTGTAATTTTTGTCATTATTTATATCCTATTAAAAAAAGCACACAAAATAAAATGGAAATTGTACAGCCACCGGTGCTTGGCATCATTCTGTGAGCACCTTCCCACTTCCATTTAGGAAAAAAACCAAAGGCCCAGCCTCCTCAACATCTATAGCTAAAGGGCTTTTTTAATTGGCAAATTGAGAAAATTTACTCATTTCTAAGTTCAACCAGTCTGAGAAAGATACATGGGCCTTTTATTAAAGCTTAAGTTTCAGCCAAAAAATTTCCAATGTCTTTAAATATTACAGTAGGCTACAAGGAGAAATTCCCAAACAAATTTCTAAAAGAGCAAGGACCACCCAAATAGATCATTTGCCTGGGACAATACAAATAGCTTGTTTGCAAAAACATCTACACGTTTGTGTCAGGTTGGGCTGCTAAACGAAATATCAGACTGTGTGGCTTAAACAACAAATCTATTTCTCACAGTTCTGAGGGCTGGAAAGTCCAAGATCAAGATGCTGGCAGATCAAGGTTTCTCTCTGAGAGCTCTTCTCTTGGTTTGTAGGCATCTACCATCTTGCTGTGTGGTCATATGACCTCTTTGTGTGTGTGTGTATGTGTATGCACGAGCATGCATGCACAGAGAGTGGGGGAGCAGCAAGCTTTCTGGTGTCTCTTCTTATAAGGGCACTAATCCCATTCTGAGAGCCCCACCATCATGACCCCATCTAACCTAACTATCTCCCAAAGGCCTATCTCCAAATACCATCACATTGGAGGATTAAACTTCAACATATGAATTTTGGTAGGGGTTAAAACATTACATAACAACATCAATCCTTCCATTTTTCTAAAATACATGTGCCAGCTGCAAGTCAAGTGATATAGGGCCATGTTAGAGATACTGGAAAGATCAACGTTTCACATTCCATATCCTGTGACTTTCAGGAGATCTCCCCTGCACTGCTGGATCTAAGTCTGTTACTCTTTGAAACACACACCAAAACAAACAGGGTGCTACCAGCCTGACATGCGCAGACACACAGCTTTGAAAACATAAAACCAACCTGAGAGGGGACCACAACCACAGAGGCAGAAAGGGCAGGCTTCCTGAAGAAAGGTTTGGGCTGGGATTTTAGATGGTAATGCTTCAACTGGGCTAATTAGGCCCCTTTCTATCTTTGGTAACCACCAAGAGGTCAGCAGTCCTCTTCTCTCTGTGGATCAAATGCTTATTTGTATCAGTTACGGTCCCAGCATGAAGCAGATGGCACATTCCAATTGGGATATTTTAAGAGTTTAATAAATAGAATACTTACATAGGTGTTGGCAGCATGTAGGGAAACAGACGGGTGGAACAGTGTCCCTGGGATGGTAATTGCCTGAGGGAGAATGGGAAAGGAGAAGGCTGTGTGGAGGGGGCTGCCAGACAGGCTGAGGGACATGGCCAGCTGTAGTGGCCCTCAGGGAGGGAGCCAGGGATTAAAATACCCTGATCTCACTCTCCACCCCACATTACCTGAACCCACTGAAAGCCAGAGTACAAGGAGCCCATTGATATGGTCTACACAGGGCAGGGAAGAGGTAGGAGAGGTCTGAGGGGCAAATAGAAGAGAGCCAGCCCACATAATGAAGAAGGGATATGCAGCTGATTTCTTGAAGGGGAAGTCTGACACATTAGTAACTGCAGTATCCATGGGGGATGGGGATCCTTGAATGCTAATATTATTCCAAAAAAGAACTTTAATTCAATTACTCTATTTTTTTCTTACATTATATTCTATGATAAGTTTGGGTGAATGAACCCTATGAAAATTATGCCCAGTTAATTCATTAATAAGTCATGGCAGTGGTTTCTCTCAGGACATACCAGATTTTCTGTTAGATATTGGGGTATATAATACTTGGATATGATGGGCTAGAAAACAGGCTTAGATAATGAACACATGGATAAATTCTCAAAAATAAAAATTCACACTTGGACCCCAAGTAACATTGCTCCTAAGCTACTTCTGAAAAGAAAGGAAAATGTGATAAGTGGGCTAGCCTCCAGAGTTCATTCTTCTCCCACAGAACTGGAATATAATGACCATGTTCAGAAGTCCATATGGAATAAAGCCTTTTTTTAAGACATTAAGTTTTTCAGTTCTCTTTTTATATAAGGTATTCACTATGTTTCTTAGCAAAATCAAGCAATCTGACAGTAATAAACACATTTTCTTAAAATATAATTGGGGAACGAGCCAACACAGGCCAGCAGAGCCTACCTGCACTGAGGCTGCATCAACCTGCCCCCTACTCCATTCCTGTCCCTCCTACACCTAGCCCACCCCACGCCCATTTGCTGCTGTCTGTGCAAATGTACAAATGAACCCAGCATCTGGTGCCCCAGCAACAGAGTCCTGCTTCCCACAGAAACCAGCTCCAAAGCAGGCAGAGAATTACCTTAGGCTCGTTGCCCAATCACTATCCTGCATACTGTGGAATTCCATTAGTACCCATGAGCCAGGTCTTATTTTTGTGGGGGAATTAACCCAAAGAACTTGGTACAGACCTAGGAATACCAATTCCACTTAACTGTTTCCTCTCTCCATCCCAGGTCAGTCTACTCACTGAGAACTTGCTCTGTGTTCATTGTGGCACCATTCTATTTAGAATTGCTAATGCAAAGATGATCACTCCTGACCCAACACATTGCACACTGTGTATAACTCATAAAGAATTACAGCTACAGGGGCGCCTGGGTGGCTCAGCTGGTTAAGCGACTGCCTTCGGCTCGGGTCATGATCCTGGAGTCCCAGGATCGAGTCCCACTTCGGGCTCCCTGCTCAGCGGGGAGTCTGCTTCTCCCTCTGACCCTCCCCCCTCTCATGCTCTCTGTCTCTCATTCTCTCTCTCGCAAATAAATAATAAAAATCTTAAAAAAAAAAAAAAAGAATTACAGCTACAAATTATTTATCATCGAAATAGTTTTTGTTTTACTCTCTAAAACCCCAGAGACCTAGGTTTGTAAAAGCTGCATAGGCATTTAACTTTCCAAGAGTAGTTAATGACCAAGGATGTAGACTTATGTCAGACTGAAACAGAGACTCTGCACTGAACAGCTCCATTAGGGTCACCCCAACAGCTGAGGTTTTTTCAGGGGTTCAGACAGCTGAGGAACATGCATGTCACAGAACAGACTTCACAAGCACAGCAGAGCTAATGCGCATCTTCCAAGTACTGCCATTTAGGAAACATCTAAGTTATGTGTCAGAGGACAGTATAAGCAAGCTGAGATGGAGTTGTTCTTACTCACGACATGGTAATAAAAGCTGTTCAAAGCAATCCATATTCAATACTCAATTGTCCTCTGGATATCTCAGTGCCTCAATCAAGCATCCCAACAGCTGCTCCCTGAGGAGCCTGCAGCTCGCCCTCTTACTGCCTCTCCTCAATAAGACATGTGAGAAGGGAAGTCAAGACGCCTCCAAGTAAGAAGCAACATCAGCTGTTTTCTGACATTTGAGAGGCTGATTTCTCTCCACTTATCAAAAGTGCAGGCTCAGTTTTCTGAGAGAAAAACAAAAACAAAAACAAAAACCCCAATGTGCTAAGTGTTGAGTCAAGGGAGACTGGGAAGAAAGGCACAGGAAATTGAGGAATACCATTTGAGCAGGCCATTTCTGGGGTGTGTGTCTGGGTAGGGAGGTGGAAAGTTGCAAACTCATATGGCTTCAGAGCCACACAGGTGACATGAGTGAGGGGGGCTGTGATGATCCACAGAGCACCTGCCTCATCTCAGGGGGCACGTGCTACTTACTTTCAGCTGACTGTTCCCAGGCAGAAATGAAGACCCTGGGTCAACAGATTTTCTAAGAAATCAGTATTTATGCAAAATCACCAGTTTTCAAATGCTGGCAACAAATTCAGCATTTAAGTGTGGGCCAAATAAAACTCATCTGTGGGCTGGGCGTGATCCATGCATCACTTCTTTATGACTTTCTGAGATTCCACCAAGCTTCAACAGCCTCACAGCTACTAGATGTCCAGTTACTTATCAGAGGAGGAACAGTGTGTTTGTGGCTAGAGTGAGGGGGTGGAGGAAGCAGAGATGCAGAGTCACTGACATTTGTTGGACTGCTCTTAGACACCAGGTTGGTTATTTAGTATCAGAAACTGAATTTAGGGACTAGTAGCAAAGACCAGAAATAACAGTGTCTTAAACAGGGAAGGGTTGCATTTTTTCTCATGTAACATGAACTTCAGAAATATTACAGGGCTGGAATGGGAGGTCTACAAGCTCCTTCTACATTCCTATTCTGTCATCCTTAGCATATGGCATCTGTAAGGTCACCTCATGGTCAAAAAATGGCTGCTGGAACATTATCCAGCGCATCCACATTCCAGACAATAAAAAGAATGATAATGACCTAAGGTCTCCTGCCTCCCAACTGAGTAAGGCAATCTTTTAGGAGCTTTCCTGGAAGCTTCAAGCCACAACTCTTTGCCACCCCTACATAGGCAGCTGGACAATGTAGCTGTTGATTTTAGCTGAGCACAATGCAGCCTCCTAAAAATTTAGGAGTTGTCAGTGAGGAAAAGGGAGTCTGCCATGATGGGAATAATCATGGCACTAGGTAAAAAGTGAAAGCAAGTACACACCAGTGAGACACCTGGATAGAGAAAGCCGTGACCAGAGGAGGAATTGATGGTAATAACCCTAAAAGCGTTGCTCTATAAATTAGCCATCAAATCCAAGCAGGAAAGATCCTCACATCTGTGTTAATACAACAGGCATGCTAAACGTCTGTGCTACCCAGCAACACTCCTGAGGCTGTCATGACGGAGCAGGTACTGGAGCACACTGTAGAAGCAGTCATCAAAGTGTAGCTGGCAGCTGGACAGAAGAACTGGCAATGGCCTGGCCATCAAGGGCGACAGAACAACCTCCACTGCACTCTGGAATCACCTGGGGAACTTTAAAATAATACAGATGCCCGGGTCCCATCTCCAGAGATTCTGAATTAATTGGCCCGGGATGAGGTCCGGGTTTAGGGAGGTTTTTAAGTTTCCCAGATAATTTTGGGGCAACAAAGTGTAAGAAGCTTCACCCCTGGATGGATGAGGACCCCTCCTGATTCTCTGAGAAGTTGGGCAGCACATATAAGTCTCCATACCAGGGGCTCCCTGGGAAGCAGGTCCTTGAGATTAAAACATTTGCTGAAGGTCACATAGCTAGGACGTTAGTGCAGCCAGGATTTGAACTTGGATGCACTTGACAGCCAAAGCCAGAGTTCTACCATACTCCCAAGTGCCAGCCCAAGCAGTAAGCCCAAGGTCTTTTCTCCATTCTCAATCCCAATCCTCCATTACTCATGGGTGCATGCATATCCCAAAAAGAGGAAAGTTTCAGACGGCTCAAAAGAAAGCAGATGACAGCTTTCCTGCTGAACAAAGTCTGACTCCTGGGAGCTAACAGCCAAGAAGATAGATCTACCATAAGGTAGAAAAGGATGCCCGGAGAAAGCAAAAGTCACAGGTTCCCACTTTGTAAACCATGGAAACATGGGCAGCAAAGGAATGGAAGTTTATAACTGAAACAAAAGATAATAATGCTATTGAGCCTGTATCGGATGCTTGACATCTTTCAAGCCTCATAAAAAACTGCAATCAAGTGTTGTGGTCCCTATTTGACAAACAAGGAAACAGAGGCTCTGTGAGGTTACACCATTTCAAATGGAAGGAAAAGGAGAAAAGGATATGAAATCAGGTGGCAGAAGAAGGCACGTGGATCCATTAACCCCAGGGCTGCCGCCAATCTCAAATGAACCCCCTAAGAGTTTCAAAGGAGAAATAAGCATCTCCAGGGGGCAGGCCCTAAGGCTGCCACCTTCCCTGTTCAATGCTTGAATCATCTGAGACTTGAGACCAGGCTGGGTAGTAGATGTTTTGGGTAGTAGCCAAGTGCTGGCAAACCCAAAACATCCCCCAACCTCTGCCATCCATTTGGCTATCAGAATGGACCGTGCTGCTTTTTTCAAAGAGCAATCCCTACAGGCACAGAGATGGGCTAACCAGAATACCAAAAGTAGAAGCTCTTCAAGAGCAGGGACCACCTCCGACAGCTCAGGACTTAGGATCAGTCGTGACACATGATGTGAATGAATGAAATGAATAATGAATTAAAGTGCGTAACTGAAATGATGCTCTTGGATCCTCTCACCCAGGGCCTTCAGTGAGGCAGCCAACTGCATGGACCAAAACCCCAGCTCCACCACTTTGCTGTGGGGCTCTGGTGACTTAACCTCTCTGCACCAGTTTCCACATCTAGACAACAGAGATAATACCTTGCAGCCTTGTTGTGAGGATTCAATTAAATAACTAAAAACTAATAGCTCCTCCTTCCTTCCTCCTAAAAAGGATTTGTTACATCTCAGAAAGTTATTTGACAGAGTGGGGCAAATAAACACAAGGTGAGGGGTTTAGAATCACTGCTAATTGAAGATGAATCAGAGATGAGAAACATAGATCTCCAAAATCTTCCCCAGCTGCTAAAACCCAAGCCTTGACCCCTAGACTGGTGTTCATCTGCCATAAACCCAGGAGGATTCCACTTCCAATTGAAACTGACATTCAACTTGTAGCCCAATGGGTCTGGTCTCTCTATAAAGAAAAGAAAATCAGATTTGGACTGTGGCACTGGCTTTCTCACCGATTAACTGCCTGGGGTGTAGTTCTTCCTCTCTAAGCTAGGACTGCAAAGTCTGCAAATCCACTCAAGTACTGTGAAGACAATAAGGACTGGGCAGTCCCGAGTGGGGAGGCAATGAAGATTTGAATGGATGGTGAGAAGGTGAGCTCCCGCTCCCCACAAGAGACCTTGTACTAAGCAGGAGGCTTCATTCAGCTACTGGGTGTTTTCCAGTTTGATCAGTTGCTCAGAACCACCCCACCCAAACTTGGGCCTGGCATGCTCTCTCTAGTTACTTGCTCTAGCCCTGGGTGATGGGAAATTACAGAGGCACATTTTCTGTTCGCTTCTCTGTGATAAGCAGTATTCCCAGTTCTGAAGGCCTGACCTCATAAATGAATTTAGAATGAACACCAGCAGCTCATTTTCCTGAATCATAATTTAAATGAAAATTTCCCAAGTTTTGGTCTTCTTACATCATCTGACTTAGAAATAATACGCTGTTGATGCCAAATAACTTCAAAGACATGGTCTCTGATGAGTCCCACGTTTGATGCACATTTTTCTGCCCCTTCCCCGTGAATATACACAACTACACAATAATTCTATGGTTAAGCTCACAGCAGCTGATATTCTAATTCAGGCATTTAATAACTGTATAGTATCTCTATAGTTTTAAGGGGAGGGGTTATGAGCAAGGAAATCTATTCAAGGGACAATCTTCAGAGACCAAGAATTATTCGAAAATCATTTCCTCCTCTAAAGGTCGGTAAGTAAATTATAATAACATAATGTTGAATAACAGATTGCCGTACTTGCCAACTTAAACACTTTAGGGACATGTTTATTCATTTCATATAATCTAGAAGCAAATCTTTTTATTCAAGTGAAGTTTTACCTTCCTCTAATGATGCTTCACAGTAAAATGCCAAACTAAAACAGAAAGATAAAGAAAATGCTGGTGACGTGCTACTTCTTAATTAGCCTATTGATATCCTAGTGCAGAGGGAGAACAGAATGCGCTATGGGCATGCAAGCATACATACAAGAATTTCAGTCATTCAACAAATATTTATTGAGACTCCAACTGGAGCCAGCCTTATGTTAGACTGTGGTGTAAAAGACATAGACCTGGCTTCAGGGAGCTTCCGATCTAATGAGGGACTCCAGTAAGTAAACAACACAGGGCGCCGAAAGTCATGGCAGAGAAAAGAGGGCACTATGAGAGGACTGGGCAGACCTTCAGCAGAAGGGTTATCTCAAAGAATATATGAAGGATAAAAAGGAATCAGGGGAAAAAATTAGGCAGGAGATGGGCAGTATAGAAGACAGAACAGCATATACAAAGACACAGAAGCAAGAGAGCACACAGCAGGTCCAGGGTTTTAAAGAGAAATGACAAGATTAAGATGAGCACTTTGGAAAGATTAAGCAGAGGGACACAACTGGTGGCAGAGACAGCAGTCAGAGAACTGTTGCCAGGCCAAAGATGACGGGACCCGAATTACACCAAGGAATGTTCACTGAGCACTTTCTCGGCCCAAGCACTGAGGTAAGTACTTCATGAGCATTATCTTATTAAATCTTTACAACAACCATGAGAAGAACGGATACCCATTTTACAGATAACAATTGCTGATATTTTCTTGTTTTCTTACTATCTACTGTTCTCTCCCAACAACTAAAATGTATTTATGTATTGCCCTGGCTGCTACTTAAAATAGTGCTTGGCACTATGCAGATATGCAAGCCATATGGGAAAGACAGGCAGGTGGCTGAACAAACAAACCAATAAAGAAATTTTGCCCAAAATCACATCGAGTTAAGAGACCCACGCCCACTGCATTCACTGTAACTTACCACACCACGCTGCACTTCTTATTCTTTGTGGTCCTTCTCAGTCTCCTGTGCTGCTTCCTCATCTCACCAAGCTGAGACTGCCCTGGACTCTGGCTTAGGTCTCCAACCTTGTCTATCAACACCTGTTTCACTGCTGATCTCCTCTGATCCTGTGGTTTAAATACATTTAATTCACTAATGATTCTCAGATATTTATCTCCATCGCAGATTTTTCCCATGAACTCCAGACTCTTTTATCCAACCACCTACTCAACATCCCCACTTGGATGTCTAGTGGCCATCTCAAACTTACTATGTCCAAAACCCTGCTCCTTTCATAACCATCTTCATCTCAGTTAATGGCAACTCTAATCTTCCAGGAGCTCAAGCCAAAGAGGCCAAAACCTTGGTATCATTCTTGACTTGTCACTCTCACAACCTTTATCTAATCCACCTGCAAATCCTACTAACTCTTATCATTAAAATATATCCAGAATCCGGGGCACCTGGGTGACTCAGTCAGTTAAGCGTCTGCCTTCGGCTCAGGTCATGATCCCAGGGTCCTGGGATCGAGTCCCACATCAGGCTCCCTGCTCCACAGGAAGCCTGCTTCTCCCTCTCCTCCCAGCTTGTGCTCTCTCTCACTAGCTCTGTCACTATCTGTCTCTCTCAAATAAATAAAATCTAAAATATATATATATATATATATATACACACACACACACACATATATATATATCCAGAATCCAACTGTCACAACCCCTACTGCTGCCATCCTAATCTGGCTGCCTTCATTTTGCCCAGATTATTACAAAAGCTTCTTACTGGTACCCCTGCTTCCCCCCTTGCCTGTCCCCCTTTTCAACTGATTTTCAATTTCCCACTGCCAGAGGAACCAATTAAAGCTTAAGTCAGATCACTCCACTGCCCAAACTCCTCCAGTATCTCCTATCTCAGAGTAAAAGTCCACACAGTAGCCTAGGAGGCCCTGCATGGTGATGCACCTCTTGTCAACATTCCCCCCCACCCCCACCCACCTCCAGCCACACCCCAGCCTCCTTGCCAGCTCTGTAACAGAGCAACCCACCCACTGTCCCGTCTTGGCGCTCACTGCGCTCTCCCTTGGGAATCTCTCCAGATACCTGGACGACTCACTCCCTCACCTTTCAGGTCTGTACTCAAGGGTCACCTTCTCAGTGAGCAACTCCATCTAAAACTGTAAACGCTTCTCCCCTCACCTCCCCACTTAAACATACCAACTAATATGCTATAGATTCTACTTACTTATTTTCTGCCTCTCCTTGGCCCTAAACTGCAGTAGGAAAAAGACTGTTTGGCTCACTTTTCTATCCCCAATTCCTACAAAAATGCCAGGCACATGGTAGATCTCAATAAATATTTACTGAATGAAAGAATAAATAAATGAATTCTCTTCTTTACAGGTTCTTCATCATGCCAGTCACACCAGGTAGCAATCATCAGAGAGAAACTGAGGAAAAAAAATTTTGATAAAATTGAATTAGACATGGTTGATAAAGCATTAATAGAAAGGATGACAGCTTTTAGTTTGAAGAATCTTTCACATTTGTTTTCTAATCAACAAAGGACAAGCAAGGAGTCTGAAACAATTGAAAATGTTTTTCAAAAATATTTTAGAAATTTTATTTTTTATAAATTTTTTACTTCATGTGTTAAAATGTATACCAAAGCAAAAAACAAAAAACAAAAACATGTGACCTGTATCATAAATACAAAAGTTTTCAAAACATACAAGACACACACAATGTAAAAAAAACCTTTACATATATAAAATGCAATGTAATTTCCATTACAAAAAATAAAGCAAGGGAAAATGCTTGAAAAATGCTCATCTGCAAGTATAAAACAAAACCCTCCCCCCTTGACTGACCACTTGAGCTGCCTTGAAACATGCAGCGCCATTATGCTAGGCTTCTCTTCTTACTTCAAGTTACCTTGTTTTTTACCTTGCCTTTTTGTCATGTTACCTTTTCTTCCCATTTTTCATTTTAAAGACAAGAGCCAATCAAGGTTTTTTAAAAGCCGATGTTTGTTCTACACTTTAACAGTCAAGTGGCTTTTAATTCCAAAAGTTAATACTTTATACTCTGAGTTATAAATGAGTTCCTAAACACTGTATGCAAATCAAAATTATGATTTGGATACTCTAAGCACAATATATCATTTACAGAAACTTTTTCATAAAATTAAGATTTTCACATCACATTTGCTTAAATCACAGTAAGCCTATAAACTAGTTCCTCAACCCATCATAAAAAAAACAAAAGCCAAACCTCCTTAATAATTTTATTTATGGCTCCCTTAAATACTAAATAGTATATTTAATCTAAAATACATCTGGAGTGGTCGAGGCCCCCCTACCTACACCACATCTAATGCACACCAACAACAGAAACTGGCTCACTACTTACCTACTATTAACACTAATACTCATTTGATTTAGTTCCTATTGCAGCAGCAAAATTTTTGAATTTTGGTTATTTTCTTATATGAACCACATCTATTATTAAATTATTGCCATTTCCCTTAACAATATATTGTCAGGGGAAATGGAGATTTAAACTGCAATTAAAGTTCCTAATCAGGAGGTTAAAAAAAAAGCTAGTTACTGATGCTGATGTACTTTTTCCCTGTCAAGAGCTATCTTTCCTGATTAACCTCGGAGGGAAAAAGGGAGGAAGGGACAGGAAGGAGAGAAGGAGGGAAAAGGAGAAGGAAAATAGAACAGTTGGTAGGTTAAAAGTGACATCTTCCAGAGTCACGATAACTCTTCTGTTACTGCATAGAAAACCATAGAGAATTCTCTTGAAATTCACTGAGAACAGCACTGACAATGCCATTCATCTAAGTAAACAGACTTAGAAGAAAATGGATTTTTTTACTATATTTCTTAGAAAAATCCTGTTCAAACTTTAATGAAAACTGGCTCCTCCCCAATTACTCTAATTAACAAAAATTCAACTGCAGGACAATTGTTTAAGGAAAAAAAAAAGAAGAAGAAGAAAATGAGGATTTAAAAAGGTCAAGTTCAGTCAAGTAACAAGTCTGGTACATAAAAAACCAGAGCGAGCAGGACAGCACCCAACTCAGAGACTGACTACTAGAGTCCCACTGAAGCACAGAGCTGCCATCAGCTAATGAGGAAAAGGTAAACCAATAAAATCTACTCTCTTCAACACGTATAATTTTTGCTTCACAAGAACTTTTGCTTCAAACAACTTTTGAAATCCAACACTCACTTACTGAGTGAATTAAAAGAAACATTGCAGGCAGACATAATATTTTTAAAGCAAATTTAAGGGGTACAAATAAGCCCCAAGATTGTAATTGGGAGAACTATGCCCTTTGGGGTAAATGTGGTTCAGAAAGCAGGTCTGCTATCCTGAGGCACAGCCTGCATAATAATAGCATTAAAATACATATTTCCTCCGAATTATTCTCATTAATTATGTCAACCAATTTGAATGCATCATGAGAGAATTTTACGAACAGTATAATAAGGTACGTATTTACATTTTCATTTGCACCTTAAGGACAAACTGTTAACAATAATGATGATGATTATGAAAAACAAGATTAAAGGTGCGTTCATTTAGGAAAAAGCTACATTAACATTATTCATCCAACCACAAACACTTTTGTAATGAATGCAATAACTGCAAAACAATTCACAGCTTTACAAAAAGTCGAAATACAGAGAGTTTCACTAGAATTTTTTCCAATTCAAAATTAAAAAGTTCAACTTACATTAATCCTTAACTACTTTATTCTAACATCTGTAAAATATATAAAATACCAAGATTATCAACAGTCACATATGTTTTGAAGTCAGGGGACACGTGTATTTTCTTAAGATAGGTTCCATTTGTGTAGAAGGTCTGTGAGGACTCCCCAGTGACAACATTCCACCACTGTTCAGAGAAAAATAAAATTCTCATTAGACTAGTAATTACTCTGTGTGACAACTGTATGTGCCAGCCGAATCCTTCACCCTATCACCTCCCCACTCCCAAACTTCAGCAAAAGCAGGGAAAAAAGTCTAAGGTTTAATGCTGAATATAGTATAATCAACCTGGTCAGCCCTTCCTGATTAATCCTGGTGACTGCCTCATAGCTACCGAACACCTAGCCCCACCACAAGGCATGCTGAGAAATTGTGCAGCCTATTGAAAGCTACAGACACAAGGCTGCACAAGTCCACTCTAGCCATGACTGCACTGAACTTTGCTGCCTGCATGTCTTTCTCATTGGGATGGATAGAATAATGCCCCTCTTTTCTTTAAAAACGTCCCTTTGCAGACACAAACTGGTATTTTTGTTGTTGTTAAGATTTTATTTATTTGACAGAGACAGAGCACAAGCAGGGGGAGCAGCAGAGTGAGAGGGAGAAGCAGGCTCCCCACTGAGCAAGGAGCCCGACGTGGGGCTCGATCCCAGGACCCTGAGATCATGACGTGAGCTGAAGGCAGCCACTTTACCGACTGAGCCACTGAGGCGCCCACAGACTGGTATTCTGATAGACACTGAGACTATTTTCTATTATAGGCTACCAGATAGAATGTTCTCTCTACTGAATCTTCCTTTTCACCAGGAATGATTCAAGAGCCATTGACCAAGTTTCTCTACAAAACAGTCTATAGATTTATTTGCTAAATAAATATTGAACATCTCAAATTAGGCAGGTGCTCTGGCCAAATCCTTTCCTTTCTCCTCCCGATAACTGAATTAGCTAAGATTACAACAGTGTTCATAGTCATTTATGAAATGGAGATCATAAAGCTTACCCATGTATCTCACAGCTAAAGTAAGGGCAAAAGAGACAATGTACCTGACCACCTTTTGAAAACGCACATCGAGATTCAGAGTATTATGAACAAAATAATGGTGTCACTCACTTTTGTATCTGGGGCAGTGCCTAGCATTCTAGCAGTTGACTGGGTCAGCTATTTGTGTTCACTCAGTAATAGTAACTGATAAAAGTATACCCCATGGACTTCAGTAAACCTCACTGAAGCAACTTGTACTAACTTGAAATTTTTCAGAACTGACAATTTTGCTTTATAAAATAGCAATGTAAACAAGATTGCAGAGGACACATTCCACCTACTTAAGACTCATTAGTTTTTAGTCACTAAGAGCATATCATAGAGATAGTAAGGCCTTTAGAGATCATCTAGTTCAACTGTCTCATTTTACAAATAAGGAAACCAGGGTTCTGAGAGAAGAAAGGCCTCGTCGCCCAAGATGATACTGCTAGCAGGTGACAGAGGTGGAACAGTTTCTGGTACCTAATCTAGTGCTCCCACTACCTTTCCCTCTATTCAAACAAACCACTCGGAAACACTATACCAGCCACTAACTTGAATATGGACTAAAAAACAATGACATTAAAAATAGCAGCTAATACAGGGAATTTTTAGGGCAATGAAACTATTCTGTATGATACTACAATGGTGGACACATATCATTATACATTTGTCAAAATTCACAGAATGGGGGTGCCTGGACGGCTCAGTCCATTACACGTCCAACTCTTGATTTCGGTTCAGGTCATGATCTCAGAGTCATGGGACTGAGCCCCATGTCAGGCTTCACAGTCATCAGGGAGTCGCTTGAGATTCTTTCTCTCACTCTCCCTCTGCCCCTCCTACCCCACTCATGCACGCGTGCTCTCCCAAATAAATAAATAAATCTTAAAAAGAAAAATTCACAGAAGGAACAATACCAAGAGTGAACCCTAATGTAAACTATGAATTTAAGGTGCTAATGATGCGCCAATTGAAGTTCATCAATTCTAACAAATGTACCACTCTACTGATACTCTGGTGACAATGGGGGAGGCTGTGCGTGTGTCAGGGCAGGAGATATATAGGAACTCTATACTATTTGCTCAATTTTGCTGTGAACCTAAAACTGCTCTAAGAAATAAAGTGAATTAAAATAGTTAACATTTACTCCTATGTGACACTATTTAGGGTGCTGTATTAACTCCTTTAACACTATGTATATTAACATGTATTAACTCCTTTAACCCTCCCAACTCTGAGATAGATGTTATTATTATACCCATTTTACAGATGAGAAAATCAAGGCATAGAGAGATTAAATAATCTTGTGTAAAATCACAAAGCTAATGAGGGGCAGAGCCAGGCTTTGACCTTAGGCAATCTGCCCAAGACTCACTCTCCTGACCATTACATTCTGTTGCCTCTAAGTAATGGCACACCTGCATTTATCACCATGTGTTCCATATTTCAAATCAGACTTTCTTCTCATAAGTATGGTTTAATGTGTTTGTCATTCTAACAGTATGTACTCCATGGCATAACACAAACAGCTAAATTATATTACTTTTTAACTTTATAGACAGAAATAACTTTGAAAGTTAAGAGCTTTTTAGCTACTGGATATCTACTTTACCTTACTGATATTCAATTTATACAGCTTAGATTCCTTAGTAAACAGACTCAAAAGGCCTATTTCTTTGGACACTACAGCAGCTGTTCCTTATTACTTTTAATTTGTTCTGTGCTTTTGATAGTCTCATTAACATGCTGGGTAGATGCAGGCTGGGCTATATCATAATCAGTTTAACCATGCTAGTAATCAAACCAGAGGGAAGAAAGCCTGTCACTTAAACATACAGACTGAAGTATAGGCTATAGGTTCTTACACCTTTAAGACATAAACCCATACAATACAGATACCTATTCTGCTGCTTATTTCAAGGTTCTCCAAGAACTCTGGAAATCTGGTCACTGATGGTTATCACATCTTGTAAGCCAGATTCATAATTATGTGATAGGCTTCTATGGGGCCCAGGGCATCAAATAACATGGTCTCTAGAAGCTCAGTGTCAAAGCTGAGCAGTTAAGTTTTTCAGCAGTTAATGAAGCTCAAGACTCCCTGCTTTCAACCGAAAGACCGCAATCCTGCTCCTCTAAGCATCATCCTCAGAGCAGTCTAAGAGTCATGGTTTATCTTTACACTAAAGGAAAACAAATGGTGATAGTTTCACGATCTCCCCGCCCATAATTAAATAAAAGTGTGCCCAAAAAGGTATAGCTCAATGCAACATTTTATAAAAAGCATTGTATTCTCAATGCAAACTCTTTGGAAAGGGTTCATAACAAATATCCCCTCATAGAGCTAAAAATTGACTTTTTTTTTTAAAGATTTTATTTTATTTATTTGCCAGAGAGAGAGATAGCGAGAGCAGGAACACAAGCAGGAGGAATGGGAGAGGGAGAAGCAGGCTTCTTGCAGAGCAGGGAGCCCGATGTGGGACTCGATCCCAGGACCCTGGGATCATGACCTGAGCCGAAGGCAGACGCTTAGCGACTGAGCCACCCAGGCGCCCTGTCCTCTTTTTTATAAGCTAGATTTTTATGCTGACTAAAACTGCAATTATGAGGGTCTCATATAACCAGAAACTTCATTCATTCAAATATTTTTGAATATCTATCCTGTGTTAGATAATTAATCAGAATCATTTCCTACACTTGAATGTTTTCAGGAAGAAATAAAAGTACCGGGGTGCCTGGGTGGCTCAGTCGTTAAGTGTCTACCTTCGGCTCAGGTCATGATCCCAGAGTCCTGGGATCGAGCCCCGCATCGGGCTCCCTGCTCAGCGGGAAGCCTGCTTCTCCCTCTCTCACTCCCCCTGCTTGTGTTCCTTCTCTCACTGTGTCTCTCTCTATCAAATAAATAAAATCTTAAAAAAAAAGAAAGAAAAGTACTGTAAGATCTAATTTATTAGGGATCTATTTTAAGTGGTCAGTACAATATATAGTATCTTCGGGGGGTGGGGGGATGGGTTAGCCTGGTGATAGGTATTAAAGAGGGCATGTATTGAATGGAGCACTGGGTGTTATATGCAAACAATGAATCATGGAACACTACACCAAATAAATAAATAAATAAATAATATTTATTTAGCTAGATGCACAGTCTTTCATAGACTAATCTTGTCCCTATACCTAATGCTATTTATCTGTACTCGCTTTTAGGTATATTGACTTAATTTCTCTTTTGTTTTCTGGCTTTCTCATTTATTCTTCATATCCATAGCTTTTAGTATTTTGCCTTGCATTCTTTATAACTGGCAGAGTCTTAAGCATGTAGGACTAATTTCCTGACCACCAATAGCACTCCTTCTTTCAGCTGGGGTTTTTGTCACTTAACACTTTATTAATAAATTTGGTGTATTGCTCCATAAAAAAAAAAAAAAAAAAAATATATATATATATATATATATATATATATATATATATATATAGTATCTTCAATCCCTTTTACCACCATTCAAAACCCTCTACCTCAAGCATCCCCATCCCTAAGAAGCCTCTGCCAATTCCATTATCTTTATGCAGACATGTCCCAGAACCCTCCTATACTTTAAAGACTATTTACTGTCTGCTTCCCCCAGACTATAAGCCACTGGAAGGCAAAAACCAAGTCTTAAACACTGCCATACAGCAGTGTCTTAGCACACAGTGGGCACTTAACACATTCTGATTGAGTGGATGGATAAATAGATGCAAGCACCAAAAAATGACCCTGAGGCACCACAACACATTCAATCCTTAGCCTCTGTGTTCTCTAACAATAAGTTTACACAAGCCACCTTACTACCTTACTATGTAACTTTAGGAAACTCACAACCGCCATGAACATCAGTTTCCTCATCTATAAACCAAGGATAATGAAATTTAAGCTTCACAAAGCTGGCTAATGAGACGACGTAAGGAAAGCATTTTGTAGGCTATAAAATAAAGCAATATGTTGCTGCTGCTATTATTAACACTACCGCTACTACTACCACTACTGCTACTACTACTTAAGAAAGGAAATTTCACGAATAAATTTTTTTCCACAAATACATTTTTTAAAGACTTTCAACCAAGAGTTAACAATTAGTGATGTGGAAAATAAAATTAAGTTAAACACCCAACTTCCTAGTCATTCTGATCATCTAAGTATGGGGCAGTATGAGAACTCTGGACAGAGAACATTCCTAACACTGCCATCAGAACTTCCAAGAGAGCGGAGGAAAGCAGCCTTCAAGATCTCAGCTCATCGCTGCCAGATGAGCAGAACAGTAACTGCCCTTCCACTCTGCTGGGTTGTAGCAGGCCCAACTGAGAAACAGGAAGCGAAAATAGCTTGGAAAGTAGGATATAGGCTGCTCTTTTCTTTCACAGTCTTTGAGGAACTCTTACCTTAAGATATCCTCCAGCAGAGACAAGCATTTTGCTATCTGGAGAAAAGCAAAGGTCAGTCACCCAGCCTCCATGGGTAGCAGCTCCTTCTTCTACTGAAATCGGAGCACACAAATGAAGCAGCTCACCATTTGAGACATTCCATATCTATACAAACAGGATATACAATGCATTAACAGGGTCACCCAGAAGTTTTATATATCTATCCATCTCTTCTGGAACATATTTGGAAATCTTTCTTAAAAATATAATTACAATTCAGTGATATCTTAGGAATTTAGACTGCATTCTCTCCTGTCCAAATTTTAAAAAAACACTAATTATAATAAAAATGCATTACTAAAAAATATTTATCATTAACCATACTCCAAAAAATAAGAGAACTTAGAACTGGTCAGAATATTGTGACTTTCTTCACTTAATAAAAAGAAAATAATGGGAAAAGCAAGGAATAAACAAACAAACAAAAAAAGGCCTAACAAACTCCCTAAAAAAACAAAACAAAACATAGAATTCTAGTCCAGTATCTACCACTAAGAATTCTGACAGAGATCATTCAAATACCTAAAGTCATTCAAACATATTTTAAACAATAAGTCCCTACAGGGTTTTATATATATAATCTATACCCAATTACTTACAGATGCTAATGCTTCCATTTATTTCCAGTGATAATTAATATATGAATAGTACTCTAATTTCTCAAATAAATGCCCATCAGAATAGGAAAAAGAAATACAGAGGCATAAAGGCAAGGGAAAATAACCAAAATCATCATTTATAAATGTTTCCCTAGAAAATCCAAGAGAATCAAATGGAGAAACTCATTAGAAAGAATTCAGTAAGATAGCTAGATATAAGCTAGATACATATATACACACACATATATACAGCTTTCCTACATTTTGATCAGGTAGAAAAAATTTTTGTTTAATGTGTTAAAAAAAATTTTAAATAACATGCATTTAAAGAAAGAGAATTTATTTCCCCAGGGGTTTCTGAAAAATGAAATACTCCTTCATAGCCAGTAAAGGAGCATTCTCATCCAAGATGAGAACTCAGAGCAAAACCAGTGTTCCCAAAGCAGTCCTGGCACTTCAGTTAACATGCATTTTTTAGTACAGAGAAGGTTGGTAACTTAGTCCTCAAGCATGAGAATCTTAATTGTCCTGGAAAGCCTATCTGATAATGCCTCCATTCCTGCAAACTGCATACTCTCTCATGAATTTTAAATCTTCCTTTGTAAAAAAGAAAAAACAAAAAAACAAGATGCTCCTCAAATATGCTGGTTACTAACGCAGCCATCCCAATGCCCAAATTTTTCCCATCAACTGCAGAATCCTTCTAATGCAACCAGAGGCAGGCAGTCCCATGAGGACAGCAATAGGCCACACTGTAAATGTGGACTATCTAATGAATATGGTTTCATTAAGAGATCTTTTCTTTCAGTGCTGAAAACAGCAGAATTTGCTGTTTATTCATTTATAACCTAGTTGACGATTTGTAAAATTATTTTCCTCAAATTCTGCCCCTATAAACAACCTTTGGTTCAGGTCCAAGAATTCCGATGAATCATTCTCAAGCTAAGAGCAGACAACCAACTGCAAATAGCTTGGGCATTTGCCTCCTCGCATGCACAGACTCTAACTCATACACTTCACTCTAACTAAAATGAATTCTTTTCTGCAAAGGAGTGCAGCTGTGAATAAAACGTGCACAGGAAACAAAGCAAATGATTCCTCATCCAACCAGAACCCCAGGGCCTGTGCTTCCCAGTCACATTAACAAAGGTCCCCAACGTGAAACAAAGCATTAGCCAAAGCTACAGAAAGAGCAGTGCTTTCATGTCAGCAAACCTCCTACCCGAATTTCTCCATTGTCATCTCCAGTCGCCAACAGGGCACTGTCCACAGAGAAGACAGAGCAGCGCACACAGCCTTTGTGGCCCCTCAATTCACAAAGAGGGGAAAGAAGGTCAAAACTCCAAATCTGGAAGGCAATTAGGATTGTTTAGGAATAGGAAATACACTGAAAATAAGCACCTGCAAACCCCGCCCTGAGGGCTAGTAAGCCATAAATTCAATCACATGGAAATTCTAACATTCAACAGTTCATAAATTTTCATTAGAGGCCCAAGTTCCAACTTGCAACATTGTTTTTTTCTGACTTTCCCTTTAATTACTCAAGTTAACTTCAGCTCAAGGACCAAAATCACAGCTTCTTTAACTTTAGACTTACAAGAAAGAATAGCAAATCAGTTAAGAGCAGTCTACAGAGTGAAGCCAACTTGAGTGTGAGTCCTGGCTCCCCTACACTGCCTAGTTCCTTGTGGCCTAGCACAACCCACATAAGCTTCTCTAGCTTCAGTCTCTGCACTTGTACAATGGGACAACAGTACCTGAGGTGTGAAGATTAAATGAGATAATAGTGAAATTCCTAGCACAGGGCCCAATACACGGCCAGTATTTTTAAAGGTTAGTCACTATACTATCCTACTATCTCAGCAGCCGTTTTTTTGTTTCCAATATGTTTGGAATGCAGTTGTTTTTCTTTCCAATATTCTCCCTTGTGGTTCTGTCATCACCATCTAACAAGAATTTACTGAAATTACCATGTTCCACTCATCGTGAACTAGGAACTGATAGTACAAAGATGAACTGGATACAGTCCCTGTCCTTGAAAACTTTAATCAGGAATACAGACTTATGAATTGTGAAGTGAATAGTTATATGAAGTAAATGTCTAAGAAACATGAGTAATATGTAATGGAACACTAAAGGTAGAGCAGCTCACCCTGCCTGAGGGCTAGGAAAGGGTTCACTGAAGAGCTGACATCAAATCTAGGTCTGGAAGAATGAGTCATAACGCTTCGAGGTAAAAAAGGAGAAGCTTGTGTCAAGCCAAACCACATGCACAGATGATGGAGGTAAAAGTAGCCTGGCACAGAGGGAACAATGCAGCAGAAAGAGATGGTCATGGGCAAAGGAGTCTGGCTTATAAACCGCCAGGTCACAGAGGTGTTTCAACTGGAGACTCAGACCACGGTAGGAAAGATAAAACTAAGGAGGCACAGACCAGAGGTGGGTCCACCAATGAAGGGGGAGAGCCTAATCTTCTGGGTGGGGACAAGGAGGAGGAGAATGAGCCAAAAAACACTGAGGAGTAATCAAGAGAGCATGAAAGACAGGATAGAGTCCCACACAATTCCAAGGTTTATAGTTTGGAAAGATGGGTAGATAATGAGGTCATTAACAAAGAGAAAAAAGAAGGGAATGGAGTAGTCAATGTCCCTAACCAGGCAGCATCATTTCACTGGAATGTGATTTTCAGAAGTATCAACTTATACCAATTACATAAACATTTACTGTGGATGTGCAATTAAATGTAAATCCTTTTCAGTGCTTTTTATCACCTATAATATGTAATATGTAATAGAAACTACATTTTATTAGTAATAGACAAAAAGTCGTAAGGCAGAACAAAAGCCCTCGCATTATTCATTTATCTATTCGACACAAACTAAATGCCAATGCCATCCTCCAAAAACTCACAAAATATGAGACAGACATGTAGACAGAAACTTACTATTTTATACATCATTTGGACTCATAATACATAACCAATACCAAACTTTTATATGCATGCACATTTCAACTAACTGAACTACCTTTGCAGTCTTATCAGCAGATGTAGATGAAAACTTGGTAGCATCAGGAGAAATATCACAAGAAAGTACTGTATCCTGGTGACAGACAAAGTCTTTTTCTATTCTTCCAGTAATAATACTCCATACCTTCAAAAAAAATTCAGAAGTTGACACTTTTAAGAATATTTTGTATTACTGAGCATAATCATCTAGAATACATATCTATAAAACAAGAGCTTTAGCACACTGGTTGTTCTGACCTCTTTAAGTGCCCTTTAGTACAGATGCTCATAAATACACAGGAGATGTAGGTGACAGCAGTAAAAAGAAAACAGGCATGAGAAAACAAATCTAAAAATTTGAGTAGTCACTTACCATCCATCTTCTTTCAGCTTTCAAAATATAATCATTACAATATTAGAATACTTATTTAAAAAGGCAACCCGTGCTTCAGATTACCTTCACTGTTCCATCAAATGACCAGGAAAGCAGTTTTGAATTTTTCAAGAGCTTAAAGTCTTTCACTGTTTCCTGGTGGGCTTGTAGAAAGACATATTCTTCTGACTGCCAATTCCATACCTGAATATCAAAGAAATAAGTCTGTTATAACCCTCTCCTCATGATATCCCATTGGAGGAGTGTGGTAGTATGTGCTCAATTGCCTAACATCTTTTGCCCTCATGGCATTTCGGTAAAACAAAGAAGAGCACCAAGAAAGAATACGGTATTCCCATTTTATAAAGAGAAGAAAAGCTGGGATTAATTACCTTGACCAGGAGTAAAATAAAATACTTTTCCTCCTAAATAAAATTCATTTTCTTCACTTGCTTGGAGAGCAGTTAATGATAACAGAAGATAGAGAAAAGCCACAATATGCTAGTGAGCTCACCATCTGATTAAATTTTCCAGAGAAAATTATCCCTATTACATATTCAATTTCCTAAGCCCCACAAGCTAGGCCAAGACTGAAGATTCTAGTTCCACTGAAACCATTGAATCCTACTGGTCCTCCTGCCAGGGAAGGTCAGGGTGACCACAGCAGCTTCAAACCAAGTCATGGAATTTCTAAGTTTCAGAGATCTTAGCTATTAGCTATTCCCTAATGCAATCCTCAAATTGACAAAAGAAGTGATATAGTACATTATTTTTCACATGAAGCTCCAGGAAGAATTCCTCAGGCACAGGGGAGGAGAAGAAATTGAAATGATGGAGACAGTACATTCAAAGTAGACTTGAGGTATGGGCTGGAAGCATGATTCACAACCTGAGAAGGGCATTTCAAATAAAGGAAATGAATGCTTGAGTTAAAGCACAGCAACAGGAAAACATGTCAAGATTATGGGGACTGGTTCATAGTTCAATCTGGCTGAAATACAGGATATGTAAAAGAAACCCAGGGAAAAAAGTTTGGGAAGATATTAAAAAAAAAAAAAAAAAAAAAAGCCCAGTGGGCCTGATGAAGCTGGGTTTCTGAGCTGTGGGAAATCAGGCAGACTGGAACAGAATTTTCTTCTACTTTTTAACATCAAGAATAAAAAGATAAAGAAAAATCAGCAACCACCACAGGTATGCACATTAGTGATATTCTGGGTCAAGTTTCTGACTGGTGAAGGTTCAACATTAGAAATGTTTTTAAGCAAACTGTAAAAGAAATGACACTTCTCTTATCCCCTTTCTTTACTCCTTTATGCTCCACACTTAGCAGCCACCCTCCCCACTGAGCCCTGGCTCTCAGATCTCTCTCTCTGTCTCCAAGTGCTCATTCACAGAAGTGGGATATTAGGAGCAGGGTATCTGTATGAGGACAAGGGGATCCTAGAAAAGGAGCTGGAAGTGAGAGGAGCTTTAAAGAGAATGAATTAGGAATTTCAGCATTTTAAGAACTCAAAGAGACATGCTGGGGGAAGGGGAAGAAACAGAGGCTTTCTGCCTCCCCATATCATATCAGAAAGGAAAAGCACTCAGTGTGACTAAACATAAAATACCCTACACCATTTCCTCTAGGAACTTTCTGGCTCTCTCCTACTTTCTGGCTTTACTGGACTAGAGAATCAGTGGCTACTATTAACAGCTCTTCCTGAGTGACCAGCACTGTCATTCCCAGCTGTGTCTGATTCAGTGTTCAATCCTGACTTAGGTTCTTACTGCTGCCCTTCACATCAAGAAGCCAGGGAGTGTTCCTGAGTCGATGGAATACAAAATTTGACAATCACTAAGGGAAGATTAAGAGTAGCCTTAGCAGTTTTTGTTGCAGAAGCTTTCTGATAAGGCAGTGATGACAGGGACACCTTTTTTGTTGGACTCAAACACACTGTACTAGTGGAATCACCTTACATAACAGCTGAACTTTCACCAGCATTAGCCAAATGTATTAAGGTTGAGTTTGGGGATGTCTCTACCATTAGCTATAATTTTTGCAATATATATACACTATGGAATTTTTTCAGCGGTATAAACAGTAAAATTTAAATTTTAAAAATCCTCAAGAATCTTCTTATACCTGCGAGAGTCAATATATTCTCATACATTGGCTCAGGTGAACACGGCTACTACTTGGGCTTTATTTATCTCAAGAGAAAGGATCAAAAACTACCAAAAGTAGACCTCAATTTTCACAACTCTAGGTGCTATAAGCAGGTGAGTTGATTTTACAAATCTTGGCATTAACTTTAGTTCAGCTCAACAGATTTACTGAACTCCTACTAAATTCCAGCCAGGCATGCTGGAGATACAAAGATGAGTAAAATAAACCTCCAAAATGGTAACTATGTGACATACGTGTAGATTTGTTAATTAACTTAATCACTGTAATTATTTCACAATGTGTACCTATTATATCAAATCATCATGTACATCTAAAACATATATACATTTTTGTCACACCTCAAAGCTGTGGGGGGGCAGGGCGGAGACAAATTTCCAATTAATTATTTACTAAAAAATTAAAACAAAAACCCAACCAGTCAATTCTTGGAAATACCCACCAAGAGGTTTTTTTTTTTTTTTTTAAGATTTTATTTATTTATTTGAGAGAGAGAATGAGAGAGAGAGAGCACACGAGAGGGGGGAGGGTCAGAGGGAGAAGCAGACTCCCCACTGAGCAGGGAGCCCGATGCGGGACTCTATCCCGGGACTCCAGGATCATGACCTGAGCTGAAGGCAGTCGCTTAACCAACTGAGCCACCCAGGCGTCCCCCACCAAGAGTTTTATTACATGAATGTATAGTCATTAAAACATTTTAAATGTAAGAAGTATTCTGGGTATAGCAGAAAAAGAGAATGAAACACCACTTAACTCATATTTCTAAAAATAATCTAACTCTGATCCTAAAAATATTCCTAGAAATTATTCTCCCCCTGGCTGAGAATATCTGATGTTCAAGCAGGTCATTAAACCTACGAATTTAGCTTCTGAGAGAAAAACTATACAGTATACAATGTCTCAGCAGAATTCCATCAGATGTAGTTTAGTTTTACCCATTTCAAAGCCATCTGGAGAGGAAGAAAGGTGAAAATCAAGCTGAGTTTCATAGCTAATACACCAGTATCATGGGAGTCTGCACTGAAACCAAATTTCATTCCAATCATACAGAACTCACAAAGATATAACATAAAAAGATTTTTTCAAAATAGTTTTTTTTTTAACATTTATTTAAGTAATCTCTCCCCTCAATGTGGGGCCTGAATTCATAACCCCAAGATCAAGAGTTGCATGCTCTTCTGAGTCAGCCAGGTGCCCTGTCTAAACAGTTTTTAATACTATAAATATTGCTATGATAGGAAATACACACACACACAGATATATTAAATAAAAGAACACACATTAACTTCTGTTGAACATATGCATTTATATCTCCTTCACTTCTAAAACCCTACTACAATGACAAAGTCAAGAGAATGGGAATGAAGACAACAAAATGTTGAAGCCTGGGACACCTGGCTGGCTCAGTCAGTTAAGCATCTGCCTTCAGCTCAGGTCATGATCCCAGCGTCCTGTGATCGAGTCCCGCATCGGGCTCCCTGCTCAGCGGGAAGCCTGCTTCTCCCCCTCTGCCAGCCACGCCCCCTGCTTGTGTTTGTGTGCACCTGTGTGTTCTCTGACAAGTAAATAAATAAAATCTTTAAAAACAAGAAAATGCTGGAGTCCAAAAAGCAGAATGGTAAATGACTTAACAGACCAAGAAAATAGAATCCTAAAAGCATTACAGAAAGATAAAAGCAACAAAACTGACACTAGAGAACTCACCAAATGCTCAGAAACTGAGGTCACTGAGGACATCAGAGGTGGGAGTGAGGGTGAGGCGAGGACTGGAACTATTAGGAATTATGGGAAGATGGCAACCATGCAGGCATAATTTTTTTTAATCTCCCTGAAGCCTCTATTAAAAGCAGACAAAGAAATTAAAATAGCAAAACCAAAAATGCACAGACAACAAGACCATGTTGTTGATACTGATGAAGTATCCCACAAACCCCAAGATACAACTGAGTAGGGACAAACTGAGAACTGCAAGACTTGCATCCCAGCATCTATATGGGAAGAAGCAGAGAACAGCATGGAGAGTCTGACAGAACTAAAAACAAGAGAATTCCAAAAGAGCCAAGTGACATTCACCGGGAAGTGCGGTGGACCAACGGGAGAGCAGCAACAGACACTGAGTCAAAGCAACTACAGTACAGTCTGGAAGGGCTAGACTAGTCTGGGACCTATGAACTCTCAAAATTAACCAGAACAATCCTGTAATAATGAGCAGAAACTGCTGGGAATAAAATCCAAATTGAGTAGAACAGGATAATGGCAGCAAAGGAAAGAGAAGGTCTAAATAAAAATAAAAGAAGGGAACAGGGCAAAGCAATATCATAAGAACAAGGCCGTATTTTAATGCTTTCTGAAAACAGAAGGAGGAACTGGAGAGCTACAAAGCTAGAAATGTTGGCCTTCCCCACTCCAAGGAGTTCAGGAAAACTAATATTGTGTGAAAAAGGAAAAACCAGTCAATGAATACAAAGTTACTATGAGAAAAGAGTAAAGTGCAGAAAATGTTCCTCCAAACAATGAGAGCAAACCAGAAAGAGGACTCTGAATTAAAGGGCACCAACACAACTGAGGAAAGAATTACAGTTTTGAGAATAGGGGGTCAAATGAAGGTTTACACACTAAAAAAGGAGACACTGGGGCACCTGGGTGGTTCAGCCATTTAGCCTCTGCCTTCGGCTCAGGTCATGACCCCAGGATCCTGGGATCGAGCCCCGCATCGGGCTCCTTGCTCAGCGGGTGAAACCGGCTTCTCCCTCTCCCACTCTCCCTGCTTGTGTTCCCTCTCTCGCTGTGTCTCTCTCTGTCAAATAAATATAATCTTTAAAAAAATAAAAAATAAAATTAAAAAATAAAATAAATAAATAAGGAGACACTACACCTACCCTTAGTTCTCTTCCCCACTTAGCTCTAAGAACCTGTCAGCCAGATTTATAACCTCCTGGCAGAAAGACCAGAAGATTCCTCTCTAGGAATCTGACAAGACCAGGACAAAAGACCTAAAGATACTGACAGCAAAGATTCCCCATGCAGATCGTTTTTCAGAAAAGGTCTCAGTCAACACACAGAGCTTTCAATCAGCCTTCTAGTGTCCACACTAAAAGTGATCACCACACAGCTGAGGAAGACCTTTAAAACAAGAGGCCAGGGCGCCTGGGTGGCTCAGTTGGTTAAGCGACTGCCTTCGGCTCAGGTCATGATCCTGGAGTCCCGGGATCGAGTCCCGCATCGGGCTCCCTGCTCGGCGGGGGGTCTGCTTCTCCCTCTGACCCTCTTCCCTCTCGTGCTCTCTGTCTCTCATTCTCTCTCTCAAATAAATAAATAAAATCTTTAAAAAAATAAATAAATAAATAAATAAATAAATAAATAAAACAAGAGGCCAAAACAACCACACAGAAAAAAACACCTTGGAAGAAATAGCAACTATGCATGAAAATTAAATTTTGAGGAAAAAATTATTTATATATAATTTATATATTATTTATATATCCATCCATTCTCAGAGAAGATATTACATCCATGAAACAAGAACACAATGTTCTTCAAAAGGAATAAGAATGGGGGGGCACCTGGGTGGCTCAGTCATTAAGCATCTGCCTTTGGCTCAGGTCATGATCCCCGCATCAGTTCTCTGCTCAGCGGGAAGCCTGCTTCTCCCTCTCCCACTCCCCCGCTTGTGTTCCTGCTCTCGCTATCTCTCTCTCTGTCAAATGAATAAATAAAAATCTTAAAAAAAAAAAAAAGGAATATGAATGGACTCTTCAGCATTAAAAATAGTAGAAATGAGGGCCGCCTGGGTGTCTCAGTTGGTTAAGCGTCCAACTCTTGATTTTGACTCAGGTCATGATCTCAGGATTGTGGGATCAAGCCCCGTGTCGGGCTCTGCACTGAGTGTGGAGCCTGCTTAAAATTCTCTCTCTCCCTCTCCTTCTGCAGTTTGCGCACTCTCTCAATAAATACATACATACATATATACATAAATAAATGGTAGAATGAAAAGCTCCATGAAAGGGCTGGAAGAGAAAGCTGAAGAAAACTCCCAGAAAATAGAGCACAGCTTAAAATGATGAAATGTTGGAGCGCCTGGGTGGCTCAGCTGTTAAGTGTCTGCCTTTGGCTCAGGTCATGGTTCCAGGGTCCTGAGATCAAGCCCCACATCAGGCTCCCTGCTCGGCGGGAAGCCTGCTTCTCCCTCTTCCACTCCCCCTGCTTGTGTTCCCTCTCTCGCTGTGTCTCTCTCTGTCAAATAAATCAATAAAATCTTTAAAAATATATAAATAAATAAAAATAAAATTATGAAATGTAGAAAAAGGAAATTACATGAAAAGTCCAGGAGATCCAATATCTGAATAATGGTTTTCACAGAAAAAGAAAGCATACTGGGATGGAGAGGGAGCAAAGAAAAAAATTCAAGTTTATTTGAATTGAAAAATGTTATGTTTCCAAACTGAGAAGGGATCACGAATGTCTAAAACAATGGATAAAACAAATACACACCAAGATACAACATCATGAAATTTCAAAATTCTAGGAATAAAGAGAAGATCCTAAAATCTTCCAGAGAAAAAGATTAGGAATCAGAATGGCTTCAGACTTCTCAATATGAGCTTTGGAACCTTGGGAGAAAATGGAACAAAGTCTTCAAAGTTTTAGGGTAAAATAATTGCAAACCACATCCAGTCAAGGGTAGAACTGTCCTAAACTGCATTAAGGCAGAAAACACATTCATAGTATACTTAGTCTACTTAGTTATAATGACACTAATGACCTAAACAAAATTTTATTATAATTGTATTAGGATAATGGGATTGATAAAAGGGTGTGTGCGTATGTCAAAGGTAACACAGGTGGGAAAAGAAAAAAAGCTAAATTTTCATCTTAATATGTTCATCTTAATTTTTAGTAAATTTTCAAACATAGAAATTGGTAACACTATAAGCATGGGATATGGGGGCATGAAGGTAAATATCAAAAGAAATATCTAGAAGCTAAAAGCTAGTGCTTCTGGAGAATGAGTAATGGGGGGGGTCTATTTTCCATAATGAGCTTTGTAATACTACCTAAGTTTTAAAAGTATGTGCATTGGAACTTTGATAAAAACAAAGTTAATTTTTAAAGAACATACAGTAGGCTTAATGCCTCTATATCCATAATCCTTCATTATGACAAACTATTCTTTTTTCACAGATTTCATCCCTATAATTAACATCTTATCCTTAAAAGAATAAAATTACTTCAATCAGCGGGGCCCCTGGGGGTCTCAGTCGGTTAAGCGTCTGACTCTTGATTTTGGCTCAGGTCATGATCTCAGGATCATGAGATCAAGCGCTGAGATGGGCTCTGTGCTCAGTGTGGAGCCTGCTTGGGATTCTCTCTCTCCCACCCCTTTTGCCCCTCCCCTGCTAGCATGCATGCACTCTCGCTCTCTCTTAAAAAAAAAAAAAAAAATTATTTCAATCAGATTTTACTACTATCAAGAAAAGTAAAGAGAAATCATATAAATTTGGCAAAAAAGTGTATTTACTGATACAAATCCAAATACCAAGGCAGGCAGGGGAACTCAAATGATTCCTTGATCTTCAAAATAAACAACCTTCCAGTAGAGGGTTCGTTCACAAGTCAAATTGTCTGCCTCACCCACAGAAAAATATGAAACATGTATGGGTTTCATCTAAATCTATGTGCATAATCTGAATGTATGGCCAAAGTAATAGGATCTTAAAGAAATGTTTAAAATGCACACCAGATTTGAGCCACAACCAAAGTGTTCCTTGCTAGAGTCAGCATTACAGATGTTGGAAGTTAATCCTTCCCCTCACCTGAATTGAAGAATCATCAGAGCTTGAAATAAGAGTCTTCCCATCATCTGTGAACTGGATGTGCCGCACAATTTTCTTGTGCCCAATCCTGGATTGGAAGATTCTGTTGTTTAGGAGCTCTAAAATCTTCAAAATAGAAAAGCACAGAAAATTAGTACCAAGAAATTCAGCAACACCCAGGCATTACACCCCAAAGACATTAAATTAAAATTAGACTACAGAAGGGTATAAAATTTTCATCTCATAGTGCTTTCATTTTAATTAAAGACACACAAATGAATGGTACATACATACACACAAGTGTATGCACACACACACACATACACACGCTAAAATAAAACACTCACTGGAATGACCAGATAGCAGTAGGAACCAGTGGTCCTTCTGAGAACTCAACTACCCAATTCATCAAACAAGTGGCAGCCTGGACTCAGCCTCCAAAAAGGAAATGACATTTAAGATGGATGAGAGAGAAGAAAGAAAAAAATTCTGGATGAGAGACAAAGCAAGCTCTTTATAAAACAACACAGACAAGGAAAGATAGGGGGTAATGAGGGAAACAGGTAACAGAAAAGAAGATATGAATAGGCTGGGGAGGTACACTGAGAATACTTATAAGGGCTAAAGACTAATATGCCAGGTGGGGGGGAGTGCCTGGGTGGCTCAGTCGTTAAGCATCTGCCTTCAGCTCAGATCATGATCCCAGGGTCCTGGGATCAAGCCCCATATCGGGCTCCCTGCTCCGCAGGAAGCCTGTTTCTCCCTCTCCCCCCTCCCCCTGCTTGTGTTCCCTCTCTCACTGTGTCTCTCTCTGTCAAATACGTACATACATTAATTAATTAATTAATTAAAATAAAGACTAATATGCCAAATGCAGAGATTAAGAAAGTGGTAACAGAACTCAAAAACTAATGACTATGTCAAAAAGGCTTTCAAGTGAACTCACCAAAACAAAACAAAAAAAGTTCTTTTGCCCAAATTAAATGTACTCAAGGAAGCCTAAGGAAAATACAAATGATGCTAAAATAGGACATTGTAGAAATTCAAACCTAACCTGCATGTCTAATAAAAGGCCCTTTAGAAAGCAAAGGGAAATGAGTGAGAGTCTTCCCCATTGAGCAGGACAATCTTACAACTGCTACAGGGCAAAGGCAGGCTAGCATCCTACTTGAGCACAGTGGCTCAGAGACCCAGGGTTTGATTTGTAGCTCTGCCACTTACTGACTTAATGAAAGTTGTGGAAACTAGGAGTTTAGACATCTGTAAAACAGGAGTAACAACACCTAACATCCAGGGTGTTAAAATAATTCCATGAGAGAAACTGATAAACACCCAAAAATGGTAGCTGTCATTATTTGATACTAGGCCCAACCACATGAAAATGCCATTTTACAGATGATACAGAGTCAAATACTGGTAATCTCATATGATTCATTTATATAGTATTTATATCATTTGATGACTTTGAGGAGGACAGGGATATGGATGAGGCACATGTGTGTTTTGTGAATTATTTCCTTAAACTATCTGTATGGCCCATTTCAAAACACTTAGTAAAAACAAAAAGAATGTAGACCTGTTTTGGCAACAAGGTAAAAAGAAAAGGGGGAAGCAAAGATCCTTTAAGAATCAATAATAATATACACCAGTTTGAGAGATGAGATTGAGAGGGAAGACTAAGGTTCACTCGTAAATGTATAACCATCCCTTGCTTAAAAAAATCCATAATATACTTTTCTTCAGAACAGCACCCAACTTCACAATTTTTCACAATGAAAAAAACAAAACAAAACACAAAACCTTAACTCTGAACCCATGCCACAACGCCCAAATATATAATAACATTGACATCACTTTCTAAATGCTTCCTTCTTCACTTTGTGTATAAACATATAGTCTCCTCTTTGTGGAGCAATATAGACTAGAGAATATTTGTGTATTTCCTTGTAAAATAAATGTGGCTAGTGCCACAATTAATAAATTAAGAAATAATTCCAAAAAGTTTGGGTGAGAAAAAGTGAGAGAAGGAACCAACGTTCTTTGAAAAACTATTGTACAGCTAAAAACAAAGTGCTTTTGTGATAAAATCATTTTTATTACATTGTTAACATTTATTTGGTCTTCTTTAATAAGTTAAGGATTTCAAGTGGTAAAAAGGTATACTTCTAATACCAAAAGTAGAACAGAAAGGGTTGGTGAAACAGGTAAGCATAAGGCAATCCTGCACAGACATTCCCAATGAACCTTATCAGTACCAAAATGGAAACTTACACCAAAGGCTAAGGAGAGAAAATAGTGCTCTTTGCATAGATAGCTAAATCTCTGAGAGTGTTTGATACACTTGGAGAACAGCAAAACAACTAGGTAGAGAATAAGAACACAAAAAGACAAAAAGTCTGAGAAACAGTAGTAAAGGCAATTTGAAAAATACACCACCAACAGGATTGTAAGATTAATTTTAGTCTAACAGAAGAATGAATAATATACCACAGAAAGATTTCTTTAGTATAAGCTAAAATACCAGACAACATAATTAATTTTAAATAAATAACTCTTCTGCACAGAAGGACTCTGAAGACTAGAATGGAATACCTCAATGGCTCCATCTTCACCTCCAAATGCAATGTACTGAAGATGTGGACTTAGGCAACAGCAACTAACTTGAGCTTCAGTCAGATAATCAATCTGACCTGTTTTTCCATTAATGAGCTAATGAAAAATAAGGCACAATCAGTTATTAGGCTACAAGAGCAATTTCTGTTCTTTAGAACAGACTTCAATTGAAAAAATAAAATGAAACAGAAAATAACCAACAAGAGCTCCCAGGGGAACAACAAAGCCCTATCTTAGTCTCAGCAGCTGCATTTAGCACTTCACGCCTTCATTTCATTTCACTTTTGTGGTTCAAATACATTTTCATAAAATAAAATGAGCTTTAAAAGGTTTAAAAAGCAGCTACTGTGCCCACCACCTGAGACACATCTGTCTGATTTATAATCCCACAGCTAGCTCCGCACCCAGCTTTCCATTTCTTCACAAAGCCCATTTTAATAGGGCTATCGTTTGTTAAAGTACACTTTTCGGATATTTTTCAAGGGGGCTAGTGAAACGGGACTGAGGATACATAAAAAGCCATATTCAAATAAAAATGGGTTTTATATCCTCTAAATCGCTCACAAAACAGTATAAATTAAAATTCTTTATCTTTTTGAGTGGGGGAGAAGGGAGTTCTGGAGAAGAACCCATAAGCATAATTTGGGTGACTGGACTTTTAATGCTTAAACTAAGATTACCTAATTTCATAATATGTACCAATGCTAATAATTATTTTTTTACGTTTCATTAGTAAAGTTGTCTCATCACTCGATTAAAACATGTGACCCAGGAAACTACATCTCAAGCTTAAATCAATTGTCAGCTACCTCTCTCTGTTACAATCTAAAAGTCTTAAATCATTTTTCAACATGAAATAAGAAGTCATATCTGTTTCAGGTACAAAGATTATAGGGTATCAATCAAGGTACGCTTTATTTTACAATATCTTACCCAGCAGATTCTGATCTATTAGACATTCAAAATGAAGACTGAACTGCTAAAAGCTGAATTTATCTTCTTTCTCTCAAAAATCAATTTCCATATTTTCCTAAGTAGTGACTAAAAAATGTTTTGTTCACTTAAATGGAACTATTGTCAAGTTTATAACTATCCCCTAAACTCTCCTACAATCATTGATATAGAATGACACTTTTATAGTCAGAAGACTTCTTTTTGAAGTCTCACAGTTACAACAACTATTAAAGAAAGGTTGCACAAATTTAATAAAGGTAATACAAGCATGAGGACACTGAACTTGACAAGAAAGCTGCAATGAAAAATATCCCAAGTCTGCTAAAAATCAGTAACAAGGCATTAACATTCAATTCCATATCCCAATTCATCCCAGAAACACAGGGCATTAGGAGCTCGACATCAACATACTAAAGACGATAGTACAACGTGTAAAATACAGAACAAGGGGTGTCTCACACCTTGACTCTGACCCCTGACAGTAGACAAGGAGAAATAACCACACGCCATAGACCGTTTACTTCCACATATCTTTCTCCAGAATTTGGATTCCACCTTCACCCTATAACCAGCTCAGACTGCTGAACATAGAAAGGACCTTACAGGTGAAGAAAGTGAGGCTCAGAGAAGTGTACAATTTACTCAAACATCATATAAAACGAGCTGACAGTAAAGCTTAAGCTGTACCTGTACCTCCTGAGTGAACAGACACTGTTCTTTCCACCACATCAAGCTGAGCTTTACAGCTTTAGAGCTTGTTAAGCTTTGTCCTGCCCTCAGTCTGTCTCAAGTTCTCCTCCTGGACTCTATGCAAATCAAGGAATGTGATCATAGACACCAACAGGAGAGGAATGAAGTGAGACAAGGTATCACTTTTTTTACTTCTAAATACAAGCATATTTGGACCTCAGCTCAAAACCCACATATTTATTCAACTGATGCCTACTGAGCACCTGTTAGATACTACACAATTATGCCTGATCCCAAGTTCAAACAAGAAAATGTGAATGGTGAGTTCAATCAAAACAATTTTTCCCATTGTTTTCTAAAAAATACTCACCTGCAGACGTTTTATATTGTCAACTGCAAGAACCGTCACTTCATTTTCTTGAAACACAACATCTATTTCTTGCTTTAACACAATAGCAGAATTCTTACATACTTTTTTTGTCTCCCAGAGCTAATTAAGAGATTAAAAAAACTAAAATAAGATAACCATATCCTGAAATATGTAAAGAGAAGGCTTAGAGTCTTAAAGCAAGATACAAAACATGCTTCATACTCAAAATACCTATGATGCTAAAAATTTTCAATTATTAGATTATAATTCAACAACAAATATTTGTTAATTACATGCTATAATGAGTAGTAGTTAGTATTAAGAGTAATGGGTGCTAGAGCCAAAATGCCCAAGTATGAACTCTAGTTCCACCTAAAGTTGTGACTTTGGGCAGGTTACTTAACCCAGTGTTATTCAAAGTAAGAACTCCCACTAGTCCTCAAACTGTCTGATGCCAAGATAAGGAGTCTGTACCAGAATGTAAATCAACTATATCACTAACAAACTATAAGCCGTATGCTTAGTGATATGATTCATCTTTTTTTAACAAGACTTTCTTGATGAAGGAAGCAGTGAGATGAATTACATTCTGGTTCATTTATTGAGACTGGCACTTTAAGCAGAAGTGACATAACCTTCCTGTGACTGTTTCCTCAGCTGCAAAAAGGACTGCTGTGAGAATTAGAAAACATAAGTACAGTACTTCGCACAATGTCTAGCATACAGTAAATACTAAAAAAACTGTAGTTACATTGTGTATAAAACACTATATTAGATGCCACAGGGATAAACTCGGGTCCCTGGCCTCACAGACCTTACAATTGAAGACGTGTGAACAAGCCGGAGGAGCAGTGGAGTACTGAAGGTGAGAAGTAAAGCAAATCTGTACTTAAATTCAAAGTAGAATTTGGTAAGTACCATAAGAAAAGGACACAGAGTTATATGACATTAAAGAAGAGAGACATTCCCCCAAATGGAATACTAGGAAGAGCTTTGCAGAAGACTTGGGGGAACTTGTAGGATTGTTAACATTTCAACAAGAAGAGAGACAGGGAAACAGGGTATTCCAAACATAAGAGACCACATAAGCAAAAGAAGCAGGGAACTACAGGGTATTGGGAAAATGTGAGCAGTCCATTGTAGGCTACCTGTAGGAATAAACCAAAAGAAAGACTGAAGCCAGAATGAGGCCATACTGTGGAAAAGTTCAGTGTAAATTTAGGAGTACCTACTTATTTTTAGTAGACAAGGGAACCCTATCTGTTTTTGAGCAAAAATGACATGACTATATTGTACACGAAGACAATATCTTAGAAGTAGCATGTAGAAAACCAAAAAAGAAAAGACTGTGGCAAAGACTAATACATTAAGAGAGGGAACATGCTGAGGCGCCTAGCTGGCTCAGTCAGTACAGTGTGTGGCTCTGGATCTCTGGACTGTGAGTTCGAGCCCCATGTTGGGCGCAGAGATTACTTAAAAATAATAAAATCTTAAAAAAAAAGAGAGAGACGGGCTCCCTGCTCAGTGGGGAGTCTGCTTCTCCCTCTGACCCTCCTCCCTCTCATGCTCTGTCTCTCATTCTCTCTGTCTCAAATAAATAAATAAAATCTTTAAAAAAAAAAAAAAAAAGAGAGAGAGAGAGGCAACATGTAATGAGCACCTAAACTTGAAATGAAAAAGTAGAAACAGGGGCACCTGGTGGCTCAGTTGGCCAAGTGTCTGACTCTTGATTTCAGCTCAGGTCATGATCTCAGGGTTGTGAGATGGGCTTGCAATGGACTTGCACTGGGCGTGGAGGCTGTTTAAGAGTCTCTCTCTTCCTCTCCCTCTTTTCTTCCCCGCCCCCCACCTCTCTCTCTCTCCCCCCTCTTAAATAAATAAATAAATAAATAAATAAATAGTAGAAATAAATGACAGAAAATGGAAAGGCAGAATCCATTACAATTGGCAAGTAATTAGATACAGAAATTTAAAGTGGAGAAAAGAGTCAAAAATTAAGTCAATATATTACCCAGTAAATATTTAAATTAACCAAAATACAGTTTAATCATTGTACTTATCTAGCACCTGGCTCGTGGTAATACTCAATGAACATGTATGGGATGAATGAGACTGTTATAGTCCATATAACAGCACTTTTCAAGGATAAATATTAATCTAGTAGTTTCTTGTTTTAATTCCCCCAATACTGCTCATCAATTTCTTAGTTTGTTAGACGTAGGCATCAACAAATGTCTAAATGAAAATCTTAATATTTCTCACCCTGATTGTCTGGTCATCAGAAGATGTCAAAAATGATGATCCATCAGGAGAAAACATCACACAATGAACCCAACTTAAATGTCCTCTGCAATCAGCCACTTTTAAATACGAATCCATATTCCACAACTACAGAATAAACATAGCATACAGGAAATCCCATTCTTAAGCATTTTGAACATATCAAGAATATTAAAAATAGCAAAAGTAAACCAGTAATTTCACTTCTATGAATACAGGCCAAAAACAAGCTAGCAAAAATACAGAATGACTTGTGCAAAAGATTATTCATTGCATCTTATCTTTAATATCAAAAGAACTAGAAACAACCCAAATGACCATCAACAGGGAACTGACCGAATAAACTACATAATGGAATATTATGTAACTGTAAAAACACCCAGATAATGACTAGTCACTGGGATATATTGTTTACAGAAAATAAGCAAAGAGCATATATATTTCTACAGAAGAGTATATATAAGGGCGCCTGGGTGGCTCAGCCGGTTAAGCATCTACCTTGGCTAAGGTCATGATCCCAGGCTCCTGGGATCGAGTCCCGCATCAGGCTTCCTGCTCAGCAGACAGCCTGCTTCTCCTTCTGCCTACCGCTCCCCCTGTTTGTGCTGTCTCTGTCTCTCTCTCTCTGACAAATAAAAAAAAAAACCTTAAAAAAATAAAAATAAAACTTTTTTAAAAAAAGCTTTGATTTAGAATCATGCAAACATTTAATTTTTTTTAAATAAAAAAAATAGACTATTTTCCACTGTCATCTAATCCTTATTTCAACAAATGGCAAAACCCTACAATAAATGAATATGCTAATTGTACAGGTACACATTTCTGTTATTCATGCTTATAACGAATTGTCAATGTCTGCCACCCTGGCTATATTTTGTCCCTGCTGTAAATTACTCAAATATATTCCAGTCTAATGAAGTACCATATGTGCCTGAGTTCCTCTCATTACACTCTGAATGACAGACCTACTTTATGATTTCAGAACAAGCATGGAGAAAACAAGTACTTCATCACATGCCCAGTGGCTTTCAATCAGTGAGTTCTATGGTTATAAATTAATTGTATGACATTTTCTTTGCCTTATTGCTAGAGTCCAAGTTCCTGTGGACACATAGAGCTAAAAGCCAGAAATGAAAGTGGTTCCATAACTAAAAAATCTCCCTTGAAAATCCTTCCCTTTTTCCTTCTTGTTCTTCCCCATCATTTCTCAGAGCCCCCAAAACCAGGTCCCTATTTTAAGAAAAAAGACAATGTTTTCTGGAGCTTTCTAATAGCATAGGGTCGGGATTGTAGAAGTGACAGGAAAGGCTGAAAGAAGAGTTCTTCCTCCACTAGGAGGAGCACTAGGGGAGAAGCAACACTCCTTAAAATCCTGACAAAAACCCAGAAAGAGGAAATTTCCAACATCTGCCTTGAGGATCTATAGATAAGATCTCCTACCACATCTGAAACTTTCAAATCAAGGACTCCCCTGAAGAGAACACTGCCCACAGCACCCTACTTCTTCCCACCATTTCAAACAGGACTGGAGCTTGTTCACACTTAATGCCTATGCTTCCAATGGGTAGATTCTTGGCAGGGAAGTTCTTCAGTGTTAGTTGCACTGTACTTGCTTCTGTACTTGTAATTAAGTAGAGATTACAGAGCACACCCACTCTCATCTTATCTCCATGCTGACGGACTACAGCTCAGAAACTCTCCCCCAACAGCTCTGCAGTAAGGAACAAGGTTGTCAAACTCGCTAAAAATTGCTGAAATAAGCACGGAACACTAAAGAAGTGCTTGCAGTAGTCAAGCTTCCTTTGAGGAGAGCCTGTGAACCAAGTTGATTTCTCTATTTTCCAGATAAAGGCCCATACCCACCTTCTTGGACTGTCATCACAAGGAACTTCAAATTACCTGATGGTAAGACCCACTCAAGGAATAAGTAGTAATAAAGCTTGGAAAAACTAATCCATCTTTGAAAAAAAAAAACCATCAGTTCACTGCTTTTTGAAAAAACTTAATATAGCCATTCACTGGGTGAAATTCTTCCAGGACCAGTCAGGTATAGATTCTGAATATAAAATCTATCAGGTAAGTACAAAATTATAAATATTAACAGGCAATTTTTAAGAGTCATTTTACTCATTAGTGCTCACCAATGAACATCCTAGGTTAACCAATTCTAAATTAACTTTTGTCTTCTTCTTCTCAGTGATCTAAGAAATCTGAACTGGACTCATCTCTCATCCTTTCTTTTATAGAAGATCCTTTCTTTCATATTGTTTAAGAGATGCCATGTTTCTACCTAGGAAACCAGTGTTCATTCCACTGTTTTCCCAGACCTTGGAACATGCTAGGCATTCAACAAATACTTGCTGAATGATACTGTCATTCCCTGTCATACTATCAAATCAAATCTTCAATCACTGCTAAAGTAATAAGGCTGGCTATATAGTTTAATATTCTAAAGCTATAGGTCATTATGCTGTGAAGAAAATGCTCTACTATTTCTCAAACATTCTCAGTAGTTAATGGTTTAAGTAGCCCATTCTTGGCAGAGGTACAACCTCACAGAGTAAGTGAACTACTCACCTCCACACAGCACTGGGACAAAGCCACCACTGCCAAATGATTTTGCGGGGAGAAGTCACAATACTGGATGGTGCTGTGATGGCCTGTAGGGATTTCTGCCAATAAGCCACTGGTATGAATGTCAAAAAGCTGTCAACATAAAATAGGTATCTATGAAAGTAAAATACTTTTAAAAATAAGCTATACTCAAAATGAATCTAAATTTTTTAAGTCCTGAAAAAATATAATTACTGATAACTGGCATAACTATTGACAGTCATAAATAAGATATAAATCAATATACACATACTTTTAAAATATTGCTCATCTTGAAACATGTTTCCTATAAAGAAAAATTTATCACGGATGATCTCTCAAGCTGGCCTAGGAAGAAATAAAACCTTTGTGAATAAATGAATGGACTAGCCAAATTAACATACAGAGCAGTTCTCCTGAATGCTTGTTTATTCAAAAGAGGAAAATGGATATTCATGAATGAAGATAATCAAAATAATACAGAGCAGAGGCTTGCTAAAATGAAATTAGCTCAACTATTTCTATTTCTCTTCAGAGCTATCAAATTACTCCATTATGATCATTTTCCCATTTTTGAACCAAAAAAAGCTATTTTTGAATAATGCAAGCTTCATTTCAACTTTTGAAAGATTTTTAAATGTTGAATATATTCTTCTGAAGTTTTTGCCAAATGATAAAAACATATATGTAGCATTGTGATTTAAGACCAAGGCATTGTACAAGAAAAAAAAAACAAAGCTTCCAGTGGGAGCCATGAACATGTATTGTGAATGCAGAGCCCTTCAAGCACACAGATGGTAAGCAGCACAGCATCAGGGGCCAAGAACAAAAGACAGGAAACCATAGTTACAATGCTTCCCAGGACAGGTCATTCTTAAAAATTAATGGTGGAGAGTGACAGAGGAAACTTAGCAAGTACGGAATGGGCAGCTGTCTTAATTATTGGGTGGTAAAAAGTAAAGACCTAACAATTAGAGTAGGCTAACAGAAAAGAGTTCAAAAGAAATAAAGAGGAGGAGAATGCAGAGACCAAAGACTAAAAAATTGGGATCTATGTGTAGTGAAGGGTGATTTTAGGGTAGCTTTATTTTAGCAGGTAAAATAAAGACCTAGTCTAGATTTTTCAAACAAAGAGGCATTTCATGTAATATTAAGCTGTCTTCCTCTCTCACTGGAAAAGATCTTTTAAAATGTTCAAATTCAAATGTAAATCAAACCACAATGAGATGCCACTTCACACCTAATAAGATGGTTGTAATTTTTTGAAAAATGTAAAATAACAAGTGTTGGCAAGGAGAAAGTGGAACTCCTGTACACTACTAGTGGGAATATAAAATGGTACAGACAGAAAAACGACCACTTTCTGGATGGTAGGACATGCGTGCGGAGAACTGAATCCGAGGCGATATTTGGGAGGATAGACAGCGGGGAAGGGGGCCTTTGTTCAACGTTTCTGGCAAGTGATAGAGCAGCAGAGCACAAAATCAGAACTTTTAGAAGTCTGCTCCGCTGAGGGACATCGCTCCAGTGGCTAAGCTGGGGGGGGTGAAACCCTCGCTGGGACAGTGTGGTCTCAGGACCCTCGGGGTAACAGGAAGACCGGGGGTGCCTGAGTGCGGCAGAGCTCTCAGGCATCGGAGCGAGAAAGCCGGCTGCAGAGACAGAGCCGAGATGTGGGCTCTCAGCTCGGGGTTGCCATAAACTGTGATCCACAGCACAGTCAGGCCACTGCTCTTCCAGCAGGGACCCAACAAGCGGCAGGTCCGGGGAGACTCCCCTTCCTCCCCCGGGAGGAGCAGTGCGGGAGCTCATGGCAGGAATCGGCTGGGTCTGGAGACTCCACACAGGGTCTGGTGCCAGAGATAGAAACACTGGGTCACAGGCCGAGTGAGCATGGAGCGCGGCCGGAGACCGGGGAGGTGGGAGTGACTGACTACTTTACTCTGGAGGCTCACTGAGGAGTGGGGCCCCAAGTTCTCAGCTCCTCCAGGGCAGAGATTGGGAGGCCGCCATTCTCACTCTAGTCCTCCAAAGCTGTACCGAAAGCTTGCAGGGAACAAAAGCTCCGGAAAGCAAACCAGAGCAGATTACTCATCCCGGACCGGCAAGGGCAGGGCAATTCCGCCTCTGGCAAAGACATTTGGGAACCATGGCAACAGGCCCCTGCCCCAGAAGATCAGCAAGAACAGCCAGCCAAGACCAAGTTTACCGACCAATGAGAACAGCAGAACTCCAGCACTAGGGGAATACTGCACATAGAATTCATGGCTTTTTTTTCCCATGATTCTTTACAGTCTTTGAAAGTTAATTTTTTTAACTGTCTTTTTTTTTAATTTTTCTTTTTCCCTTTTTCAACCAACATCTTATCAATCCCTTTTTTAAAAAAATCTTTTTTATTTTTCATTTTTAGAGTCATATTCTACCCCTTCATAGTAGTTACCCTTATTTTTGGTATAAATATTTAAGTTATCTCTTTAAAATTTTGGAATACATTTTCTTCTAACAGATCAAAATATACCCTAAATCTCTAGCGTATGGCTTTGTTGTAATCTCCTGCCTGATCACATTCTCTCCCTTTTTTTTTTTTTTAAATCCTCTTCTTTCTTTTTTCAACCAACTTTTTTTTTT